>NC_068377.1:17073174-17445674 GCF_023724105.1 Carassius gibelio
CTCATTCATCATGCTAATGAATCAAGCAAATTCATCATCTGTCTCATTCCACTTTCAGCACTCTCTGTACTCATTCGCTCTAAAAGACTAGGCTGCCTCAGCTTGTCTTCTTCCACTTTCTGCTCTCTCTCCCCGTAGCGGAAGCACAGGAGGTGTAAGATGAGAGGTGTGTGTGTGTATTGTAGCACGAGGAAAAGGCTCAGTCTATGTGTCTATCTTCGCTCAGCCTCTGGGAGTTGATACCAATCGGCCCCCACCTGCTAAACTTACTGACGTGCCTCCGCTTTGCCTTCTGCACAGCTTGACTTACATAAATATGCAGTTGGAGCACAAACAACGATGAGTGTGTGGGTATGAGTGTGTTTGATGGGGGAGGGTGTGTGTGTAAGTGAAAATGTGGTTTAAATGCTGTAAGCCCTCAGTCCCTTGCCACCTTGCCTAACAGTCTTGTGTCAAGCGCATTGGGAGCACTGTAAAGATCGGGAGTGTGACAGTGAGCATGTGAGACATGCGCACACACACACACACCACATGGCACAGAGGCAGAAAAGCAGCGTGAGGGGCAATAAAGCTGTGTAGTGACGCGGAGAGGCAGATGAGAGGAGAGCGGAAACGTAAAACAGCATGAGGACTCGGCTGGTGAACACATCGTAGCGGAGGTTAAACAGGCCCCGATTACCTTGATTTATAATTCTCCAGCAGAGTCAGAGAGAAAGAGGGAGAGCCAATGGGTCAGTGGCTAATAAGAATATGTGTGAAGATGAAAAGGAGACTTTTTAAAAAAATCCAGATTAAAGTTTTTAGGGGGAGATTGAAGGACAAGTTAATAGTATCAAAATATCAAGTTCAGTAACTAATACAATATTATTCTTACACTATACTATGCTAACATGTGGCATATGTTTTAATGTTTTTGAAGTCTCTTATACTCAACATGGCCACATATATGTGTTCAAAAATAAAGTTAAAACAGAAATAGTGTGAAATATTATTAATAATTTAAAATTATTGTTTTTATTATTTTATTTTAATATATTTTAAAATGTAATTTATTCCTGTTATGGCAATGCAGATATTTTAGCTGCCATCACTGATCCTTCGTTAATCATTCTAATATGATGATTTGGGGATCAAGAAACATTTGTAATTATCAATGTTGATCAATGTTTTTTTTCACAATTCTTAGATGTATAGAAAGTAAAAAAAAACAGTATTCATAAAAAAAATGGTAGCATATATAGCATATATCTTGATTTTCTAAATGTCTCTGCTGTCATATTTTATCAATATAATGCATCTTTGTTATAGAAAATAAATAATTTGTTTAAAAAAATTAATAATACATTTCAATAATACAGTTTAATCACTATATTGTAAACATTGCAAAAATGTGATATTTATACAATTATATATAAAAAATTATATAAGTTTTTATGTAGCATGAAGTCATAAGATTTTCTTGGTTACTTCATTTGAGCTGAACTAACTGCCTGTCATAATGTTAAATTATCATTTAAAAAAAGCATTACTACAATCTCTGAACAAAAACTTAAATAAATAAATAAAAAATAAAAAAAATACAATAAAAAAAATATATTACTTCAAGAAACTGAATGCATGGTTATCACAGAAGAGGTGAATTCAAGATCTTATGAACTTCGTTATTAGATTACTTAATAGATTTTGGGGAAAAAACATATATATGTCACATCTTTGACCCAAATACATGAAAATAGCAACAACAAAAAAAATTGAGAGGAAAAGTGAGAGACTTGACATGAAATATAAGAAGTGGGGACAGAGCGTGTGTTGGACAGAGGAAGATTGAGAGTAATGAAGAGTGGTTTGTCTCACTGCTGAATCTGCGAGAGCAGTGGCGTCCACTAAAGTGCCTGAGGGAGTTCGGTCCTTCTGCTCTCTGTCTGTCTTACTCTTTGAGATTAAGACCCAAATTCTATGAGAAGGAGAAACAGAAGGAAAGAAAGCAAGAAACCCAGCATTCCTTCAGCAGCCCAGCGCTGCGCCGCCACCACAACAAAAGAGCCATTCAGGGGCGCCCCGCTTTAAAAAGTTGAAGAGTATGTTTAATTTTGGTCAAAGTTCATTAGAAAGCACAAAAGCAGGAGCTCACTCAGAACATAAGGACAGTCAGAGAGGCAAGTGCTTCGTGCCTGCGCTGATAAGACGGGACAGGCGACTACAAAGCACTCCTTAAGAGGAGAAGGGAAGGAAAGAGTGAAAAGGAAAGAGGAAGGGTCTGCATTCTCCAATTGGAATATGTCACCGTTTTAATGCAGTCGTCAATGTGTATTAATGCAAGGGGTTAAACTAGTAAAGGGCATTTTTTAATATAATATCAAGCAAATTAACAGCTAACAGATAACAAATAAAAAATAAAATAAATGCACAACAGAATAAGTGAACGCATTTTCAGATAAGAGAAATTTGTTTAACCAAAATCATTCACTGATATGAGAACATGCTTTTTGAGAATTAAACAAACGGTTTCGGAATTGAATGCAGATTCTAAAGGCATTTCCACAGGGCTCCAAAAGAAAGGGCGCCAGTGGAGATGGTCTATAATTGCTAAAGCGAGTCCTAGTGTTGTAAATGGATATTGGAGATTAGATCTCCCAACTGGAGGGGCATGTCATTTTCCTATTTTTCCTCCTATTGATTTTGCTTGCTTTTATACTGTCATGGCCAGAGAAGTTAACCCATTCTTCGCCAGGCAAGCCAGCTACTTGGAACAAACATAAACCGACAAATGACCTTTTAATTGGTGGGCTAGTTGGCACCCACAGATCAACTGAATCAACCTGACAAATTTCCTGTTTTATCAGGACCGGAACACGGTCCAAATCAATCGACCTGCTTCTGATCAGGTAGCCATTAACCCTCTCCTCCTGCCTTGTGTTTGTACTATAAACAAAGCGGCTTATTTCAGACATGTTTCACTTCAATGCACACACACACACACACACCGCACCCTTTCCCTCCTGCTGAGTTTGCGCTGGTGCACTCCTAATCTCCTAATCAATAGTGAAGGCTCCCAATTAACCGAGGCCCGAAAGCCTCATATGGACCCCCAGCATTGCTGCCATGTGGCTCTTCCCTCTCTTTCTCTATGTGTTTGTGTCACATGTGCGACTGTGAACCCATCCCCCAAAAGTCATCTCGAACAGACAAACATACACATGCTGTGTTTCGCACAATCAAGTGGTTTACAGGCAACTTAACCCTCTTTCTAATACACATTCCCTCGCTCCTACTCTCGGTAGTGCCACGGGCTTATTTCAAGTGTCTCTTCTGCTGGATTATTTCCTGATGCTGTGGGCGATGTTTGGTGTGACAGCGGCAGTATGTCATCGCCTGATCTGACTGCAGGGCGAGTGTGTGTTTATACGGAGTGAGCGGTGACAAGGCCTTGTGAAAGGTGACTTCAGGCACTACAGAACAGAGAGAGAAAAAAATGGATTTGTGACTTTTCCTTTTCAGGCACAATAGCAGAAAACACAGCTCCACAGCTGAAAGATGAATTTAAGTGCCACCTGCGAGCCTATTAACCGAATATGCCTAGCAACAGTGCGTCTGCTTTATTGTTCTGCATACAATTCCTTCCATTAGGTTCACACAGCATCTCTGCTTTAACACGCACCTGACATTTAAAGACAGATGCGAGCCAAGTATACTTAATTACCGCCTGAGTCGGAGATCGGTTTTACACGCGACTAATTATTAAGAGTAGAACCGTCCAGTAGCGTAGAGCGCGAGAGATCGCCGCTTTAGACTTGTAAGGTTAGACTCTCATGTCTGACTTGATCTCCCGCTCCCCGTCCCCTTCTCCATTCTTTGTGTTATTTTTCCGTCTCCCTCAGTGCCCGGAGATAACGGCTCGTCAATATTTAATGGACATGCTCCAACGAGAGCACGGCGGCGACAGGGAGTGAATGATATTTTGCTGTCAGAGGCCTATCTGATCAGGAGCTGTCCACAGGGGTGTAGGCCCTTGAGCCGGGATAATTCTCTTAGAGCGGGATGAAGAGTAGGACAGGAGAGAGGCCTCATCTCCATCCAAGCCCCCTCAACCACACACCAATCAGTCTACCACTATGGACTTAGGCTACCATCAGGCTAATGAAAACAAATGACTTATCAAGCTCCAGACAAACCAATTTCAGACATTCATCATGGCCCCACGTGGATTTCGGAAATCCCATCAAGTCCCCCTCTTGTTTGTTCTCACCGCATCTCCGATCCCACATGACTGACTGTCCTCGTCCCTTTCCTCATCCGTTTCGGCCTCATAAAGTCTTCTTCGTCTGACAGTCAGGCCTAGATGGCAGCACACAATGCAATAGTGCTCGTGAAGGCTTCAATTTAGCAGCAATTTGGTCACGCGGTTTCAGAAACATTGCGAATGCTTTTGGACGCCAGGCTGACGTGTTGGTAAATGTTGTTGTCTTGATATCAGCCAAGATGACATTAGGCTGCGTATCTGCTGAGGGGTTTAAAGGTGGCTCATAAGTGGAGATTGTAGCTCATTGATGCTGGGATAGATATGAGTGATGTTGTCCAACTTGTACATTTGCCAAAACTCAAAATGAAAGTAGCTGTAGCTGTTGGGAACTGATTGATGGGCAGGTGGCAGGTTGATTTGGACAGGAGGGAGTTCTCATCAGATGGATGGACCACTGCCAGCCTGCAGTAGGAGAAAGATTAAGGCAGGGAAGAGACTGAGAAACTAAGGTGCAATGCTGTCACGCACATTCTGGGTTGCTTAATATACCAAATACAACAGACTCAGATCAGGCCACTCTGCACAAAACAATCAGTCGTGTTTGACATATAGATCATCTTTTTCCAGCAAAAAAGACAAATTAGTATATATAGTCATTTATACACCCATCAATCATTATTGAGCAGGCCTTACTGAAGCCTCTGTATCTTATGGGCTCTTTAAATCTACCACAGCGTTCCATGCCATCCATGAAATATTTGTCTTGGAAAGCGCCTGCAATATGATCACCAAAAATTGAACATGGTCTTGACTTTGAAAATACCAGATACCTTTCCCCGAAAGGGAAATGACATACGATACGAGAAAGCTCTACTGTAACTGTACTGTATGTCTTGGGTGCTTGGGAGCTCTGTTCTTTAATAGGTTTCCTGTCCTTCCCCTCCCTGATCAGAGTGGTAAGAGGAAACAATGACTAATTACAGAATAAGGTTAGTGAGAATGGGAGAATTGGGACCCTCCCTCCTCTGTTCTTAATGAGCTCTGGGTCTGACCTTGTACAGCCAACGCTCTCTGGCACAACCCTGGGTGTATCAGTGAAGCACACACACACACATAGGCCCGGACTTTTTTTTTTTTTACTAATTGAACTTCCACTAAACATGAGTTGTTCTGTCACACTCACAAATGTAACAGATTCTTAACAACCAACAATGACAATCTTGTTGAGTCAGCATTCACTCATTCAACATGTTCTTTTTTGCCATGAAACAAAAAAAAAAGTTACAGAATGTCCAAGCCAATGGTGATTTATACTGCCAAGCTCCAAATATCACAGAGCACCAAGAAAGTTGAATGAAAATAGCCCTAGGTTCCATAATATTCAGAACAGACTGAAAATTATAAACCAATTAGTTATGTTTCCCTATACATATTAATGAATGTTATAAATGTATGAATTGGAATCTCTTGTATAATTTCCAAAATAATGGAAAACATAACATGATGACAAAATAAAAATAAATGTGTGGAAAAAAATGTAATATATATATGATAGTAGTGACAGCAGCTGTAATAATGGTAATATAGTAACAGCAATATTTTCAGTTTTAAACATCAGTGATAAACAGATATAGCTTTTAATGTAATATTTAGGCTATAATACTCGAGTCGAGCCAGTACAAATGCAAAAGGTGTTGTAGATCAATAAAACTGCACTGTGCATTGAGCATTATACAGTCCATGATAATAAACATCCAGCATTAATATACATATTTCTCAAAAGTATATAAAAGCTATATATTGCGAGAGAACAACAGAATCCCCATTGTTTGCAAATGAAGTGCTTCTCACTTGTCTCTGTGATCTTCAACAGGCCTTAGGAGAACACAAGAGCAATGATTCGGCTGCATTCGTTGGCAAAAAAAAAAAAAAAAAAAAAAAAAAAGCATTGAAATATAACATCAAAACAGCAATTTTACACTTAAATTAATCCGTTTTTCTCTGTATCAAGCCAGCAGTGTGTTCAATTTGCAGATCTCTCCCTTTCCCTGGTCTCTCTCTGCCAGGCGTGTGTGGAGGTAGAGGGGGAAAAATGTGAGCAGAACCGCAGAACAGTTAATAGTAGCACTGCAATAACAATAAAATGTCATCAATCTGCGGTGCCTCCTGCTTCTGTCACACCAAGTTTGTACAGATTAATGATATTAGGCCCGAGTCGCAGGCAGCGGTCTTAAAGGCACAGCAACCCGTGCAAACAAACAGACAGATGAAAGGAGGTAGGAAGAGATGGCATAGTACTTGCCAGTCACTGTGCTATAAGCAGATGGCATGATGGAGGAGAGAGAGAGAGAGAGAGAGAGAGAGAGAGAAGGGAAGAGAGAGTGGACTGATGTTGGAGAAGGGAGGTGGGGAGAAGGGAAAACAGCCGACAGATGACTGTTCAATTAAAAAGGGCACTTCAGGGTGGAGAGAGGCAATAGAAAAGGGAATGTGAGAGAGCAAAACAGAGAGAGAGAGTGAGGAAAGACAAGGGAGAACGAGAAGGGAAGACACTTGAGGATTGTGTGGGACAGATTACAGGAAGCGTGTGGACAAAACACACTATGCCGTCGTATCCAGAGATTTTCACACCATCACATACATATGCGACGGTTCGAATAAGGTGTTCACGGCTGCACTGTTTGTGTTCCCATCCATCTGTGTGCCTGGTGGTGACATATCAGCCAAGTGCCTCAATCAGTGACACACTCTGGGGGTACTGAGAGCCCGCCTCCATCAGCTTTTTAACCCCTTGCGAGCAACAGATCCGCTTTCAAACTCCAATAGTACACATGATCTGGCACATTGAGTTGTGGCGACACACATTTCATATTACAGTAGTTCTTAGTGGGTCCAAGTTCCTCATTAGTAGAATTATCACAATATAACGGTATTGATAATTGCAATATTTAAAAATACATTTATGATATCCTGCTAATCCTACATACACTGTGATACTGTAAATAATCCAGTGGCAGTAATTATCTGGTTGATGCTCCGAAATAATAGATGGCAGTATTGCACCTTTATGTTGGTTGTTGCCTCCCTTCATGAACAGAAAAAGCAATGTACAACAGCTACAAAATCATGTTGTCAGAATGACAGACAAAAGCGAGACCTTCTACCCACAACCGGAAGAGAGAGAATAAAAAGTGTTTCTCTGATTCTGTAAAATAAACCGGGGTGTGCAACACTCACTAGAAAAGTGCTGATCAACAGCAAGTTTTTGTATGTTTCTGTACAGTTATATGGTTACAAACTCTCTCTCTGCCTCCCTTAACTCAAATCTGAAATCGTGACAGCTCTAGTCATTACAACCATGTTCCAAAAATCCCCTTAATCTGGAATGACTAGTGGGTAGCTTGTTTGTTTGTTGGTCTAGCAACTTGTGTCACCTAATAACCATCCCAGACCAGTTAGAAACCAGCTACCATGCTCCGAAAAAGTTAGCTTAAACTGGACTCTCCAGCAGGGTTGCTTCCCCTCAACATTTCCTTAAGACGACGGTTTGTCCCATCATTCCTGCCCTCATGTAATTGGAAACATGTATGATTTACTTTCTTCTGTAGAACCTGAAAGAAGATATTAAGGAGAACGTCCAAGCTGTTCCTATGAGTAATTTCTACAGGTTTAGAAGGAAATGAGGCTGAATGGCTGAGGACAAAATATTCACTTTTGGGTGAACTATCCCTTTAATTCTCTTTATCATCAAGTAGCAAAATAAGTATTTTCCACATAATCTTATCTCAAATAATGTTTCCTCTCCGCTAACTGATTTCTTCCCTCCCACTCAAACGACGTGATTCAAATTAAATGTACGTCTTCAGCGGCGGCTGTCTGGTGATGCAAACTTTTTAAGTGTGCATTGTTTTTGTGGTAAATGTGAACAGTAGAGCCCTTGTGGGAGCATTGCACAGGTTTGAAGCCAGACGTCTGACTTGCCTATGAAGTACCAGGAGAACACTGTTTCTCTATTGCTCTGGTGCTCCGCCTAACCATAACTGTGGTAATGGGTCTAAGTGATCTCTGTACACCTAACAGGAGTGAAAATAAAAGAGGTTCACGGTGAAGGTTATGGCTACATATCTATTAGTCTCTCCGACTCTCTCATTCCGTTTTTTCATATTGTTGCAATATCTTCATGCGGAAGAGGCCGAATTAAAGGACACTTCAAAGCTTGCATGCTGAGTTAAATGACACAAAGCGTAGTGTGTGAGGCCTATTGTTTAGCCTCAACACAGAAATTCCTGTGAAAAGATTTTTATGATAAGGAATTAGGGCTGTCCTGTAATTGTGCAGGGGGCTTGTGTAGGACCCAAGAGGACGTGGCTGCTGAGGTGAAGACAGGGATAACACTCATGCTACTGCCAACATGAAGGAAACAGAGAGACGCAGAAAAATTAGAGCAATATTGTCAGTCGTAAAGGATGTTACAAAGAGTATAAGCCTAGTACAGTTAACAAAATTCTCATAATCGTTTGCTTGCTTGCTTGCTAAAAAAAAAAAAAAAAAAGAAAAAAAAAAAAACAGGTAGTTGGCAAAGATAGTTGTTTTGCACTTCAAAATGGCATTACAAGCATATGAAATGTTAATCTTTGCAATTACGCAAGAAAAGGGAGGAGTAAAAAAGAAGACAAAAAAAAAAAGAAAAAAAATGCAGTGTGTGTGTGTGGTCCAGTCTGCAAGCGCTGTACACAGCCAGAAGCCTGTGGTACTAGAACATAGTGAAATCACCACATACTAAGTTGAAGTGCCGATACCAGTAGCACAGGCCTACTAGCCATGGCATGTTATACACAGGCCCTCCACTTTTTGCTACGCCCGCATGAATGGAGGAGAAAAAAAGATTCTAGTTGCCTAGGAAACACTTCACTCTGATAATTATTACTGTAACTATCTCTGCACACCCCACCTATAATAGAAATGGATCATAAATTATAATCAGACTGGCAGACCTCTGTGGAGAGGGCTGCTCGCTGCTGCCACCTTCTGGCCAAAGCTCTCTGTCGTTCTCCGTCCCTGCCGTCTGTGTGTTTCTGAGAGGACTGAGGACGCCCTGAAAGCTCGTTCTGCTGTAATGTATGCTCTCTGCTGAACAGAAATTCAAATATTTATGTATTTGATGTTTTTAGACTGTTTTCAGAAAATAATTATTGAGCGTGGAAAAAAAAAATGCAGTTAGCCGCCAATTGAAATAGGGCTTCATGCAAGATCGCATGTCTTTAAATATTTAAAACCAGGAATTCCCATGGCCATATCCTAAGTAATCAAAAAACAATTAAATATTCTTCCAGTTGAGAGATGCTTTTTTGTTTGTTTGTTTTTAAAATAATTTGTGCCTTTAAGAAAAACAAACAAACAAACAAGAAAGTAGGGTTGTGCAATACTTGCAACGTGAGCGTCCTACTTTTCTCCGCTCCCAAGAACTGGGAGGCGAAGAATAAATAAATAAAAAAATAAAATAAAAATAAAAAGTTAAAAATAGCAGTGTCATTAATTTTTCAAGCAAAATAGGAAATAAGATAATTATCAGTATGGCTCATCTTCATTTCATGCAGAACTTCAATAAACTGCGCACACTGTCCAATCCTGATCGACATTTAAACATTTCAGTCCCTTAAAATGATTTAGTGAATGGGACTTGGACCGCGTGGAGTTCCCTGGCAAGCAGACGCACGATGGTGAGGCTACAGATGCCTTAAATGCACTTCCATGAAATAGAAACTGTCTTAAATCAACCAAATACAGCTGATTTCAATTCAGCTCCCCTTTTGTGGTGTGGAAAAGTGGTTTTGATTCAAGACGAATGTGCAACAAAAGGTCTTCACCGCTGTGCCAGCTTACCCAATTACGGGCAAACTGCTGGGTTTTAAACCAGCTATCGCATGTAAACATTTCCTGCAGCCACCACCCCCTCGGTTTTTACCAGGGCACTGCGAGTTCAGGGGTGGGGGGACATACTCTTCAATCAAACACATGATGCTGAGGTTCGGCGCCCACAGAGGCGGAATAAAAAAAGTTAATTCTTTTTTAATTTCTGGAGTACCGAGCTGACAAACACCACTTATTTTGTTCAAGGGAAAAGAGAGCGAGAGAGGGAACAAGTGGCTCTGTGCATCACAAAAACATCTGACTGTATTTAATCAGTTTGAGTCTTGTGTCATTTTCACCCATTAACTTCATGTGAATCATGGACCGGCTTCTTCCACTTGTCTCAGAAAGTGCACGCTGCTCTTTAATGACAAATGTGGCTCTGTTTCAAACTGCACATTGGCAGTTTGGTCATCAGGCTGTCAGGCATTTGATCTTTAAAGTTGATTCTTGTGCCTAAAAGTGCACAGAAAGTTATTTTGCAACAAAACGTTCAGATCTCAAACGGTGAAACTGCTGCTCCTACAGAACAAGAGTGAGCTGGAGAAATTATAACAGCTTTGACAAGCTCCTGGAAACAGGACTCTGATCACAGAAGTTAGCGAGATGTTGGATTCAAACTGTACAGTGCGAATCATTGTGGAGATTCTCATTAGTAGGTATTGACAAGCCACATAAAACAGCCTTCTAATGTGCGCCTGTTCTCCATGCCAGCTTTTTCGGCTCACCTCTCCTCTTCTCTCCTTTTGTCTCATCTTCCCGCCCGAGCTGTAGCCGTGCATATTTCAGATCGGCATGACAGACAGTGGAAATTATTTATCCCGGGTTCTGAGCTCGTGGCGAGCTGTTTAAGCATTCATACTAACAAAGGGCAGCGGAGTCACAATGAGGCTGACAAGGCCTCTCTCTCTTTCTCTCTCTCACATACACACAGCAGCACTTTTCAGAAAGACTCAGTTTTTTTCCTGATTCTCTGACCTTTGAAGCAGCTTAGGTTCACAAAACACTTCCAAACAGTTCTCTCTAATGGCCCCCTACTCAAACAATCGGCAGAACACGCCGACAAAGATGATTGATCTCCGACAAGCAGCTCGATGTAGCTCCATGAATCATTAGATCAGCTCGGAGGTAAAGAGAGAGCGAGAGAGAGAGAGAAGGAGGGGAGAGATACACCAAACCGGTCTGCAAAGGTAACGAAAGATGAAAAAATAAGGCAGACATACTGCATGCAAATAAGCTTCCACACAGCTGAGCATTTCAAAACTACCAAAAAACAAAACAAATGAATGGTGCCTATATGACATATGAGGGAATGGAGCTTGGGTCTCATTGTATTGTAACTCAACACAAATGGAGATCACTAGGTTGCTACATATGTATCTTTTTTATATCTGTAGCATTTAAGCAGATCCCGCTTTCCCATCCCGAGCACTGAAAAGAAGAGGAGGAAAAGAAAGAGAGAAAGGGAAGTAGGAAATGAGAAAGAATTGAAGGACAGAAAGAATAAAAAGAGCATGAAAGCATGAACGAGTAAAAGGACAAAAAAGAAAGAAAGAGAAATGAGAACTGTAACACCGTTTATTTGTATTTTTTTTATTAAACACTATTTTGTTAATTTCTCATGTAATGGCCAATGCGTTTCATTAAGTCATGCTAAAGCTTATTTGAATCTAACTGAACTGAATTGAAATGAATTAAAAGAAAAAGAAAGAAAGAAAGAAAGAAAGAAAGAAAGAAAGAAAGAAAGAAAGAAAGAAAGAGAAAAAGAAAGAAAGCAAGTATAGGTATATAAGGGGAAACGAAAATAGGAAACAGGAAGAAAATGAAAGTCATCACCATTATTATGTCATCACCAACTGACATATAATAATGTCAGCGTACTGCATGAAACTTTAAAAAGCACATTCTTCATCATCAATACCACATACAGTACAAAATGTATTTTACATGGAAAAACAAGGGACAGTGATAATACGATCAGTGACCTTTCCACCAACTCACACACTCCTCCCCATTGAGAGGTCAGAGGTCACATGTCTCAACAACACTGAGGATAAAATAGGAAACAGGAAGAAAATGAAAGAGGTGATAAGACATTCGAGACGGTGTGGATGACTGATAAATGCCGTTGCCTTTTCCTGCTCTTCATTGAACTATCACACACTATCACACAGCATTTCTGAGGCAGCACTGCTCTTTAATGTAGCGCTGTGCTCAGGCTGCTGCAAGCCACTGACATCACAGAGAGCAAAGAAGAGCTGTCAAAGGTCAGCGTGTGTGAGGCAGTGCTCACCGCAGGAGACGAGAACAAAACAGCACATATCAGCGCCTAGATATTTACAGCACTAAAGAACTAGTATTACACGTGCACATGTACACAGAAAACTGCTTTGCATTTTTGCCATTTTATAGAGAGAGACCGTCAAATTTGACACAGGAAATGGAGAGATTGTTAGGATCTGGAAATTGTACAATTTGAACCTGAGAATTTTTGTTACTACAAATTAACAAATAAAAAATGTTTAATAATAATAATAAATTACTTTACATCTTACTTTTAAGTGAAAAACGCTTATTTAAAGCATTGCATTAAGAGAGATGGGGCCTGCGTGACCCTTGCCCATCTCATTTTGCTCTGGACTTAACTGAATCTGAATGCTATATCAAAGCCAGCAGATCCCGGGACACAGAAGTGGTCTTGTCTATTGCGGGCAGACGCAGGCAAGCAGAAAATGAACAAAAGCTGCCCTTGTCCCCTCCAGTGTCACAGTGTGAGAAGGACTGGCAGTCAGGCAGCGGCATATGACTGTGAACAGGACGAACAGACAACTTCTCCAAGCCTTCCACACTTTACCTTTTCATGTTTGCAATGTCCAGCTACTTTGACCCTCATCAGGTATGAGAATGTACGTTTTTAAAGCAAATTAAAAGCATGGATGGACAGAGAGATGCCAGAGGCAGCTGTGCTAGAAAAAATTGAATGTCAAAATGTGTAAAAAATTAGAGCTGAACCTTAACATTAACACAGTTAGTCATGCACCTTTGCCTATAAGTAAACTGAATAAGGAATTTCCATCTAACGTAAACTACAATAACACCAACTGACATATAATAATGTCAGCGTACTCGTACTGCATGAAACTTTAAAAAGCACATTCTTCATCATCAATACCACATACAGTACAAAATGTATTTTACATGGAAAAACAAGGGACAGTGATAATACGATCAGTGACCTTTCCACCAACTCACACACTCCTCCCCATTGAGAGGTCAGAGGTCACATGTCTCAACAACACTGAGGATGTTTTCACAAGCCTTACACAAATTGACAATACACTTCAAGAGGCCACAGGTCAGTAGGTTAACTCTCTAAACACCTGTAGAGTGACTGTTGTTTCTGTATGTACTTAGGGCCCTATGATTTCTGCAGCGCAGAAAATGCAGACCAAATCGCAGAATCCAGTCAAAAAAAAAAAAAAAAAGAAACAGAATTTACCGAATAACAAGGAATGTCACAAAATTTGTCAGTTTACATGAATGAATCAAAAGTAGGTCATTACACTTAAATCAAATCACGCTATGGCCTAGTATATGTTAATATTAAGTTGCAAAAAGACTATTTAATTATGAATTCTGCATGTTCTGCATGTCTGTGAAAAAAAAAAAAAATAACTGAAACTGAAACTAGAAAAATTCCAAAGGAATTTGGAAACCAAAAACAAGACGGAATGTTGGGAAAAACATTTAACAGATCTCATAAGTCTCATGTACTCCACAGTAAAAAAAAAATTCACTTTAAAATTGAATACATGCCAGAGTCTGCAATTCACATGAGAAGCTACAGAGAGGAAGTGATTGAACCCATCTAAATAGGAAGCATATGTACCTAGGCATTACAGTATATTAAGGATAAATTAAATGAAGCTAGTTAAGAGAAAGAACTTATGGGACACAAACTCCAGATTCACATGAAAACAGAATAGGATAAAGAAAGGTGCACGAATTGAGGACACAAGACGAGAAAAAGTGTGCTGATCCTCAAGAAAGCAAGGAAACACAGGAGACACAATGACACTGCGAAGAGGAAAAAAATCAACTCTATAGATTTTTGCTCCCAGTGTAAAGACCAGTGGGATTGTGTGGTGGCAGTGGGTGGGTCCCCTTTAAAACCTGATGTGTGGCGGGAAGAAGCCCCAAACCTCCCCAACCCCCTCCAGCTGAGCGCCAAGGCTGCACAGATGCAAACTCCCCCCTGACCGTGCGCTTGCCAAGACGAGCTTCCGAACCCACACCAGCTGGAAGCCCTCTGATGAGGCCAACACATCCATTTCCGTGGTAACCGTGCCCCTCTCCCCCTGTCCTCGCCAACTTACACACACACACACACACACACATATACATCCACAGACAAAATCTAACTCCCACCCCCCACATCACATATTTGCCAGTAACAATATCACGGCACAGGGGCAAAGTATAGCTAAATACTTCCACTCGTACACACAGGTGAATTTAATGCAGAGATAAGAACATACCACCACAATGGTGAAGTTATAATACAACGTCATACTTGTCTCCAGTTGAGGGACTTGAGTGTCAGGAAGAAAAAGGCCAAACCATTAAATACAAATTTGGTTCAGAGCAGAAAAGCTTAAGACAGGAAGCCAAATCCAAATGTCAATTCTAAAGCATTTAGGTGTTAGCTCAGCTTTTTTAACCATATTGACCGATCTACACTTAACAGGAAGAAAAAAACATGAGGTAATGTTAGAACCGACAGCACCTCAGAAAACACAGGCAGTCTTAAACTCACAATCAGAGTCTAACACAAATCTAACAGTTAACAGAACCTGTTCTTTTTGTTTTTTGGTTCACCATTTAATAATCAAGTAATGCAGAAACTAAAACACTGCACACTATGCACTCCTAATCAATAATAAATAAATACAAATGTCACTCAGTTGCATCTTGACTACGACCAGCCTCTGCCAAAACCTTGTCAAAGCTTAAAAAATTGTGTGGCAGCAAATTAATCAACAATATTTCCATATTGTGTGAACTCTCACTGAGATCCCATCAGAAACCCATGACTGACATCTGTTGGACCAGCCCTGGGCTGAGCACAAACATGTTCTCAAACTCCCTCATCCACTACACAAACACACACACACACACACACACACACACACACATCTACTGGCTGTGTGTTCCTCAAAGCTATTAGCTTTCTCCACTTCTGGCATATCCATCTACAAGGGTAATCCAGTGAAGGAGAGACGCACGGCTGGGGAATAATGCAGCATTGTTGTGGGAATGTGGAAGATAGAGAATAGGAGACAAGACAGCATTTATCAAGGGGAGCTGGTAAACATATAATCTCAATAAACTGCCAAGGTCAGGCAAACTGCACCTGGCAGACATGAAGTGTTGAGGACTGGAATGGCATGAGAAAGGAATTCAGATTCTGGAACAGGATCAGTGGCTCCTCCAGGTAACCTTGGGGTCTTTGTGCTCTTAGAAAGAGGACACCCAGTTCTGCACAACACCCACATTTCCCCCTCTCCTGCTTGCTCCTGTCAAGTGTCCTGGTTTTAAAATGATGGTTCGGCAACTGCTTGTTGAGTTGTTGTTTTTTTTCCGAAGTGCCAGGACCTCAGAGTGTGCTACACAATGCCGGTAGCGGGCGTGCTAACACCAGAGCTGTGCCAAGAACTACAAGCCAAGCAAACAGCTGTGCACTAGTGGGATGGCTTGCCCAAGGAATCAAAGATTGCCGCATAAGAAAGTAAATTTATTGTCATTAGTCAAAGTCTGGAAACAAAGAGACATAATCACAGGCCATGAGAAAACCCAGTGTCCACATGATCTTGAGAGACCACTCAGGGTTAGCTTTAGCAGGACAACTCCCCCTCATTCAGAAGTGTTAATGAGCTTTGATCAGGACATGCAGATGAAAGACAGGATGAGTTAGCAGGCTAGCAGATGGGCCCAAGCCCACTGAGATCTGAAAGAAATAGTGCAGCAAGAGCTAAAAAAGTAAAAGAGACAATAAGAGGCATAGTCAACTCTGCATCCAGACAAACACCATGGCGCCTTGGCTACAAGAATTATGTTTTCCAAACTGAAAATGCCTTTACCAGTCAAGCTACGAGTTAATATTACATTCCAGTTAGTCTATGCTCCTGGAGGAGTTTTAGAATCCAAATGCACACATGATATCTAGTCTTTTCACTCCATTACAGTATAGAGAGAGTGCTCTTAACCATTTCAGATGTTTCCTAAGGCATAGCACCTGGGGCTCCCCCACTGAAGAATCATGCAAAGATCAAATGGCTAATATTCTTCGCTGTAGCGAAACCACTGCATTACCACCTAATGTCTTAGAATCACATTTCCGCTCTCACTTTACGCCATCATCACTGAAAAGCTGCATTATCTTTAAAGCTCCAACCTTAAGAGAAATAAAAAGGTGGGAAAAGAAAGGAGAAACATCATCTTTAAAGTGGCAAATTTTGTCATCACCCGGGGAAAGAGTAAGAGTTATTTAACGGCACACTGTTTGCTCATTTAAAGATGAGGAAATTGATAGAAAGGCACAAGAGACATGGATACCAGGGAGATGAACGGAGAAAGGATACCTCCCGTTCTTGCGCCTTTGGCGAAAAACACTCAAGCTAGCGCTTAACCTCCATCCCCTAAAGACAGATACTGGAGCATCGGGATGCTTTTAATACCCTTGGAGAGGAAAGAGAGGGAGAAAGATCCTGTGAAAGCGAGAGCGTGTCCACATGCCTGCAACCTTCCGACTGATCAGTGGCAATAGGCCACTGCCAAAGGCCCTGCTCCTTAGCTCTCATTTCCCATTACTGGTGAGACAAAAGCAGGCCCTGAACTCCCCTTCACCCTAACCAGTTACCAGCCCCCAGGGACAAGCCCTGACCGCTCCGAGCTAACCCGACTCTTTTTATCTCTGTCCTGTCCTGTTGCAGTGGATCAGAGCTTGCCATTGCACCTGCTGTGGAAACTGTATTGTACTGTGGCAGTTTATCTGTTTGGGGCTTGCATTACTAAAGAAACAGCTGTATCCACTGACATCATTAAAAAACAATGAACTGAAAAATTGCTAGAAGTGGCAAGTGGCATAAGAAACTGCTTTCTACTTCTAAGGACAGCTGAACAGAGAGCAGAAGCAACAGTTATTTTGACTGATGAAACACCAGTTAATTCCTGTCAGATATTCTGTGTAAAGCCTCCAATGAGCTGTGTTTCATAAAGCCAATGCACAGTAAGTCTTCAGAGGGGGGCGACTTATCTAAAATCAGTGCTTAGTCCCTCTATTCCTACTGTGGTCTCCATCAGTCCTTCTTCGGCTGAACATTCTTCAGTCACCACCGCCTCCTTTCATGATAGATCATCTGCTGAAATGAGAGTGAACGGGGTATGACGCTTTCTTGTACATGATGAGTAAGAGAAGTGAAATCTGTGCATGGCATGTTGATAAATCCATCTTGAAAAGGATCAAAGTTTCAAGTTTTTCTCAAAAAATTAAAAAGTATTACACATCTTTTCTACCTAAAGGCTCCACTTAAGGCAAATTATCATTTACCTTTCGAGGGCTGCCAGATCATTAGGCAGGGACATTAAAATCAGCCACCACAGCACCAGAGGGGGCCAAAGTGAACCAGTGCCCGGTACATAGCTGAACATGCGTGTGCATGCATGATGAGTGTGTGTATGTGGAGGGAAGAATTGTGCCAGCATGCACTTGTGTATATGTGTGTGTGATGACATCAAAGCTTCCAGCAGTCAAGGGTTTGCCATGTGTCCAGAATCAGTTGACATGAGCAGATGCATCATTAAAACCTTGCCACACGTGCCGTTTCCTGTGCCAGACACCTCAGCCATTCTCACTCTCATAGTCATTAGCAGTCTTCTTTATATTCCATTTATCCTCCATATCTCCGTATGTTCTACAACCACGTGCAGATCCAACAAGGTGAGAAATCTATTCCTCCGTCATGGCTCTGGTCTTGTCTGGGGTCATGGGACTTTTGACATGTATCTGTCAGTCAACCGAGCAGCTGAATCACTTGGGCATGTGACTCTTCCCTTTAGTTTTGTTCTTCTCTGGCCAGACGGTGGCATCCAAAGCTCCTCTCATTAAATCAAACTGTCTGGTCGGGTGTGTGGCATGGCCAGTGACCACCTTCTGATGTTCAGCCAGGGATTTGTGAAGGGACAGACCTTACCTTCTTCTGAGGGGCTGGCATATGGCCCCAGCACAGCTGTTTTACATCTTCTTCCCCTTCTCATCTTCTTCCCTCCCTTAAATCGTTCTGTGTTTGGTCCTTCTCCTCCTCTTGGTCAATGCTTCTGTCAGGCCTGGAATCCAGACTGGTGCACACATGCACACTCACCCCCCGATGCACACACACATACACACACACACACACACACACACACACACAGGATTTATTTTCTCCTCACTCTAGTTCTCTGAGATTTACTTGTTAAAGAAAACTGATCTATTTCAGCTTTACTGTGTCTGGGGGGAAATGCTGACCATTTTTATTTCTCGAGCTCAGTGATTAGCAAGTTGCTATTTGTCAATACAGTGGTTATGAATGATTGGACCGAACCTGAATTCGGGGTATAATATGTTTTCCCTGCTTTGCTTTGATATTGCTTGTCTGCATTTTTGCTTAAAAAGAAAGTGATTAATCAATAATTAATTTGAAACTTTGGCATTGACAGAGGCAATACGATGAAAATATCTTCCATAAATCTGTTGTTTATTGCAGGTGCAATTCAGCACTGCCCGGCTGAAACTCTGCACTCATGTGCAACACGATTTTCATGCCTGGTAAAAACCTTCTGTCTTTGAAATGTGAGGCACATTGTAGTTTATAACTGAACATCAGGAAAGTCCTCAGAGTGCATTTCTTAATTGTGCCCAGGAGTTCATCTTCTTGTAAAGGAGAAAGAGGAGAGAGTGACTGCAGTGAGCTCTTGATGGCTAGATGGGGCTGGTTAGAGGTCTCTCAGTCCTTGTTGACTATCTAGTGCTCTGATAAAGCATATTTCCTTTTGACACATGAACATATATCACTGTTTGTGGTGATTTGGAGAGAAGATTATAATCTTAAAATACACACACAAAAAAAACGTATATTTATCCATATTTATTGGCTTTTTGCTTTTACTAAACTTAAATTAAACATTAAGTTCCTAAATTTAAGTTGAACTAGCAAACAGGATGCAGAACTTGAATTTGAATGTGAGCATGTTTAATTAAAATGGATTGAAAATGTCTAATATTTAACTAAAATCAAAGCTTGAATGTGTAGCTTTGTTTAAAGGTTTGAAAAAATCTGTAAATGTATACAGATAATGTATACTACCTTATGGGTAGATGCATTAGATAGATAGATAGATAGATACGCCTTATTCACAGAGCACCCATGTGTTGTGTTTACAGTCTGGATCTTTTAAAGACTTTGCCTTGTCAAAGCCAAGCTTTGGTCATTGCGCCAGCTCTTCTTTTCCCAGCAGTATTCACCCCAGCCCTTCCTGCTGTATTGTTCAGGTGTCCCTCCAAAGATATTTTTTTAACTTCATTGTTAAGAAATCACCACTCAATGAATGTTTTTTTTTTTTTTTTTCACCTTTCCACAATGAACCGTTTGCTTTGTCCTTTCACCCGGAAATGTTGAAGTTGTTATTTTAAACCTGGAAGTCTTGCTTTACAGTGAGGCATGACTTGAAAGACACAACATCCTCTTCCTTAGAAGAGAAAGGTGGTGACCGCCGATGTCTGGTAGCAGCTTCTTTAAACAGCTCAGTTTTTTTTTTTTGTGTGTGTGTGTGTGTGTGTGTGTGTGTGTGTGTGTGTGTGTGTGTTTCTGTCTTATGCATGGATGCAGTGGCCAGTACAGACCCCCAAACCAGAACAAAAAGGTCAAGTTACATTTTAGAGCATGCAAGGAGCTTTAAAATATTCACTGTCAGCTTTTTAACACGTGGCCACTCCGGACATAATGAGATGGGAGTAGTAAATATTTGCTGATGGTCTGTACCATTCCCATGCACTGAAGCTTATTTTGAATACAGAGGATGCTGGGGAGGCAAGTGAAGGGGGCACCTGATAACTAATTAGTACATTTGCACAGATAATTAGAATGATTGATTGATTTTTCACAGGGAGGCATGGGAGACATGTCAAATGAAGATGGTCTGCCGTTAAGGCCAGACCACTGGATGTCCTTCTGAAATCATCATTCTGAGCATATGCTGATAGTAGGAAATGAGAGAGACAGATGACATTAAAGACAGTAGAAAGACAACTTCTCCCTAGAGGTATTTGTGAATTGTTATTGGGGTGGGGAAAGGTCATCTTCAATTAAACCTATAACAAAAAAGAAAATATCTAGGGTAATTGTAAGGGAAGATCTTCTTTAAAGAGAAGATGTATTTTTAGCACTGTACATCAAAAATCTGAGTATTTCAGGCAATTCAACATTTGAGACCACTAAGACCATTTAAGACTCGATACTTCAGTAGGCCCATACTAAATCTGCACACTTTTACTTTTTCACCAATTGTGGGGGGCAGTGTGGAATTATTTAGAATGGAAAATCCAGTGTTAAATTTAAAAATAAATATAAATCTACTCATCGCTTTTTTTCTGATTCATTTTGGGAGGTGAAATGCACAGAATGTAGTGGCTTGGAAAATCCAGTATATATTTACAAATATATATTATACCTAACTTATAAGAGTATTAGAAACTTACTGATCTTAATGGTACTGAGTACATTATTAACAATCATTCAAAGGACAGGAGAGTGTAAAACTTTCTGAGGACAAGAGTTTTATATGGAGTTCTGCAGCCGCTGATTCAATGCAAGCCTTCTCATGAGACGGGGTGCCAATGGGCCACTAGGTAACAACATTTCATCTAGAATAAGAGCAAGGTTACTTTAAATTAAGATTTTTGTTTTGATTTAAAACCTTATACTGGCTCCAGGCTCTAATGTCCTGCTATTCATCTGAGTTATGTTTGTTGTACATTGAGCAAATGCACTTAAAACCCAACTTGCTCCAAGGGCACAACAATAAGACATGGTTTTCGGCGTTCTTGTGGTAAATGAGAACAGTTAAAAAAAAAAAAAGCATATTCCACGCAGCCCATTACCAGCAGTCGAGTCTCGCAGAATGGATATAAAGCCACGTCCTATTCCTCTTCCCACTGCAGTCTCTTAACATCACTGTGAACACACACATTACACTGAGCAAATAGATATTCTCCCTCGTTATCCTGTCTTTTAAAGTAAAGGAGAGGCAGGCTGTTTTTGGTGGTCGCACGTAATTTCCCCCTCATACAGAATTCAAATACAGACTATTAGGAGATGGGAAAGAGGAGCCAAAAGGAAGAGAAGATGAACACTGGGTTGATTTCTCCATCAGGTCATTTTTGTTGGTAGTGAGCAGTCACAGGAAAGATTTGCCTTCATCTCCCTGGCTGGCTCTTACCGTGTTACTGTAACTGACACCTCGCTAGTTTTTCGAGGTCCTCTGCGAATCTAACACCTAACACAGTAACTGAGCATTTTTTTTGTTTTTTTTTGTATGGCAAGAAAAGGTGGAGCAAAGAAGAGAAGGGCAGGACGGGTATCGAGAGGTGAAAAGGACGTAACTGAAATAGAAATGTGAATTAGGTGAACATGGGAGGGGGGTAGATAAGAGTATAATCCTTCTTATGTCAGGGACAGACTGAGAGACAAGATTAGGCGATACCTACCATACCGTTACAATCAGTCTCAGTCTTGACTTAGTGCTCACATTGAAGGCCTCTCTAACAGGGTCAAGGAAAACATGATTTAAACATCTATATTTGTGCACTGGCTAAAAGAGTGGTGCGCAATTTGTCTCTGTCTCTCTGTATTTTACCAACATCTGGCTGTAGGAGATTTAGGTTAGACAAGTAATTAGTGCCACGTATTTGTCTTAAAGACAGGTGTATTTTCATTTAAAAATCACTTCATCACTGTGCTGGAGAGCAGCCGACACACACACACACACACACACACCTCCTCACCTTGCAAGCTTCACAATGACAAGTTTGTGTGCGCTGATGTAAACCTGAAAGGTAAACTGCAAAAGACCCATAGAGTAGCTTTAAGCATAACATCAAACAGACAAGTCCTTTTCTCATCCATCAGCTGTTCATACAATGATGCATTATTCAAGCTTCACAGCTTGGTTTAAACATATAAATATTATATTTTAAGTAAATATAATAATACACACTACAGTTTAGGGATTGGGATCGGTATTGTATTAGAATTATTATTATTATTATTTATAATTATTATTGTTTAAGAATGTATTTTTTTAATTTTTTTGTAACTGTAATAGTGTGAAATAGTATTACATTTTAAAATAAGTCTTTCTTTTTCAATACATTAAAAAAATATTTTTATTTTTTTCCTGTAAGGCCAAAGCTGAATTTTCTGCAGTATGCTACTATATGCTTTTTTGTTGCTCAAGACACATTTTTTTTTTTTTTTTTCAATGTTGAAAATAGTTGTGCTGCTTAATTTTGTGGAACAAGTGATACTTTTTATCAGGATATTCTGATGAATAGAAAATTCAAAACAACAACATTTTCTGAAATACAGATCTCTTGAAACATTTTCTGTCACTCTTGATCATGTTAAAACATTCTTGCGAAAAATAAAATAAATGTTATAAAAAAATAAATGAAATAAATCTCATCCCAAACTTCTGAACAGTAATATATAATAATGATATGATCAAATGTAATGAGGGTGAGTGAGTACATTTTGCATTATTCTTGTAGAGCAAATGTTTACCCAACGAACATTTCTTTTAATTAAAGCCCTGCATGATTTTAGTCTGGAGGTCTTTTTTCTTCTGATTCTAATAAATTATGAATTTGCATATGGTGTACAGACATTAAATGGATAAAATATGAAACGTGACAGTCCCTTCCATTAAAACGTGGTCATTGCTCTTTTTCCCTCGGATCTCAATCTAGTGCCCCTCTCTCCTTCGCTGACTAATCATCTTGTTTGTTTCCATCGTAACTTTTCCAGATTGAGTGCTGAAGTCTTTTAAAATGGAAATGTACTTCATCATGGTCATCTGACACTGAGCGCTAATAAATCAAGGCCAGTCCTCTTCTACTGCGAATTAAAGTCAAACAAACAGCACTGGACCTAATGGAGGTCACATTCACTCACACTATGCAAATAGATAGTCGAAGACTACAGAACAAAAGCTCTCTCTAAGTCTTATCCGCACGTCTAAACACCATTTTGCATTATATCAGATGAAACTGACTGGAAAGATAATAAGAAGCCGACTAAATTCACTAAAACAACATAAAAAATACTTCAGCCTGTACAATAACAAACCCAAAGATTTCTTATAACTACAATTCTAGAAAAAAAGAGCAATAAACAAACAATAAGATCAATTGTGATTCAGCTCGCTTCTTCCGAATGGGAGTTATCGGCACGCAAAAAGAAAATACAAAATATTCTCCGCTGTATAGGCTCCGTCAAAATATTGTGCTCCTTGTTACTGAATCTGAATATGTATGAACGTATCAAATGTGCTGCATTTATTTTGAATATTTAATGAGATATAAAATATATGTCTATTTCGGCAAACTAATAAAATCAGTCTTGTATGAATGTAACATAGATTGGGGGGAAAAAAGAAAGGGGGCAAAGGGCGGAAAACAAAAAAGACAGACAGAGTGAGAGAGAAGTCGGAGGTTCATCAGCATTCAGTGACAGAGTAATACGGCCATGCTTCCCCACATCTCTCATCTATCTCTCGCCCGCCTCGCCTGTGTCCAATCACACACCAGTCCTTCGCAATAAAACAAATTAACTGATTAGACATTTTCATTGCAGTTGTCTTTGACCTTGTCGAATACAATACTGACAATCATTACGAAACTGAGCTTTTTCGTGGAAACCGAGCTGCTCTATTTTCACCTTCCAAGCGCAAGATCTGCAAACAGGTTGAAGCACATGCACGCACACAAACATGTGCAGACCTCTCGTCTGATACACAGCATCCTTCCCCCCTTCCCGCTTCCTGCTCCGGGGCGGTCGGCGGTGAAAGGGTTAAGCGGGGAATGCATTAACAAAAGAAAATTATA
The DNA here is from genome assembly GCF_023724105.1 of Carassius gibelio. Classification (NCBI taxonomy): domain Eukaryota; kingdom Metazoa; phylum Chordata; class Actinopteri; order Cypriniformes; family Cyprinidae; genus Carassius; species Carassius gibelio. Next base: position 17,097,525 of record NC_068377.1, read on the forward strand.
GCGTAAACAGTTCATAAAATCTCACAGCCCCCGATGTCGCGCTAGATCATTAAATTTCTGCAACAATTAGACCTTTTTCTCACGGCGGCAAAATTGGACCCGTTGCCATGGCAAATCTGAGCCCTTAAGTCATATATCTTTGATTGCGGAAAGGTCAGACGTCGACAGCCTAATAACTCAGGGGGCTGTTTGACAGATTTCATCCGAGCATGATCACATAACAGCGCAAAACTCTTGTCGGCCGTTGTTAAAAGCAGGGAGGGGTCGGGGAGAAGGTTGAGGTTATGGAATGTTTGAGCTTGACTGAGCACAGCCGGGTGATAATGTGCCTGACTGCGTCTAAATCCACAGATTTAAACGCATGCACCCGTGTGTTAATAGGGGCCGCTCAGATACGACGGGTTTGGGTCCTTTTAGAAGCCGAAGAGGGGTTTGAATGCGACTGAGGCACTCGGAAGGAAGAGAACTGCTGGCGAGTGATGGCAGCCTGTCGAGAATACAATGATTTAGCATGATTTATTTAGACGATGTCGCACACCCCCGATCACACACACATATGGTCGGGGAATTGTGCGGAGCAGCTTAGTGTAAGAGGGCATCAAGCTAAACTCTATGAGCTCGACTCACTAATGACCTTGACATGTAAACTTTGAGGGAACAATGTGCTCTCTTTACTCAGCTAACGGCATTTGAGTGTGATTTCAGGAGTAATCCCGAGCCCTCTTCTGTAGGCTTTGCTGCCTTTCCCACAGGTGCCTGGAAAAGCAGTGACAACAGCGCTATCTGCTGGATGGAAGAGGGAACTCGGATGATTCCTTGGAGGAGAAAAAAAAAGAGATCTAGTGAGTGTAATTACGTTTCAGTGCGTGTTTGTAAAAGAGTGAGAGCCTAGCTGTTGCTTGTCTTTGCGTGTGACTGAAACATACTTTCCCTGTCCCCAGACCTAGATATCAGTGGCCCTTGGGAAATGTGACAATGACAATGTGACAAAGTGTGACAAAGCATGCACTTGAGTGAGTAAATGTGAGGGTGGCTCAGCTGGACAGCAGATGTCTACCTCTCAGTCCTCTTCCATCTCTGTCTCCTGGTTTCCACTTTCCTCCTCATCTCTCACCCTTTATCCTCTTTTTTCTTCTCCGTCTCTGTAAGTCAATTGATGCAGTGCTAACAACACCAAGTTCAGAGGTTACACTAATGCAAATATTTATGACAATAGGTCGAACTGTAAGGTGCATAAAAAGTGAAAAAAAAAAAATGCTGGCATGGATGACTGAAGCCATAACTGACTCTATGCAGATGACAGAAGTTCAAGTCTGGCTCGAGATATTTCAAAAATCCCTGTTTCCCATTCCTTACTCCCCATTATTTTCACTCTTAATAAGTCTATAATAAAACTGGCCAAAAAGGCCAGTAATAAATGTAAACAACTGTATGGGTGGACTAAGCAAAACCTTACTATGAAAGCAGTTTTACAGTGAAAATCTCTGTTAGCCCTCGTGGGGCATGTCCAGATCACCTTTAAGCTTCCGTTCAAACAGTCAAAATTAAATGTTATTATACAAAGGTCACACATTAACTCCAGTTTCATACTATTTCTATTCATGACACCGAATAGTTCGGCGGATATCTGTGTCCTCGTAATCAGATACGGACTTCTCATTAAAAGCGAAAAGACTACACTTAAGACTACATCATGCTTTCCACCAAAGGACGTTTCTTCCACAATGCTGTCACGGCTGGCCCGCTCGCCGGGGATTTAAGACACTGATGTCAGCTTTGTGACAGCTGGTTTAAGTGTACAGCTGAGTTTTACAAGACCGGCCCTGTTGTCTGCCCTTAATTAAGGCTGAGAAAATGGGCCTGATTCACAAAAGCGTTCCACACAAGCAAAAGCTGTTTTGCTGAGCAAAAGGAATATGAAATCATGTGAATGCAAACCATGGTTTAGGCATCTGACAACCCCCAATCACTGTTCTTTTAATGTCAGTTTAATGATAATTGGATGTAAAAAGTACTGAAGGATTTGAGAAGTCAAATGCACTGAAAGAGCACTATATAATCCTAAAACGAAACTGGAAGTACTGACACAAACTGCCTCGCGCCGGCAACAAATTTACTAGTTAGAGACTCAAGTCTTCCGATACAACATCTGCACAAAACCACCACTTACATACAGTTACTCTTCTAGCAGAAATATGCTCACCTCAGGTTAGTACATTAAGAACAAAAGCCAAGCGGAGATCAGCCTGAACAGGGGAGCCGTGGGTAGGGGGTTAATTAATACAACGCATTTTTAAAAGAGAGCCCAACACATCCGCACTCAGAAGCAGCGGGGCTTCATGATAAGCGGCTCATCAAACACACAAGTGGAGCTGTTTCTCAGCCGCTCTGCACCCAGATTAATAGCACCTCAGGTCAGGAGGGCCCCTGCGGTTCCTCAGCACCCCGCTGTTCTCTCCAGCCAGATTATTCACTAACACTGCCACGCTGGAGAACTGGGGCACGTCGCTGCGCTCCGCTCCGCTCACCTGTCTGCTTGCAGGTGCAAAGATGTCAGAACCTCTGAGTAACGTGCAAGCTACTCCGACGGTGAAATCTAACTGTAGCGTGCAGCTGAAAGCAGCGGGAGAAGCTTTCGGAGGGTAAAGGTGAATAGAAACCCTACAGCAGGATTAAATGGAGGCTGGAGGCAGGGGTATCATCCCATTTCTGCAACAACTTGTAACCTGTGCCACCTGCAGCTCTCTGATTCTTTTTGGTCTTCAGGAGTCCCACACCTTTTAACCATTGCTTTTCTATTCTTTATTACTGTATTCAAATGCAATAAGGTTCAGCTGTTAATGCATTCGATCTTTTTTTAAAACTTTTAACAGCACATATAAACCAATGCTCATTTAAGAGTATATTATCATTCATTTTTAATTAATACGTTTACAATAAAATTATTTTGTAACACACTTATGTACATAAAAATGTACACTACCTTTCAAAATGTTTTTTATATATATAAAGAAATTAATACTTTTACTTATTATTGATCAAATGTGACAATAACAACATTTACAATGTTACAAGATTTCTCTATTTTAAATAAATGCTTTTTCAAAGAATCCTGAAAAGAATCAAATAAACTCACAGTTTCTGAAGAAATATTACACAACACAATCTTTTTACTGTAATAACAATTAGAAATGTTGATCTCTAGCTCCAACCAAAGCACACCAGAATGATTTCTGAAAGATGTGACACTAAAGACTGGAGTAATAGCTGCAAAACAGTCAGCTTCGCCATCATGAATGCATTCCATTTAAAAAAAAAAAAAATCAAATAGAAAGTGGTTATTGATAACTGTTATATTATTTCACAGTATTATTGTATTTTTCAACAAATACATGCAAACCCAAACTTTTGAATGGTAGCGTATGTAGAAATTAACATCTAATATTGTCTCATGAAAAAAAATTGAAAACTATTGTATCAACTAATGTTGTTATCAAACTATTTCATTTATTCCTATTACTTTTTCCAAGCATAGAAATTGCAGTCTGATATCTCAAATGTTTTCCATGGCAGTAGGAACCCTGGGACTCGAAAAGTCACATCCTGTCAGATTTATTGCACCGCACTTGAAAAAAAGCCCAGTTAAGTGTGTCAGAATTCTTAGTGGAGAGGAGGTGAGAAGGAGAGGAACAGTGGGAATACAAATGGAAGGAAGGCTGGGATTAATTGTCCGAGAAGCGAAATGGCTGTGGTGCGGTTGCTGTGCTTTGAGGGCCGGGGGGGCCTCACTTGTTGTTGGGGTTGAGGTCAGGAGCGGGTCGATTCTAATGGTGTCACCCAGCACGCTCGCAATTCCACACTCATTACACCATTCACAATTACTGCTACCTATTTCCCCGAGAGGGCTGGGCCAACCATTATCACAGAGACTCAAATGAAGTGGATAATTGTGTCTCTCTGCGGCACATCAGGAAATGGGGGGAGAGAGCGAGAAAGAGAGAAGATGGAGACAGAGAGGCAGAGGAGGAGGAAAGACCGATGGATCAGGAGGTGTGAGACAGATAACAACCGACGACATGGCCAGAAGGAATCCTCGTCACATTCCCAAGCACAAAAACAGCATCAGTGCAGATCAAGCCATCTAAAGTTGGAATAACTTCACCAATTCATGAGGGAGAGATGCCCCGATTCAAGCTGGCTAATAACACAACCCTCGCGATCGACTGATGCACACGGCCTCTGAAAACACTCTGTGCCACTAATGTTTACGGAGTCAGAAAAGGGAATTCATCCATGGGAAATGACCAAAAATAGAGGCGTCCCTTGAATGCTGTATTTATAAGAAAGGGAGGCCAACTCTCAGACCGTCAAATAGACTATAGACTTGTCAAACAGCGTGCCATTACTACCCTTGTCTTAGCGCACTTGTCATGTAAGATATGTACTGAAATGAAATATTTATTCTGCATAATAGCTTTCAAAGGGGAATAAAGTATGGAATTAATTATTAATCTTATGTATATTCAGTGCTTTTCTTTTTTGGGGGAGCGTTAGATATTCCTCAATCTGATAGCCTCAATCTGACGAGAGGCCCCGATTAAGTCTAAGACTCAACGTCAGAAATAAAAAGGGAGAAGCGTAAGCTCTTGCCCCTTGATTTAACTACTTCACAAGTGTCAGAAGCGGGATATTTAGCAACACGAATGAAATGACACACCTCGTTTGGCGGAAACTAACTGTGCTGTAGTTCTGTGAAACCCAGTAGATTTGTCGTGGAAGGGGAGTCAAGGTCAGGCCATCAGCAGACGTCATAAACTCCCATTAACGGGAGCGAGGGAATAAAGAAGGCCACTGGTGAGGGGAAATGCGATCTGAAGCGATAGATATCTCATTTACTGCATTCTGCCCCATTTTGACACAATTTGCTTCAAGCCAGTTAATATGCAAGTTATCCATCTCAGAAGGCGTGAGACAGACCATTTCAGTGTCAAATTACAGCAAAAAAAAAAGAGAGATTGTGAGTATCCTCCATTCCACTCTTTAGTCTAATTCAATTGTACCTTTCAATACCTTATGATATGCAGGAAGTGCTTGGCTCGCTATATCACATTATGGGAGGATAAAATAGTAAAACTGATTTTTTTTTTTTTTTTTTAAAGGCGGCAAGTATGCGCTGGGATAAAAGCAGATAAAAAGGGAAGCTTACTTTTGCCTTGTCTGGGGTTTGAAAAGTGGCTATAAGTGCTTTAGATGGCGCTTAAGCGGTAAATGCAAGGCATCCATCATCTAACTGCCTCAAATAATAATGGGAGAAGTTATTCTTTATTGACTTTATTCAACTCTCTGCATGACAGACTATTCATAACCAGCTCTGGACATCGCAGGAGCTCAAAAGGACGACGCTTCCCCATGTTCACACCTCACAAAGAAAGCAATATTAAATAAAGAGTTGCATCCCAATTTGCATACTTATCCTTTTTATAATAAAGTGCAAGTATGTTCACACTAAAAAATTTAATAAAAATGAAGTGCACTTTAAATACCTGAATGCACTTAGTTAACCGAAAAATAAATAAATAAATTTTGGAATGTGCTGGATGATGAAATAACCTTCTAAAATACACTAGAGAGTTGAGTACACTGTTAAAGCTGTAAATAAAAAATATCTGAGTACATTTTACAAGAAAAATACTGCCAGTCTTCAAAATTTCATGTTTAATTCAATTTGTTACTTGCCATTTCTCTGTAATTATTCGTGAAATGTACTCATAATTAAAAAAAAAAAAAATGTTAATCCTACACGCTTTTTATTTCACAATTCTGACTTTTTTTCTCACAAAGCTCACGACTGCAAGATATAAACTCAAGAATTGCAATACAGGTCCTTCTCAAAGAATTAGCATATTGTGATAAAAGTTTATTATTTTCCATAATGTTATGATAAAAATTAAACTTTCATATGTTTTAGATTCATTGCACAGCTCATGAAAACCCAAAATTCCTATCTCAAAAAATTAGCATTTCATGAAAAGGTTCTCTAAACGAGCTATTAACCTAATCATCTGAATCAACTAATTAACTCTAAACACCTGCAAAAGATTCCTGAGGCTTTTAAAAACTCACAGCCTGGTTCATTACTCAAAACCGCAATCATGGGTAAGACTGCCGACCTGACTGCTGTCCAGAAGGCCATCATTGACACCCTCAAGCGAGAGGGTAAGACACAGAAAGAAATTTCTGAACGAATAGGCTGTTCCCGAAGTGCTGTATCAAGGCACCTCAGTGGGAAGTCTGTGGGAAGGAAAAAGTGTGGCAAAAAACGCTGCACAACGAGAAGAGGTGACTGGACCCTGAGGAAGATTGTGGAGAAGGACCGATTCCAGACCTTGGGGGACCTGCGGAAGCAGTGGACTGAGTCTGGAGTAGAAACATCCAGAGCCACCGTGCACAGGTGTGTGCAGGACATGGGCTACAGAGAAGCAGCACTGGACTGTTGCTCAGTGCTCCAAAGTACTTTTTTCGGATGAAAGCAAATTTTGCATGTCATTCGGAAATCAAGGTGCCAGAGTCTGGAGGAAGACTGGGGAGAAGGAAATGCCAAAATGCCTGAAGTCCAGTGTCAAGTACCCACAGTCAGTGATGGTCTGGGGTGCCATGTCAGCTGCTGGTTTTGGTCCACTGCATTTTATCAAGGGCAGGGTCAATGCAGCTAGCTATCAGGAGATTTTGGAGCACTTCATGCTTCCATCTGCTGAAAAACTTTATGGAGAAGAAGATTTCGTTTTTCAGCATGACCTGGCACCTTGAGAGATGCAAGACTCAACACTCTGGATGAGCTTAAGGCCGCTATCGAAGCATCCTGGGCCTCCATAACACCTCAGCAGTGCCACAGGCTGATTGCCTCCATGCCACGCCACATTGAAGCAGTCATTTCTGCAAAAGGATTCCCGACCAAGTATTGAGTGCATAACTGAACATAATTATTTGAAGGTTTACTTTTTTTTTTTTTTGTATTAAAAACACTTTTTTTTATTGGTAGGATGAAATATGCTAATTTTTTGAGATTGGAATTTTGGGTTTTCATGAGCTGTATGCCAAAATCATCAGTATTAAAACAATAAAAGACCTGAAATATTTCAGTTGGTGTGCAATGAATCTAAAATATATGAAAGTTTAATTTTTATCATTACATTAAGGAAAATAATGAACTTTTATCACAATATGCTAATGTTTTTATAAGGACCTGTATATTGTTAACTTGCAACTGTGGGAAAATAAGTCATTGTAACAAACAAATCTCCATATTCATCGGGAAGAAGGAGGCGGGAACCGGCGCACAATCAAAAAGCATTTTAATACTCAAAAGTAAATACACAACGGCGCACCAGCCCCTCGGGGACGACTGGTGCGCGCAAATAAAAACCAAAACATAAAATAATATCCCAGGCCTGGTCCTCTCTCGTCCTTCACGGTCGTCGCTCCAGTTTTATATCCTTCCATCTCCTACGTGGGACTCGATACTAGCGGTGGGGCTCAGGTGTAGCTCATCTCCAATCACTACACCTGGCCTCACTCCTCGTTCCCACGCCTCTCGGCCCCGCCCCACTCGCCACATACCCCCATCGCCCCTCGCAGGCCGGGGGGTACTCCCGAGACTGCGCTCTACTCCCCCCCCCCTCCCCTTCCCTCCGGGGGAGACCGCTCACGGGGACCTGCGGGTACCTGGGGGTAGGACAGACGAGGCGAGAGAAAAGGAGATGGAAGGAGGAGCGACAGGGACGAGAGAGGGGAGAGAGGAAAAAAAAAAAAAAAAAAATCCGGTTCCCAGACGCACTGCTGCTCGGCCCTCCACCAGCTGGGTGATCTCCTCCGCGGTGCCCGGCGGTGGCACTGGACGGCCCTCGGCGGACGGCACGACACTCCTCCGCCGCCCGGTGGACGGCGACGGCTCCTCCGATTTTGGGCAGCGGCAGGAGTCCCCCGTTCCCTGCCCCTCCGGATTCCGTCACGGAGGCGGCAGGCTCCGGCCCCCTGGCGAACGGCGCCGACTCCTCCGCTCCCTCACGGACGGCAGCCGCCCCTCCTTGTCATGGGCGGTCGGCAGCGAGCTCGCCCGTCCCCGGCAACTCGCTCCAGCCCACCGTCTCGAGCGTCCATGGCGGCACACACCTCGCCAGCTCGAGGGCACCGCGGATTCACCACAGCGGCGAGGGATCTTCAGCAGCGCGTCCCTCCTTCTCCCGGGTTTCGGCACCACTGTAACAAACAAATCCATATTCATCGGGAAGAAGGAGGCGGGAACCGGCGCACAATCAAAAAGCATTTTAATACTCAAAAGTAAATACACAACGGCGCACCAGCCCCTCGCGGACGACTGGTGCGCGCAAATAAAAACCAAAACATAAAATAATATCCCAGGCCTGGTCCTCTCTCGTCCTTCATGGTCGTCGCTCCAGTTTTATATCCTTCCATCTCCTACGTGGGACTCGATACCGGCGGTGGGGCTCAGGTGTAGCTCATCTCCAATCACTACACCTGGCCTCACTCCTCGTTCCCACGCCTCTCGGCCCCGCCCCACTCGCCACAGTCATATTTTGTATTAATTATTATTATTTTGTGTCATAAAATAGAATAGTATTCTGACTTATACATTTCGCAATTTTGTGTCAGAACTGTTAGATATAAACTAACAAAAAATAAAAATATTGAATGTAATTTGAAATACAAAAACTATATTAAAGTATTTAAAGTCGAATGATCATTTCTTGTTTCCACTAGTCCACAGGTGTAAGAAGAAAAAGTTCATTTGGAGGAGTGAGTTAAATCGGATGAGTGGTTCTGTTTCACAAAATCACAACTGACCAGTGGAGTGCAGATAAAGGTTTGGTGCTCAAAGAGAATTTGAGCTGCAGCTCATGCAAGATTGCACAAGGCCAAATGCAATAAAGCAATAGAGAAAATGTGTAGTCCCTGTCTTGAGCATCCTGAATAACGGCAGAATTCAATCAGGCCATTATAACGATGTACTGGGTTTATTCCGTGATCTACTCAAATGAAACCTTTTATGTATTGCTGTGGTCCAAAAAGACAGAGGAATCTAACAGACCTGCGACTAGCACAAGCATTCATACCAATGGAAATTTGGAGCCCACTTTAAATTATACTATACCTAAGCTGTTGGCAGACATATTTCATAGCATTAATATTTATATCGCATCAGATGTACGTTCAGACAAATTTAAATTGCATACATAAATAACAACAGCTGGTAGGAAATCAGGTGGCCTACACTTGACATGCATGAAGACTTTTCAAGAATGAAGAAACAGAAAATATCTTAAATGAGCTATATGCTTTTTAACATGATAACCAATAACATTTCTCCAACGATGGAAACTTATTTTCATTTTACAAGATTTTGCCAAGGGCAGTTTGTTTTATGCATCTTGTTAAAAATGCAGCACGTCTGTATACTCTTGTAGTATGTTCCCAGAGTTATGTGCATTTTGGTTATGCTAATTATCTTGTTAATTATTTGTTAATTTGTTTTTTTCTTTTTTTAAGAAAGAAATGAATACCGTTATTCAGCAAGAATCCTTTAAATTAAACAAAGTGGCAGTAAAGCCATTTATTATTATGTTACAAAAGAATGGTTACAAAATATGGAAGATTATAAAGTAATGGCTGCTGAAAATTCAGCGTTACCATCACAGGAATAAATTACATTTTAAAATATATTTAAATAGAACACAATAACTTTAAACTGTAATAATATGTCACAGTATTACTGTTTTTACTGTATTTAAAAAAAATAAATAAATGTAGCCTTGGTAAGCGCATCTTAAATTAATCGCACCAATCCCAAAATTCTGAACCGTAGCATATGCTGACTTGAATTGCATTCATTGAATATATACCCTTAACATGCCACCTCTAAGAATAGAATATCAGGCTTTGTATAACATCAGTTTAGCACAACACAGCCTAACAACGAGAGGCTGAACTCTTGTGATACTGGTTACTGGAGATGCTGAGCCTCTCATGTCGATGGAAATAGCATCCCAATTATGGGCAGAATCTTCCCCGTTTTGTTTTCTTTCTTTTTTTACCTTGTGAACAGTAGGTCAGAAGGGATCGACCGGGTGGCAGCCGCGTTCAAAACAGACAGCCCGGCCCCTGTTTGAGGATCAATAGCAGTTGCTAATGTCTGATCTGTTTCTGTTCATATTCAAATGCGGCGTGCTGGGATTGTAGCGCGTGGTGTCTCCTCAAAGTCATGTACGATTAGGCACGCCTGCAAGACACGATGAGAAAGAAACAGTGAGCGAGACAGAAAAGCAAAATACGTTAATTAACGAGGGCCTTTTCACGGTTCTGTGTCTCTGATTCAATATTAAAGGCCTTAACAGCATAGATTCAAATGAGTTCTTTACATATACTGCCATAAAAAGGGAACAGAGAGGGTACTTCCAAATATGAAGAAGAAAAACTGAATGAGATGAAATGAAACACTGACTAAGAACACATTTTCTAGTTCAGTACATCATGATACAGCTCCAGGCGCTACCTTTTGTCTAAATCTCCACACTGACTTAAACTGCGCTTTGTAACGCGACACCTCTGATTTCACGCAATATGGAGGATTACTGAATTGAATTGAACGCTCAGCGTTTTTGTTCACATTTCTAAATTAGGATTTTCTGTCTCCATAATGACAGAGAAGTCTCTCTTTTTGCCGAATCAATGCCAGCTATTTATATGAATGGTAATCCTTCGCCCCGCTCTGATCTACCAGCACTGTGATGGTTTAAAGTAATGACTAAAAAACAAAAAAAAGACACAGAGTGAATGGAAATTGGCTTCCTTCCATGTAAAATAAGATTTCGCTCGGCATCGAGAGACTTGTACAATGCTGACTACAAGGGGTCTGAAATAAAAAATCAATGTGGGCCTATATACGGGGGGAAAGGGTTGGTTAGACGCCCTGGATTTGTGAAAGTAAAGTGGAAATAGCTTGTGTGGAGATGTTATGGTTATGCTAGGGATTCAAATATCCTCATTGGTTCTTGACAGAGCGAGTCAGCCAGACAAGTAGGCTATCAGCCAAGAGATCATTAAGCTAAAGGGTTGAAGTGCCATCGCCAGTGTGTGGGGGATGCCATGGCAACAAGGGTTCACCCTGCTTGAGAGACAAGATGAGAAACAATGAGAGGCAGGGTGCGGGACGTGTAACGATCGGCACTGATCAATGGCTCACTCTCTCTCTCTCTCGTGCAATTTGCCTCTTTACAGATGGAAGGGAAAAAGAAAGGGCAGCATCGTTTAGGCTTTGTGGCTAGCGAAGCTTATAGGGGGTCTTTAAACACACCAGAGGGGGTTGAGGACAGGCACACTGTGAAAATGGCTGTCTGTGATGATATCAATCAGGGAGTTTGTGGTTTGATTTGTGGTATTAGTTCATCCAAAAATTTGAATTATTTCACCATACACAGTGAGTCCTTGCAAACACAAAAGAAGATATTTTGAAGAATGCCTCAATGTTTTTTTTTTTTTTTTTGTCTATAAAGTGAAAGTCAATAGAGTGAACCTGTCTGTTTCCCGAATTAAAAATCCATTCTTCATAAAGAAACGGATTTTGAACAATTACACATAAACATTTAAAAACAGACCTGCTGTAAGCTACAAGGGTGTTAATCGATGGCACCTGCTTTTGTGCCGAAAGAACTCTAGAGTTCTAGGTAGAGTTGGTTAATTGATTATAACTCTGAAACTAAGACTTTTTTTTGTTTTTTTTTTACACTTTCAGAACTAAATATGGCCTGTCTATCACGGGGTCCATTGGGGTTGTTTCTTTAAAATATCTCCTTTTCCGTTCCACAGAAGAAGAAAAAAAGCCAGTTTTGGAAAGGAATGAGGATAAGTAAATGATGAACTGTGCCTTGAAGTTTTCCAGAATAAAGAAGACATCTACCACATAAGCATAACCGACGGCATCAGACACCGTCAGGCTCTCTGCGGCTGCTAGAAGCTGAAGTGATAAGCACCTGCTAACCGAACGCCCTCCTAAACGTCTCTCTGGACTCACTCGCTTACTAGCAGCATGGCCTGATCAATCCAGAGAAAGAAATCTGTCAGGAAATCTTTAGCATTAGGTCTGCCTCCTGAATGGGGATCAGACCCTTTCAGCGGGGCAGGGAATCTTCCTTTCCGCATCTCTGAGTGTCAATACAGATTATGAGCATAGCTTTTATCTTTTCAAACGCACAGACTATTTACTCATTTAAATGGATGAATAAGTGCCCCCCCTCCCCTTTCTTCAATAAATAAAAAAAATAAAGCGACTTTGAATGCATTCAAATCCTGCTCCAAATTCAAATTTGTCTCCCTTATGCATCCTTTGAGATCTAATCTGTCTTTTTAATCCACACAATTCACTTGAGGGCAATTTTTTTTAACATACTTCCTTCAGACCTGAACGGATAAACACAGTCTAGCTATTGTCAGCCCAAAGCACCTTTCTTCACAACTTAAGACCAACAATTCACTCAACGATTGACTGCTTGCCAGCACATGCAAACCAGGTGAGTTTAAGAAGTGTTTTCAGCAAAGCCTGAGCCTAAAGAGCAGCAGAAACGTAAGGAACTTTATCTACAGCTATTTCAATGGCTGCAAAAACTGGCTTTTATATGGCCGTGCCATCAACATGAAAACAGCAAATAAAATCTGTGAAGAAACGCCACAACGAACTAACATATAATAGCAAATTTTGGCATTTGGCATTAAGCACATTTCTTTACAGGTCAGAGGCAACCCTGGTCGACCCTGCATTGTTTCTAAATGCCATTTAGTAAAAGAGGATCTCAGGAATTAATTAATGCATGGGTAGCTGCCACTGTCAAGAGGCACGCATTAGAATCGATGATTAATAAATTCAAAACACACAACAAACTCAGAGGGGACATGAAACTAGTATTGTGCTCCCCAGGAAGTGGCCCCAGTGCGGGTTCTCGCAGCAGCGAGGCGGCCACTCAGATGCCTAATGGAAAGTGGCCGATGCCAGCTGTGTGCCTGTGAATAAAATCACTTTAATTAAAGGCATTACAATGAACAGAGAATACACACGGCAGAGTCGACAGGAAACGGCCCTCATACTTGACACACACACACACGAGGTCCCCTATGATCTTAACACAAATAAATGGAAAAGCCCGCTGCTTCTATCTGAAGCTATCGAGCACAACACTTACAGTAAAACACACATAATTACATTGCACAGATCTTTCCCACTGTTCTTTATTATCAGGTAATCTGGGCGTTAAGGGTGGGAGCCTTCGTGTTCTTGTGAAATTTAATTGCCGTTTAGACAAAAGATCATTTATTTTCAGATTTCAACAAACCACGCAAACCTTTTTACACTAAATGCTTAAGCATAAAAAGAAATAATGCTGATCACCGAACCGCAAATTGTTCATTCTATGGCAAAAAGATTTCCAAATGTCTGTATACTTTTGAAATATCATGTTGTCTCGCGAGCAAACAAAGCAGCAAAATTACTGTCCACCCCCATAGAACAGACCAAGTGTTCCTCTTAATCTGATATACAACAAAGATGAGCCCTGATTATATTCACCCTCCTCTTCTTGTTTTAAATAGACTGGGAGCAGTGCCCAGAGACAGCTGGGGTGAGTTCAGCACAGCTGATGCCGGATCAGTGGAGCAGTTTGTCTATTCAACCATAAGGGGGCGGCAAACACAAACTCACCCGAACACATTCACAAGCATGTAGCATGCAAATTAAAAACTGTGACCCACATAACCCTCTTCTGTATTTAATATAAGTCCTAAACATGTTTAAAAACAGGCTTAACAGTTGTTCTCTGGCTCTTAGCTTCATGGGAATGTGTCGTTGTTTAGAGAAAAAAAAAAGTTGACATTGGGAACAAATGTTTCTGTTTAACCTCTTGTGGAAACGCATCAGAAAATTGATCTCGACAGATTTAAGAATATGGTTTGTTGCTTAAAAACATAAAAGGTTTTGGTGACTAACAAGAAATCCTTTTCCAGATTATATTTTACCATTTTATCATATACATAAGTACATTCGTTTCCACTGCAGTCTGTGGGTGTATTCTCTGTCCTAATCAATAGGGGGAGTATGAGAGCGAGGGGCAGACAAGATCAAAGAGGCAGACTTTGGGCTTGCCCCAAAACACACACTTGTGGTCTTGGGCACTTGAGAGCACGTATAAGTGACAAGAGGTAAGCACACAAAAGCAAAAAAAAAAAAAAAAAAAAAAAAAAAAAGCAGTAATGTGTGCTTTGTAAAGGCACCACCATTAAACTGTGTCATTGTGACCTGACTGGTCTACTAAAATATGTCAAACTGGTCTGAACCGTCTGCACAGGAGCTTTGCATGTGCCAAGACAGAAGTGAGTATGACTTCTAAGCCTGATGGTGAACAGCGTCCTTTCACAGTACAATAAATTATTATACATTCAGACATTTTCTCAAAATCTGAGTTGTTCAGCATTGAATTGAAGTAGGACACTGGATGCAGAATTTAAATTTCTTAAATGAATTTAGTACAATTCCAGTGGCAAGGAATTCTCATATTCAGTGCAGTAAAGTTGGTTTTATTTGGACATTTGGTGAGCTAAATTAATATCTCAAATAATTATTTAAAATATATGCATTCCAAGATTCAAAAGCATATGCAAAGCATCATGCAAATTCAATGTTAATATGTGAATTAAGTGGAAGAACATTAATACATATTTTTAAGCTTTGAATGGGATATTCACTATGTAGTGTTACATTGTTATTACAATGTACTCCAACATTTTATTTACTGTAGAAACAGAATATATTCAGTAACTTTGATTTTAAGAGATTTTATTTTGCCTATTTTTAATGATTTTATTTAAAAATTATAATCAATGTAACTTCCTGCTCATGTGACCTGAGGATGTCACACCATAATATCTTCACACAGTCCCATCACACATCGTACACGACTTGGATTTGGGAATATGATTTTGCATATTTTGGTTCATTTTCAAAATATTATAACTTCCTGGTCATGTGACCCAATGATGTCACACCAGTTGTAATATCAGCCTCTAGAAAAGCAGAAGTATGTGCCACTGGCACATAATGCTATAATTACACATTAATAAGACATTTAAACCACCTTGCTTGGAAAATATAACATTAGAGATCAGATTCCATATAGATGAGGCCTAACTGATAAAGTTCTTTATCCAATGTATTTTATAGTATGGTGTGTTTCAGGATTGTATGAAGATATTACAAGATGTGCAACATCATCAAGTCAGGCGAACTGGAAGTTGTATAGATTTGAAAATTTCTAAAATTCATAACAAATGCAAAACATAGCACAACATATGCGACTAAATTGCCGGATTGCAGATTTTCTTCCGTCTAAATGTGCCTCAATATTTGTATGTTTGTTTATATGGTTACATAAAGGGGAAAATTAAGCAGACTGACCCATGGATGTGTCACTGTACCAAAACTCAATAAAAATAATTTGATGACAATGGATGGGGAAACTGACCTGATCAATTTAAAACCTCGTCCAGCGGCACATTTGCAGGACACGCTGATTTGCATTCAAACCATCAGCCCATCCGGACTTTTTTTTTTTTTTTTTGGATGATGACGTCGAGGTGGGCGCCACTCAGCGAGTCACGTGTGTAAACAGTTGCTGCCACGTGGTTAGGCGGGAACTCGAGCTTCCGTGACAGTTGAGTTTGACAGCTCACAGGACGCAGACCTTGTCATGTGAGCGGTGAAACATACATTTATATTTTCATTTTAAACAATAACGTATTATTAATAGGTGAGGACGCGTTGAGCCTGAGGTGTTGAGCAAGTTATTTTGTAGCCAAAAATGCAAAGAACATCAATAACAGTATTTAAAAAAAAGATCGACTATCGTTAGCATTAGCCTCTGCCTCTTCCATGTTACAGCATGTAGACCTTTTGTTGTTTTACACAAAAAAGGGTCCTGGTTCTAAACAGAATTATAACAATAATTCAAAAAATATTGTAATATAAAAATAACAGTAGTAACTAATGTATATACAAGTAAACTTAGAAGTGTTTTGTTTTCTCTTCAAAATATTTATTGTATAAATGGCTGTAAATATCATAGTGTTCAGTGTCTGTGAAGCAACATGGGGGGCCTGTAGTTTGATGGTAGCTGAACAAATTCAGAGTTAAACCGCTCCAATCCGGCTTTGTTGGTACCATGATGGTGTGTTCATCATAGACATGTCTATGGTGTTCATCACTTTCTTTTTCAACTCAGTCTTTGATCCAGAGTTTGTGGTGCGCGTGCACATGAATGTGTGACATCACTGGCGAACAGCCAATCATGAGCCTTGAAACACTAAGCAAGTTTTGTTTCTCGCGAGAGACCCAGCGAGATTCAAAACTAAAGGTTAAAGGTTTTGCTAAAGGTTAAAAATTGACGAATATGTCAAATTTAACCGTCATATGAAAAATGAAGGAGGACAAATAAAATAAATACTCTTGCTCTATCAGTGCAGTCACAAGTGAAACTTGTTAACTTAGTTTATACATTTGAAAATATATAGTGACAGAGACTTGAACATGTAAGGTCAGATTTTTTATTAAAAAAAAAAAAATACTACAGATTATTTATATTACATGATCTGTACACATTAATATGTATTTAAAATAAATGATTTATAATAACAGTTAAACTAAAATAGCTTATGTGTAAAAGTTATAACGATAAAATACACAATAAAGTAAACTTATTTTATTTTACAATCTATTTAAAAAACTGTTTGTGACTGACAAGTGGGATTACACTGGTTAATTTGAATAAGCGAGTATTATGTTTGTTGTATTATCTTGTACTAAATATAATAACAATTATTATTATTTTAAATATGTATTTTTATCTAAGTAGCATAACATGCTCAAATGGTTGCAGGTTATGCAATTAAACTCTGATTTTGAAGTGTAAAAAAATAGCTGAATGAAGACTTGATATAAGAAAAGAGACCTACTTAATCATGGTTTTTCCTTTTATTATACACAATATCGTATTAAATCGAAAACACAATCACTTCTACCCCATTAGTTGAACTGTTTTCTGTGAAAACGAGACAATGAAGATTTAATTTTTTCATTTGTACTAAAAAAAAATTGTGTGTGAATACATCTTTTTTAGCCCCCTCTACATATGAAACGAGGTGGGCTTCTGATGAAGATGGCTAACAGCCAGAGAAAAGCACGTTTATTTTGCCTAAAACTGAGTCATCTAAATTAATTATCTAAAACAATTTACTCAACACCCCGTGACATACAGGAGACAGAACAACACAAACTCATTAATGCTTGTAGGCTGATTATACATTTCAACCCTGACAGCACCTGAACTATTCAGATTAACCATTACAAACAAGCAATTCACTCAAGGACTGGGAAGCTGAAAAGAAACTTGTTCTTGTGTCTACTGCATGGAGTAGCTTACAGACATTTGACAAACTGACATTTTAGATTTAAGTGATATATAATATATAGGTCTATTACTATTATTAAGTGAATACAATATATACAGTATTACGCATTGATCTGTGAGTTCTAAGTGATTCATATAAAAAAAAAGAAAACATTTTTATTCTGTGATTTATTTTAAAAATCAGCAACGACTGGCAACTGGGATTATAAAAGTCATTGACTAATTTAAAAATGACAGGTTATTATAGTTTTTTTTTTTCAATATATGATATGAATGATATTAATGTTAATGTTTAGTCTTTGTGGTTTTAAATTTACATACACTATTATTATTATTATTTAATTCTGATCTGTTTTAATAAATCATGAAAGCCAACTGAGATTATAAATCTGCTATGAAAAATAAATTTTTCTCCTTAATCCAAAATGAAACGCACACCGGCTTTTTCTTGAGAACAAATTTGCTTTAAGACATTCTTCATCCTAAACAAATCAAAACGTATTAAAAAAAACATTGAGACCAGTTCTCAGAGCTCTTTATTAGATCACGTCGCAGTAGTTCATGGCATTATGAATATTATTGGCAGACAGGGGACACAGAACTCAGACTAGGTGCGACTTTTGGCGGTGGTGGCTGGGAGATCATCCAGTGGGCACCTGCTGCTGCCACCAGCGTCTGTGAGCACATAACAAAAGGGACCATTGAGCACATAACAGCTGTTGTGCTGTTGCCTGCCTGAGGGCCCCCTGGACCCCAGGTCTGTCTGCTGGGGGAAGCCCCCTCCTCCTCCTCCTCCATACAGCTCTTTTAAGAGACTGCATGGTAGCCATCCTGCTGCCACATTGTTAAATACAGACCAGTGACGTGGGACTCCATTCACTGTCAGCCACAGTAAGGTTAGGAGCTTAGCAAGAGGGACAGGAAGCTGCTAGGAGTTGATCTGGTGATCACTTGTGCAGGTTGAGAAGCTCTCATTTACCTCATCTCCAAAACCCCTTTGTTATCAACTGCTTAATCTGCTATAAAACATGAGGTTTTTGTAATCACCTTGGTCTACATTGTATAATACACAATGTCATTTGTTTTAGAATACGTACTGACAAAATGCATGCATTTAATGTTGCATTGAAATAATACAAAGCATATTCAGCAGTTTGCCATTTTCAATAACCGAAATAAAGCCAAAACCGAAATTGCCTTAAGCAGATTCCAGTCACCAGCCAAACACTGGCAGAGCGAGGCAGCAGAGCGACTGTCAGAGCAATGTAATGAATTACCCTTGTCTCAGCAGCAGCTGTTGAGGAGCTCACAGACCTCAAGTCCAGCCTTCTGATCGTGACAGACGAAGCATCACACTGACATCTAGTGGATCATGTTCTGGGTCTGTCTGCAACACTCTTCTCGGACTGCAAGCAGAGGGCACTGTGTATGTAGATGCTTGAACAAGACAGCCATTACAGGCCATGTTCACCATTTTGTGACGTTTCATATATCTAGATGATGATCTTTTGACTGCATCTGCTGTTTTTGACTCGTGTTGTAAAACAGCCTGCAAGTGCACTTTTTTTTTCTTCTCCTATCTGCATGGATTGCTTTTTGACAATCAGACCAATTTACATATAAGGCTACTAATAAGTTAAATTATTCCAGTTCCATTAACGACCAAATTGGGCGAAGGAAATATATTTTTTAATGCAAATGGTTAAACCTAAACTGTGTGCATTCTTGGATGGGTTAAATGCAGAGCACAAATACATAGTACACACACACACACAAACACACACCTGGATCAGTTGGGGGTTCATTGCCTTGCTCAAGGGTCTCACCTCAGTCATGGTATTGAGGTAGAAGAGAGCACTGGTTATTCACTCACCCCACAACAATTCCTGCCGGACCTGAGACTCGAGCCTGCAACCTTTGGGTTACAAGGCCACGACAGCCCCCTTATTTATATTATAACACAGAAGTAAAACTTGACAATTATTTGTAATTCATACACATCAGGAAACCACTCAGCATAGTATACTTAAAAACTGTCTGAGACAGTGGCTTTATTTAGACATATGATATAGAGAAACGTAGCAGCATCTTGTTTAAAAACAAACCTTTAAAAAGCGAATGGTCAAATTTGGTTACAAACACACAGGAAGCGACCAGTGGAAAATCTTAAATATAAAATCTGAGTCCTAGCTTCTGAAGCTGGTGATTTCTCTGGTCCTTTCTGGCAGCGGAGACTCGAATCCCCAGGACAACCTGTCAGGATATTACTGGTCCAAATGGCAACCTGAGCCCCAGAAACCCATGCCCATATTTGTGTGGGGATCTCTGTGGTCATCTTTCCATCTGCTCCAGTCCCACCCTCTTTTAGCAGCAACCAGAGCCAGTAACAGCTCTGAGATTTTGGCAGGTAGTCTATATTAACTAAAAAAATAAAAACACCAAACCTTTGGACCATTAAAAAAGTATTTCATGTCTTTCTTCTCGTGAGAAACAAAAAAATTACAATAAGAAGCATGAGACATTTTTTGGTCGTTCGAGTCATATGCTGATGGTTGGATTGGTCCTGTAATGCCATTGATTTGTTGATTTTCCATTTAAACTCATCTGTCAGGGCTGTGTCCTATTCCACACTTCATGAAGTCAGGAGACTTCGCTCTCGGGCTTCTCACTGCTTGGCGGTGGTGTGAGCACTCCAGAGGGAACTGGAGACGTCTGACTGCTCTCAATGTCCACTGGCTGGTAGGAGTTCACCCTTCCCTGAAAAATAAGAAAAGAAACAAGAAAACTTTAGGCTAGAGGAAGTGAAAGAAACAAATGTTGTGGCCGGGGCAAATTTATGCAAAATCCTGTACTGAGAACAAGACAGCCGCTACCGTTTAAGCCCAATTTTCGTTTGTACGTGTATACACACAAATTATATAGGCATAATATTTAGATTGAAGTGGACTGGCCTGAGATTAAAACCCAATTTAAGACAAACTAGACAAAGTAGTCGTGGCCAGGTTCAAAGCCAAGTAAACCCACCAGCCATTCCATGTAAGGCACGTGGGTCTGGATGTTGTGCAGATCATCTGCTGCGATTCCTTTGAATGTCTTGAGAGACGAGCTGCCGGCTTCACGGATTGACATGGCGAAAGGGACCATCCATCTCACACACTCCTCCAAGTCACACCACTTCAGCCCTGAAACCAAAGGTCGCTTCCAATCACTAAAGGCCAATGTGTGATATACATGCTCAAATATATAGAGCCGTGGAGAAGAAATTCACTGAAGAGTTGTTCAAATCCTACCTGAAACTTTCATCACTAGCTCTAGAGAAGAGAAGTGGAAGAGTGCGGAAGCTGCAAGAAGGCTGTAAGAGAACTCCAGACTTCTTGCATCCAGTATGCACAGATCCAAGAGCTAAACAAAAGTCAAAGCCACAGTGAGTAAACCATAAGAGAAGGATCTTATTCTTTTATTGGGTAGTTAAATAAGTCTAAATACTTAGTTTTTTTTTTTTTTTTATTACAAACATGGTAACATTTTTGCTGTATATTCCCAATTTGTTTAACTTTTGAAGAAACACTAACAAAAGACCTTGGAATTTCAGTGTGTACTTCACAAGTTTTTAATAGGTTCCTCATTCCACCTCTGATAAAGTAACAGTAAATTGTACTGAAACATGTCCGGATTTAAAAAATTTCTTTTTTTAAAGATCTGTAGTTAAAACGACAGTTAGCCCCCCCAAAAAAAACGAGAATTGTATCAACGTTTCCTCACCCTCATGTGATTTCAACACTGTAAGAATCAAGTCACCCAAGTCTGTGATATCCATTGTATGGACACCCATACATTTCTCAAAACATCTTTCATGTTCCATATAAGTCAGTCAGTAATGCAGATTTGGAATGAGTAAATTACTTTTGTTTCTAATTAAGCCTTAAAAGCACATTTTTAGCACCGCTCCAGAGACTGGCTTTGTATGATGCTTTCATATACTGGGAGTATTTGAAAAAGCAAAAAGCAGTATCCTCGTGTAAAACAGGAATATGCGTGTATTGGAAACCAGAACGGTTTCTGGCCTTCAAATTGAATGAGGAACGCACCATGTGCAGAATATAACTTTAAATGAATCACAGCCTTTTGCAGTAAATATAGTCACACACCATATTGAGAATATAACATGATTAATTGTGCCGTCTTACTTCTGCAATCTGCACAAATGTAGCCTGTGGGTACTGGGCCACAAGAACTTGAGCGGTCTCCTTCAGGTAGGCCATCTGCATGTAGATGTTGAGCCAAGCCACTGGGGTTAAAGGACTCAAACTCCAATTCAACTCCTAAAGCACAACAAAAGGTGTAAAGGAGTACTCCAGCCCGAGACTCGAACTCACAACCCTTCGATTGCGAGTCTGACTCTCTAAACATTAGGCCACGACTTCCCCTTATCAAATGATGATATGAAGATGACATACCTTCATGATGATAATTTCCATGCTTAGAATGTCATCCTCTGTGCAGGCCCCATCAGTAACATAAGCAAACTGATGCACTTTAGGAGGATAGATTTCCTTTGAAAAGTAAAATAAAAATAAAACACTTGCATGTTAAGTTCACAACATTCGGACAAAAGCTGCACTTTTCTTAAAATGCAAAATAACACTAAATAAATATTACAAGCTCTCTCAAAAGTTCAGGTTGAAATAAAAGGGCATCGTGAACTTACCTCCATTTTGGCAGCGATGAAGAGACAGGAAATGCCTATAAGCTGTAGTGTTGTTTTGAGGACATTCTCTTGGGTGGCCATGAAACGATCAAAGTAATCTTGACCCAAATAAAACGTCTCTCTGTGTAACTTGTACACCTCACAAACCTGAAAAAAAGGAGATGTCAATGAGTGTCAAATCACCATACAACATGTCCGTCCTCATAAAAAGAAAACCATCCATTTCCAGAAAATGTCAACATTTTTGTCTATGCTAGGATATGCGTACAATGACGTAACGTTACCAAAGAAAAAAAACCTGGCACATTCCTTGTACTGCCGTTTTTGATTATGTAAATGACAGAAGATATTTGAAGTGCTTCAACGTTTGAATGCAACGTTTTACCAAAAGACATTTTAGTCAGAATCATTGTGCATTATGACGCTTTTGTTCAATGAAGTTTGGGAATCTTAGCAGGGCCTTGCTTGTTGTCGGGACCAGCCTTGATGCATGAAGGAAATATTTATGTGGATTTCTAACATTTAACAATAAGGACATCATGGTATGAAGCAAATCATGCGTTGAGGAAAACGGGCCTCAAATGCAAGACCCTTCTGATAGGAGGGCAAGCCATCCGACAGGATTTCAGTATGAATACATCTACCATTAAACCCCCATTGTGACAGATTTCACTATCGGCACAGTACACGTTTCAAATAGCACAGACTTGAATTTCTGAAGATGAAGGGATGACACTGAAAACCAACAAACTACTACAAACGGAGACAGCCATGCCAAGATATACACAACTTTACACACAAAAGATTTTTAGTCATTTTCTGGACCGCACCCAATGGACAATAACGAAATGTTCGTGTCCACATGTGTTGATCATGCATGCTGAAGTTTCCTTTGGGTTGTACTTGTAGTTAGTTTTAAATATAAAAAAGGCTGTTACCCAAGTTCTCAGGTGTTGTAAACAATCTGAGGTTTAGTCCCAACCCCTCTCAATGAGATCAGATAAAGACGTGTGAACGGTTCAACGACGATTACAAACCTCTATTAGCCAATCCAGCAGAATCGCTCTCATTTTGGGTTGAAGATGTGGATGTCTCTCCATAACATGTGTATCTCGCAGGTAGAGTTTGTCTTTTCGAAGCAGGTTGTTCCACACGTCATCTCTGCTTGCCCAGCTGTGAGAAATTACAAAGTTGAAAGCACAACTGAGTCACACATTGACATGATGGATCAAAAACCAACAAAATCTAATAGGTGTCTAAATCTGTGTCTAAATCAACTCCAATTCCAAATGTGTTGGGCTGAAGATCAGTGCTCTGATATGTTGACAATTCTCTAGAAAGTTAACTTTTGAACGTAAGCCCATGCATATCAGACGAGAGTCATCAAAACTGCATCACAGATCCTTGTCTTGACAGAAAAGATATTCCACTGGCAAATCTTTAGACGTGGCAATCTAAGGTAGCTAGAAGTCTGATAATCCAGAAATCGCTCACCAGAGGGCCGGCAGAGGGGTAGAGCGTGTGGGAGTGACGAAAATGTTTTCTGATGCATACTGTGCGAATCCCACACTTCCAACAGCAACCGGTTCCTCAACTTCATCAGGTGTGGGGATCCGCCTGCATGGGCTTGTGTAACCTGTGTCGGGATTCCAGCAGGCCTGAGCAGGAGGACAAGATGATAGAAGAACAAAACAAAACGAAAAAAAAGGTTAGTGCTCTAAAGGATATAAACAAATACAACAGCTTACCCTCTGCAACCAGGACAGGCTTCAAAGGCTTTTTAAAAAGGACCTTCCATGACATAAAATGCCTTACTATGCAACCTCAAGCCACGACATCATCCCTAATCACTCACAATACAAAGGTGGCATAGGCAACAAAGACAACTATTATACAGGGCTGTAACCAACATAGACATTTGATAAACTTGACGCGGCTCTGTTGACAAAATGTTTTAAAAAGTTACATTTTAAACTGGTTACATTTTTAAACTGGTTTCTGTAAGTAGACATAGTTTACAGAAATCAAACATGAATTTCAGTGTGACACTTCAGTTTAACAGTGAAAGACTTAAGATGCAAGTAGCTAAAACATTTATCAGTTTAACAATAGAAAGTTTTTTTTTTTTTATCCCATTGACGCAAACTAGTCAAGTTCAAATGTCATGTTTTTTTTTTAAATATACGTTGAATCATTATGCGATTCATGTAACTCATCACTAATAACAGTAAACGAGTGCACATCTTTTACATTTTTATATTTATCTAGCTTACTTTTTAAAAAAAAAACTACAATAAAAAAAAAACATTATTTTACTGTTCATTTCTTCTTTAAATGCTCTTTAATCTATTTAATTCCTTTAAGCAAAAACTTCAACTCTTCAGTGCTCCTCACAAAAAAAACTAAACAAAAAAAAAAAAAACATTTGAAACATTGTCATGGCCTTAATATTAGGTACAACATGCATGTATACATTTACCACAAATAAAGTTGAATGATTTAAGTACATTTTAGACCATAAGTGTCATTACTAATCTCTTTGAGATCTACATTTGAGACTAAGATAAAAGTGGGAATGAGTTTAAGGCCACTGATATGCCATGCCTTGTTAGGCCCAAGGACACCCAGTCATGACTCATCCATACCTGGGATGCACATGGTTTCTTTCTTGTCATCTCACTGATCTCTTCATCTGGATCTTGTAAATGCTGTGGATTCAAAACCAAAACAGTCAGAGACTTGCTCTCTCTCTCTCATCGGAGTGTAGTATAAGAAGAAAAGAAAGAAAAACACGTTTCCTTACAATAGCCACGTCTGCTTTTCTCTTCCTGGGACGCACTGACATAGTTTTAGGAGCTTCATCTGTAGTGTTAAACTGCTCTGTTCGTAGCCTGCATCGAAAAGTGATATGGTTACATTTCCACATTGGCCCGAAACGCTGTACAAATGACTAACTGGGCTAACTCGCAGCTGCAACTTTTCCATGCACACCGATGGTCAAAACCGCCTTAAAAAGACAAGAAACCGAACTTACACTTTCTTGCTTGGCATGATATCCTCGCGTGTGACCTTCTTGTGTGTCGAGAGCCTAAAATATAAAAGTGTTACTTTATAAAAATGTCCGATTTGTGGCGTTTAATCCCAACCCCCCTTCCTCATGTAAGTCTTCACAAAGCGCTTTGGGCGCGGGGAAGTAGAGCTGGGCACAATGTTCAAGAGGTCAAAACTACACGAAAAACGCCACCGATCGCGTCCAAACCACAGGTATATGCACTTCACAGTCTATATTTTCAAAGCAACCCCAATGCATGCCCATATTTCTTACGTTTTTATCAAAACTACACGTTTGCTTTGCCCTACCCAGGGGAGTCAGAAAATGGCCGAGCCAATCATTATTCCTCATTTCACAGAACACGCTCTCTCAACAGCTTAGAGTAAGAAATCAAAGTCTCTGCAAACCGATATTCCCAAATTTGCTTCCCCGAACCCTTTTAATGGATCTTACAAGTTTAATGCTACTTTTACCGATTCAATATTATCCCCGCGATTGTGCAATGCACGTACCTTATTGTGATGCTCTCCGAAAATGCCTTCTGTCCACGGATGTCCTCGAAAGCAAGAGTTAGGATGGTGTTACACAAGGCATAATTTAGTAAAACTGCTCCAAGACTCCGTAAGCAGGCGACATATGGCTAAGCTGTGCTGTGTTCCGCAGTCCGCTCGCTCTGAGCTGGCGCCAGTATCTTTACGCCTTGTCTTATAACCCGCCAGCAGTCGTTAAAAGGGGCCGTGAACGCGGGTCATTTAAAATCCCCGCTCTGCTGTAACGGTAGAGAAGCACTGTGGTCGGTACCGCTGGGGGACTGTCACCAGCACAAAGCGAGCGAGTGAAATCCCGACGTTATAGTTCAAATATTGAATGTCAATAAAACAAAGTTTAGAAAACATGAACATTTTGCCGGCAAAATGAGGCGTGTGTTTGGTGACGTCACGCGGGAGGCGGTATTGCGGTAGCGGAAGTACGTCGAGCACATGGCTAGCAGGCTCAAGAAGTAAACAATCCGAGTGTTTGGGTTAAAAAGTTGGTTTTTATCACGCTATTATGTTAGTGATGTATGAAATGCGATGTTGTGGCTGTGCTGGGTTGACCGTTTGAGATGTCATGGTCTTGTAGCGCGTTTTTTTTTTTGGTCCAGTTGCTGCTATTGGGTTTCGCAGGCAAACCAGTGTCACTTTATTGACTGGCGCCCCCTTATAAATGCATTATATACTACAGTCATGGTCAAAAGTTTTCACTAGCGTGTAAGTGACATAAATTTTGTGTTTTGCAAAGTTTGCTGCTTCTGTATTTGTAGATTATTTTTCCATGTTCCTATGGTAGGCTATACTGAAAAACAATGATACGCATATCATAAGCTTTAAAATCAAATCAAACCGTTTATGTATAGAGAACTTAAAACAAAACAAAAAACTACTTTTTTTTTTACACACAGCAAAAAACAACAACAACAAAAAACAGATATTAACACTAACAAAATTCATAGAACAGCAGTTAAATTCCAGAGTATAAAATACGTTTTAAGACTGGATTTAGAAACAGCAAGTGTTTGGGATGGCCTAACATACAGGGGCAACCTATTCCGAAGTTTTGGACATGCGACAGCAAAAGCCCGGTCACCCCTGCTTTTCAGTGTTGTTCGAGGTACAACCAAGAGTAAATGGTCAGCTGAACTAAGTGCTCTTGATGGATCATGTGGCTGCATTAAATCAGAAAGGTAACTTGGTGTCAGCCCATTTAATGACTTATAAACTAAAACTAAAACCTTAAAATCAATTCTAAAACGAACAGGAATCCAATGAAGAGAAGTAAATTGTTTGAGGGAGGCCTGATTGATACTTACATAGAGGCTATTACAATAGTCAAGACAAGACTGGTCAAGATAAAAGCATGAATGACCCTTTCAAAATCATTAAAAATCTTGACTCTTGATAATTGCCTCAACTGATTTTTTTTTATTTACTGAATAAATCTGTTTATCCAATGATTTTATAAAACTGAAATCTACGTCAATGGGGTCATAGGTGTTGCCAGGTCTAAATATCATGACTTCTGTTTTTTCTTCAAGTTTTAAAGGCTTTTATTGGCAAAATTATAATGAGTCAATATTTACAGTGTTCATCCTTGTTCTTCATAATCTCTGCAATTCGCTCTGGCACACTGGATATTAGCTGACCAAATCCTGACTGATGGCGATCCATTCTCTCCTTAATTATTTCTCGGAGTTGATCACACTTTGTGGGCTTCTGCTTGTCCACTCACCTTTTGAGGACTGACCACAGGTTCTCTATGGGATTGAGATCTGGGGAGTTGCCTGGCCATGGATTCAAAATTTCAATTTAATGATCTTCGAGACAGTTCTTATCACTCTTGCTTTATGACATGGTGCTCAATCATGCTGGAAAATGCACGGATCATTACCAAATTCCTGGCCATGTTTTTGGGCAGAATTATAAGAGCCCAGTCCCTTGGATAAAAAACAACCCCACACATGGATGTCTCAGGATGCTCCACTGTTGGCACAACACAGGACTCATGTAGTGTTCACCTTTTCTTCTCTGAAAAATAGATTTTCCAGATAAATAAAAAATAAAGAAAATAACTTTGCTCCAGTCTTCTGCTTTCCAATCCTTGTACTTCCTGCAGAATTTCAGTCTGTCCTTGAGGTTTTTCTTGGAGAGAAGAAGATTCTTTGCTGCCCTTCTTGACACCAGGCCATTGTCCAAAAGTCTTGGCCTCTTTGTGTTTGCAGATGCACTCACACCAACCTGCTGCCTTTCCTGAGCAAGCGCTGGACTGGTGTTGACACGATTCTGCTGATTCCTCAGGAGGAGACGGTTCTGGAGCTTGCTGGACACTCTGGGACGTCCTGAAGACTTTTTCTTGAAGTCGAACCTCTCCCCTTGAAGTTCTTGATGATCCAGTAAATGTTTTTTTCAGGTGCAATATTATTCTTAGCAATTTCCTTGCATGTGAGGCCGTTTTGATGCAAAGCTACGGTGCATGTGTTTCTTTGGAGATAACATTGCTAACAAGAACAACAAAAAGAGATTCTTCCATCCCTTTATAGCAATCAGTCTGCTCTCACAATATGTTTCATATGATAGTGATTCTACCTGACTAGTACTCATTCACACTTCCACACGTACTGCTGATATTATTAGCCAATTAATGTTAGCTGGTCATTTTGTGTCAGGATCAAAAGACTGTAAATCTACTTCCTTTTTTTTTAAAGTAAATGGGGGGGGGGGGGGGGGCAATAAAGCTTTTAGCAATTATTTAAAATCAATCTGATCACGCTACATAATAATCTAGAAACAATTAGAATAAACAACACAACAGCTTAACACAAAATGTATGTCACTGCCAAGACGTTTGGCCACAACTGTACATAAAAATATTAAACAATTATTTTGAATTGTTCATAATTGTACAATATTACTGCTTTTGCTGTATTAATATATAAATGCATCACTGGTGAGCAAAGCTCTACAGCTTTAACACTAAAGCACTTTTGTGACACACTCTCAGTGTTCAGTCCCATTCAGAGATTAATCTGTTAATTTAGGGGTTAATCCATTTATAATGGAGCCCAACAGCTATGTGTTTAAGTCCTTAAAAACAGTGGTGTCCTTTGGGCAGAAATGATGTCTCTATGATATGGGCTAACATCAGCCCTGCCAGCTATTTTAAATCCCACTTCCAGATGGCTGGTGATCATGGAAGGCTGTAAACATAGGCATGAAAACCAGGCCCAGCCTAGTCTGCCACTGCCCTGCTGCCGCCTTTGGACTTGTGCCTATTGCCTCCCTTAGTTCTGATCCATTGGACTGGGGAAGCTGTCAGATGGAGGATGAGCCACAGTCTGCCAGAATCCTCATTACAATGAAGGAACAACATGTTTTTGTATTTTTATGCATGCATGTAGCAGAGAGAGGTTCTCATACTCATATTTTTCTGACCCTTTTTCAGGGGAAGATGCATGAACTTCAGGAGTAACTGTTGTTATTCAAATTGTAAAAAAAAAAAAAAAGAAATATGAGCAATGTGAACATAAAATATTTATTTTTTTCACTTTTAAAAGGTTTTATCAAAGATATTCTTGAAGATAAAAAATAAAGCAAAACCAAAAAGGCATTTAAACATACAAAGTCAAAACATTTGTAGGCAGTAAATCACAGCACAACGCTTTGTCATGTGAGTAACATTAAGTCACCTTAATATTTGGTGTAAAAAAAATGCATTGCCTTGTACAGTACAGTCTTCAAGTTATTGTAGGCTTCAAAACTGAATGTTTTTTTTTTTCTTTCAGTTAATATTCATGCACCGGTCACAGCTAAGCTAAAATAGATGCATACAAACATCATTACACGGTTTAAAAACGTTAAAATCCTAAACTAATAATGCTTTTTAAACACATGCTTTTCGTACTTATTTCAGTGTCAGACTATCAGTAAAACTTTCTCCTTAATAAAATACCACACTGCATTTAATAAAATGGTTTTTCGTAATACATACTGGTCTCAAAGGGGAATGGTTTCATGGCATGATTTGCAAACAAACCCCCTAAAAGCGACTATTAATTCATCACAAGGCTGGTTGTTCAGTGGTTTCAGATGCAAATGATTTTTCTCAATAGTTGTGCAGACGCTGAGTGGGCTGTTTGTAGTAGCCATAGCTGCGCTCTGAAGGTGAGTAGCGTGTTCTTGTGAGGTTTTGTCTGTTGAGGGCACCACGGGTCAGTTTTCTGTGCTCATTATAGGCTCTGGCACGCTGCACTGAGAGCAGAATGGTGCTGCAGGGTAAAGGGCTGCCCCATGCAGCTAACCGCCAAGAAACGTGACGTCTGATTGGCACAGGCCTAAAGGGATAGTTGACGAATCACAAGTCAACAGTTAAAACATGGAAATATAGGATACATATAAGTGTGACATCAATAGACTTAATTATTTCATATTATTTTAACTGCCATTCAAAAGTTGGGGTAAGGATGAATTAAATTAAAAGTGAATGTGAAGACAAATATTTCAATAAGTGCAGATCTTTTAGCCCTTCTATTAATAATAATAATAATAATGAAAGTCACAATTTCCACAAAAATATTAAGCACAACTGCCTATATTAAGCAAACCTGTTTTCAACATTAATAATAATCTTTTCCAAATCAGCATATTAGCATGATTTTTGAAGGACACTGAAGACTGGAGCAATGGCTGCTGAAAATTCAGCTTTGCCAACACAGGAATGAATTACATTTTAAAATATATTTTTAAAATAGAGAAGTTTTTTTAATTTTTATTTTATTGTAATATCTAATAAAATGACTGTTTTACTATATTTTTAACCAAGTACAACCTTGGTGAGCATGAAACTTCTTTCAAAAATACGGTATATAAAACAAATCTTACTGACCCCAAATATTTGAATAGTATATAGTGTATATGAAACATATAACGTCATTTTAAGTCGTTTAATTAATAAATATTAGCTCATTAGAGATGAGCATTGCAAATGATAGTGGTCTTGTTGTCCTTAAATGTACCTAGGCTTGTCCTCTGTTTCTTCATCTGAGCCGAGCTCTTCCTGATCAGGATTCATCTGGTATACAGACATGCTGGGGTGCTCGATCAACAGGTTCTCAAGACTGTTTGTGTCTGCGGAACCAAGTGACAGATTCTCTGCACAGGAAGCATATATTACTTGAGTTTAAAAACATTACTTAGGTCGATGGTAATGAGAGAAATCCATAGGGGAACACAAATTCAGGTCCAGTTCCAATAAGGGATGTCAGAGCAACGTTGACGCTTGAATTCATGGGACAATTTATTTCCCTTTTTTTATATATAGGCCCAATGATTAAGCTACAATATAATGGATACCAGGGGTAGTTGTCAAACAGGTGTTTGCCAAGGATGATAACTGTTTTAAGTTTTAGACTATAGAGATAAACAAGTGTTAGATAAGTGAATGCAATGAAACCACATCAGATACATTCAGACAAGATAGTGAGGGTTGTTTTTACCTACTCAGCACAAGTTATTTATTTATTTTCACCAGCACGCTTTTGTCACATTTTGAAATGTTACCCATTTATGTACTGTATTACAGTATGTCACTAGTGTACATCACAGTTACTTAGATGTTTTTTTCATTGTATAAATTGGCCTTCATATGTCTAGTGAACTGCCCTGGTTTCCTTTATATTTCAACTATAACATACACAGAAGCTAGAAATGAAGGTAATGACACTCACACTTTAAGCCTGATAAGAGTTGATTATTATTTACATCAATAAACCTAAGGATTATTTTAGTGTAAAAATCGGTCACATTTGAGCAATATAACCAAAATAACTTACCATGTATCTTTATAACAACCCATTCTCCTTCATCAAACTCGAGGAGGTTCGCACAGTTATCAGTTTCTTCTGCATTATCACTGTCTTTCTCTTCGCTTCCCAGCAGCTGTGCAAGTATTCTACTGATCATTTTCTGTTATGGCTTTGTCAGACTGTTATCTGTATAAAAAGAAAAAAAAAAAAAAAAAAATCAGTAAAGAGTTATGTTGCCCTCTAGTGGACTCGACCACCAAGGCAATATTTTCCCTTTTGAAATGAGCAAATTTTGCATGCAAGTGTTTCTTTCTGTTGCTAAAGTTGTTGATGGAAAGCAACGTGCAAAATGTTTCAGGTGTCACATCAGACACTGTAGACAGCTTAACGAAATATTAAATGTAAGGTCATTTTCTGCTGGCCTGGTACAACTGATGCACTTGGCACACATCAGCTGGTTGACCTGGACATGCTGTTCCCTTCCACAGACGGCTTATTTTTAACATTGTCTGGAATCTCTTTCTAAATTTAGCTTGATTTTAGACTAAAATCATATGTGAATCAGAATGATCATCCATAATCCTCTACAGGATCATATATGTGTAGGCATCTCATCCTACTCTGCTAAACTTTGCTACTTTTTTAAAGAATAGCATTTTCCTTACAAAGCTAACTTATTCGTACACATCACATCCTGTGACTTAAACCAGGGTAACGTTGAACAAATATGCACTTTGTAAGACCCTTTTACCATTTAAGTTTATTTGAAATATTGGTGATGAAGACATCCGCTTGACTTTATCAACTGGTTCATTTACTTTTCTTTACGGTCGTTTTTGTAATCAATAAGAAACTAAACACTGTTGTGTTTATAATTAATAGCCTAGTCTAAAATGATCTCCACTATACGTCAGTAAGTGGGACAGGAAGGAGTGATCAGCTGTTAATCATGTTTACAGTCAAGGTCTGAATGTAACATTGCTACTGAAATAGCCTTTCTAGCATATAATCTCGACAATAATGAAATAGGCGGATTATCGAAGAAACTAATGACATTAATGAACAACAAAATAAGAGTAGCTGCTTTTGTCGATCTTGTCCTTCAAAAAGTTTGAATGGAGCATATTCATAAATTAATAAAAGGTGTCTAAACACATTTGAGTGTTTAATTACAAAACAATCAGCTTGATTGAACTAAGATCGGCGCAGTGTTTTCGAGAAAACAACACATATAGGTTACGCCTACTTTAAATTGTAAAGAAATTTGACATTTCAGAAAGATGCGGTGAAACTACGTTTAAGTTTTGCCCACCTTGTAAGCTGTCAGCTTTGCTTTTTTTTCCAGCCTAAAATGCCTCTATTGTCTTTATTGTGTCGCAGCCGCTCCCGTCGATGTACAGTCTGGACTTGTTTATGTACGCGAGGCTCCTCCTCCCTGTTCTTGACTGTACTCAACCTGACGTCGACAGGCTCCGCCCAGGAGGCGGTGCGTCAGTGGTATTCGGTTGTATTCGCACATGCAGATGCTGTTGTTTAAGGCGCTCCATATGGTTCATTTGTTGACAAACTGACAAATAAGACACGACGGATAAGTATACTTGCATTTTGATGAACCTGACACTCCAACCCTATCTGTTGGACACTCCTAAAAAAACAACTTCTGATATAGATAACGAAGACAGTTAGTACAACTAGATAAAGAAACGTTCAAGACAAACCCCTTTCAAAGGGTTCTATCAAATTACATCAGAATTGCACTTTTAAAAGGCTATTGAGAACATTTAAGAATACTTTACAGTATCTTACTGTACATATTACAGTAAAATACTGTTCAAATTACAAAAATCAGTTAAAGTATAGACTAAAACCAGTTTTTTGTTGCCTCTGTATAGCCTAAATATTTCCCTTTCTTTCTTTCTTTCTTTCTTTCTTTCTTTCTTTCTTAATTTATCTTTTTCTTTCTTTCTTTCTTTCTATCATCTTGAAGGATGGTGTTGTGACGTGCACCACACAAACTTAATGTGGGGTAGTATTCTGAATAACCTGAGACAATGCCAGTTCTTTATTTCTATCATATTATCTATGATAATAACAGATTATATCTATCAAAATAACAGATGAGCAATTAAAGAGAAACATCTCCTAATTACATTTAATAGGCTGGAATGACAGAATCTTGAAGAGATGCATATAATCTGGCTACCTAATATGAATGATCTGAGTAAGTGATGCTTTCTGTCGTTTTCGTATTTCATATTAATATTGTCAATTAAAGCTAGGGGACAGACTGTGAAGTGTGCAAAATGTAGAGTACTTGAGCAATCCCACAGTGATTTCACCCAGAGTGACTGGAACAGGCGACTGTTAGCTCCTCTTGAAAGAAGAAAAGGTAAGCTTTTTAAAAATGAGTTTTAATATTTATCATACCAATATGACAAAATTATCTGATAGTATACTGTTTTTTTATTTGTTTTAAAACTATGGCTTGTATTTTAATTGTTTTTTAAAGCATATTTTTTAATAAATAATGTTAATTTTTTTATACATTTTTTTTTACTTATTTATTTTGCATAATGTAGGGAAAACTAAATAAAGGCTGAATTACTGTGAGCAATAAAATTAGCACATCATGAAATTATTTTAAAATAGTTGGTGTATTGATGCTGCATGTGAATAGGCAACTGGTTGATTAAAGTACTTCATCCGTGTTTGCTTATCAGTGTACGTTTCTGATCTACTTATTTGCGTGTAAAAGGGCAAATAATCTATTAGCATTTATTTCCAGGTTTCTCTTCACATCACAATGAGCAGTCGAGTGGATGATGTTATGCAGCTTTGCTGTGAGGTCTCAGCCAGCAGGAAGATGAAAGCAGCTGTGAAGAGCTCTGGAAAGGGAGCTGCAGCGGCTGGCGGAGGTGCTTTTGTTGGGGGAATGGTTGGAGGCGCAGCCGGCATAGCTGTTGGTAAGAACTTGCCTCTGTTTTCCATGCAATACTTGAACTTTCATCTACTTTCATCACAGGGTGGTGTTATGATATCATGCTAAATGGCCTGCAGTGTTTCTCAACCTTTTTTGTCTTCAGTAAGACTAATTCATCAACACCAAATAAGATATATTACTAGAAATTACAAATGTATATTATTAAACATTATAACTTAAATTAAAATATGTAGGGCTATTACTATACTATAAACAAACATTAACAAGATTGTTTTTTTATTATTTTAGTCATGTTTTTTTATTATTTAAACCTTTAGTCCTAATATTTTATTTTTAAGTTTGAAAAAGCACAACACTGTAATTTGCGCCTATTCTTTTAACGAAATAAGCATAACAAAATTATTCACCTTTACAAACAAAGCTAATTTATCACTCTTCACATCTTCAATCACATCTAATAATGTATTAATATTACTCTAGGTGGTACTTTGGGAGGTCTTCTGGGAACTTGGATGACCAGTGGCCAATTCAGGCCTCTTCCAGAGATCATCAAGGAGCTGCCTTCAACCTATAAGGAGAAACTGTACTCAGATGTCATGGGTGCACTGGGCACACTAGACTGGACAGACGTGGCTGGCCTCATTGCTCTGGTCATGGGCAGTGCTACTCTGCAAGAGCAAGTGCTTGCTGCTATACTCACTTACGCCACAAAAGATCTCAAGGCTGAAGTGCAGTTTGGAAACTGACCCCTATGGGTTGATGTCACCGACCAGTGGTTCTCAATCCTGCATCCCGTTGCTTTTACATTTACATTTATGCATTTATGAGACATTTTTATCAAAAGCGACTTACAGTGCATTCAGGTATACAGGTTTTTTTTTTTTGTTTTTTTTTTTTTTTTAACTAGTATGTGTGTTCTGGGAATTGAACCCACAACCTTTTGCACTGCTAATGCAATGTTTTTGTACTTGTGTTTCTGTTTCTCTGCAGCTCCTGTGTAGACTCATCATCATCTTCTTATTATTATTAAGCAAAAACATTGTAACCTTATTAAGACATTCTGCTATTTCTGTGCTTAATACAGGTTATTCTAATAAAACAGGTTAATTTGTTGCTTGTTTTGTGGTGGTTTTCAGGTAAAAGCCTCTTGCGGTGCAGTTTAAACCAATATATATATATATTTTTTTTACTTAAAGATTGCTTATTTAATATTTTTTTATATTATTGATCAATGAAGTGAATGTCATTTGTATAAAAAAAAAAGTTAAATGACGTCGCATGATTTTGTTCCGTTTCTTTTTTTTAAATCCACAGCTACATTTTTGTAGCTACTATTCATGTCAAGTGAATTTTATTTTATAATGGCGAAATAGGCCTCTCCTAGTTTATCAAACATGTCTCGTAAATCTTTGCTGACTAAATGCAGTCCAACTATTTTAAAGCCGCCTATGAACGCATCTGAGTACGGAAGTGCACGTCAAATATGCTACATCAAGCTCATGAAAATGATACCGAAAGTAACTTGAACTTGCTAAAACTCTGCTCAAGTTCGAAAACAATCAGGTAAGAACTGGGAAATTGGTTTAAGGTCTATTTTTGGTATTTAGCCTACAGCGCGTCATTAATGAAACGTAGCAGTCTACCTCAGAAACCCCAAATGAATGGTGAAATGTTGGCTGATCCCCAACCCCCGTTTTATTTTCTATGTGTACCAATCGTTTATCGTTTTTTATCTCCAGGCATTGTAAAAAATCAAAATGGCAAATCGTACAGATGATATAATGAAACTCTGCTGTGAAATCTCGGCAAATAAGAAGATTAAAGCAGCATTTAAAAACTCCGCGAAAGGAGCCGTCGTTGCAGGAGGAACTGCTTTTTTTGGAGGGCTGCTCGGTGGTCCTGCCGGGATAGCTGTTGGTACGTGTTCCTTCAATCCGTGATTTTGTTTTCTTTCGGTTTAGTTGACTTCTTAAGATGTTGCTATAGTATTGTTGTATTCATCTGTATTACTCCAGGTGCTGCTGTAGGGGGTGCTCTGGGCGGATGGATGACCAGCGGGCAGTTCAAACCTCTTCCTGAGATCCTCATGGAAATGAGTCCTAAACAGCAGGAGCAACTGTACTCCGATGTCATGGCCATAGTGGGTACACTGAAATGGACTGAGGTTGTGCAGCTGATTGCTCAAGTTAATGGGAACGCCTCACTACATGAGCAGGTGCTGGGTGCTGTACTTAATTTTACTAAAAACCAACTCAAAGCTGAAGTGAAGTATGAAGACTGACAGCTGGAGAGGGTGAATATTACTGGTTTAGTTTCGGTAATTTATTTTTTACAGAACTAGATGGACGAGTTGCTACTATATTTTGCATTTTGCTGATGAGAAGGCTAACGATACACTGCAACTTTTTGATCTATTTGCCGGTAGTACTGTTCTTTGTGCACTTTCCAATTGAAGATCGGTTATACAAGAAGATGGTTTCTGGATACTCTAGATTGGTCGTGGGACCTGTGTCTCACCTGGTTGGCGGCTGATAGCAACATTGCTCAGAAAGTTGCCCCCTGTACAATCAGCCTTTCTGTCATATATCTGACTTTTCAATAAAACACTATGACTTAAGAAGTAATAAAGTGGAACTTGTAAAAAATATTGGACCTACATGTTTAGACCAGACATTTTACATATCAGAAAAAATAGACATGATCATAAATGATTCAAAGCAGATGTTTTCATCATCCTTTTAATTGGTCAATGCAAAATGTATAATGTAGGCATCACTGCGTGTTGACATGAATGAATAAAGAAATACATAATGGTGATGTATAAAGGTGTTTTTATTCCAAGCCAAAAGTCCAAAGTAGAAAAATTATTGTTCCAATATAAAGAAAAACAAACTATATATACACATTCATACATATACAAGGCCGCTGTTATGTATTTTTTGTTTGTTTCTTTGTATGTATGTGTTTGTTAGTGTGTGTGTGTGTGTGTGTGTGTGTGTGTATGCTGTTATGTTTTTTCTTGGTCTGAAAAATATCAAATGTGAGTGTTCTGTGGGTGAAAATGCCTTGTTGTCACAGGAGAATGGCCAGACTGGTTCGAGCTGATATGAAGGTACAATAGCTCTAATAACCACTTATGATTAAGGTTTGATTTGATTTGATTTAATGGTTTATTTAAAAGGGGACAGTGCAATTTCATAAAACACATGAACAAACATGGTTAAAAAAAGCCAGAATTAGCCAAAAGGCTATTTTTCATCTGTAGTCCCCTGGCCAAGATGTAAAAAATGTATTAAAATACGAACAACAAAATACATTTACAAGTCTATGGCAAATGGACTACAGTATAACTACAATATAAATGACACTGTAAAATAACTTAAGGTACACTGTACCCGTTACAATAATAATACACACAAAAAACACATTTTCAAAAAGGCTATAGTATATCAAATATATAATACAGCTCAATAGGCTCGGCTTTTAATGTTGGCAGACATAATTGTTAATGAGCCAATTTTTTTTTTATTTTTTTTATTATTATTATTTTTTTTTTTTGTAAAGGCCCTGTAAGTGTTGAGCTGTCTTACTTCCTCAGGTATAAAATTCCATTCAGTAGCACCCCTCACTGACCAGGCATTAGGCAAGTCATTGATATAAAGGCTAAATAAGAGGGGCCCAAATACGGAGCCCTGAGGAACCCCGGTGGTTAGCCTAATCGCTTCAGAATTTAAGTTGTTAATTAGTACATATTGTGTATGATCAGGTATGCAGAAGAATATCTCTGAATGCTCAAACTTGAAGTAGATGGGGTAAAGCTGCAGAATACCACACCGATTGGCACTCCTGTCAGCTGAACAGGAAACCCAGGCTACAATTTGAAAAATAATGTGCCATGTCACAAAGCTGTCCATGTCCAACATGATTCTGAGTTCACTATCATGGCCTCCATGCCATGGTCACTAGATCCCAAGCCGAGGTGATGGAGGAATGGGAGATTTGCGTCATGGATGTGCAGGAACATGCTATCTTCTCATTATGGACAGAAATCTCTGATGCATATGTCTCCAGCACCTTGTCGAACTGATACCACAAAGAGTTAAAGCAGAATTAAAGAGGGTCCAACCCAGTACTAGAAAGGGCAAGCCAGTGATTTCTGTCAGGACGCATTTTCTGTTTTGTCCAAACAGGTGGGCCTACTGGGAAAATGTACTGCATATACACTTTACGTACAGGTTGTTTGACAGTTTCTCAGCACAGTTACATTACATTTAGGTGATGCTCCGAAATAAATGAAAAACATTATGCAAAATATTATAAGCATAGCAGCAGTTAAAGGGCCAGCTGCACAGGGAGCGGAAGTGGGAGTCACTCGCAGAAACTGAAAGTCAACAAAATAAAGAGGTAGGCTAAAGTCTGACAATTATGCTATATCAAAGCGCTAATGTAGTATATAAAACAAAATATTGTCAAAAGCAGAGATAGGCTAAAGTCTGACAATTATGCTATATCAAAGCGCTAATTTAGTATATAAAACAAAATATTGTCAAAAGCAGAGATAGGCTAAAGTCTGACAATTATGCTATATCAAAGCGCTAATGTAGTATATAAAACAAAATATTGTCAAAAGCAGAGATAGGCTAAAGTCTGACAATTATGCTATATCAAAGCGCTAATGTAGTATATAAAACAAAATATTGTCAAAAGCAGAGATAGGCTAAAGTCTGACAATTATGCTATATCAAAGCGCTAATGTAGCCTATGTAAAACAAAATATTGTCAAAGGCAGACGTAGGCTGTACATATTTACATATTTTATGTAACCTAACTTAGTCTCATAACTTGTTTAGCTTAGTTTGTTTTTAAGTTTGTTCAAAGAGTTTCCGATTGTGTGCGGTGTTAAATCTTACATCTGGGAGCAGTCAGCAGCTCGTTTGTTTCATGTTTCCCCTCCTCAGGCAGTGTTTGAACACGATACAATGATTCATCAAGTAGACGACGTGATGGCGCTCTGCTGTAAGCTCTCCGAGAGCAGGCAGATTAAAGCGGCTGTGCGGAACTCAGCCAAAGGAGCTGCTGCTGCTGCTGGAGGGGCTTTTGTTGGGGGGCTGCTCGGAGGTCCACCCGGTTTATTTATTGGTACGTATGCGTGCGTGTTTTGATTTCTTGTTGTCACCCACAAACTTTGACCAACTTCACTTCTTAACCACAGAGTGGCGCTATAATATCATCTATAAACAATGGTATGGTGGTGTGTTCTCTGAAGCTAGTATTTACTTTTTTTA
The DNA here is from genome assembly GCF_023724105.1 of Carassius gibelio. NCBI lineage: Eukaryota > Metazoa > Chordata > Actinopteri > Cypriniformes > Cyprinidae > Carassius > Carassius gibelio. The sequence goes on from NC_068377.1 coordinate 17,137,367, forward strand.
TCATATGATTTTATCGATTAACAATAATAGACAGCCTATTTAGTGACCCTAGTGCATCTTTAGCAGTTTGTTTCTCTTTCCTGCTTGATCTCCAGTTCCTGCTATGGTCCGCAGGTAGTTCTTTGGGAGGTGCCGTGGGATGGTGGATGACCAGTGGCACATTCCGTCCCCTTCACCAGATCATAATGGAGATGCCTCCTCAACAGAAGATGAAACTGTACTCTGAGGTCATGGCAGTACTGGGCAAACTGGATTGGGTTGATCTGGCTCAGCTCATTTTTCTGGTGATGGGTAACTCCTCTCTACAGATGCGAGTACTCACTACTTTAATCTCTTTTGCCACAAAAGAGCTCGGAGCCAAAGTGGAGTATGAACAAAAATAGTGTTAAAGTCACTAAAGCCACGTTTAAGCAAAGTTTGACTATCTGAAGAGCTTGTTTAATTCCGTTTTTTTTTTTTTTATCATAAAGATACCTTGTGTTATGGTCGACTCCTTTTCCTATATTTCTATTTTAATCCAGTTTACCAGAGCCACAGAGTTTCACTGTAAACCTCAACATTTTTTTAATATTTAGATGCTTAAAATACTTTTCAAGTAATCAGTAAGTGAGTAAATCCGAGTAAATAAGCAATAATCTTTTTTTAAAACACGTAAAATCAAGACCACCTCATGAGCCATTTCAGTACAGTTAAAGGGATATTACCTAAAACAAAAACAAAGAAAAGAAAATTCAGTCATTTGACTTTCCATTATATGGCCCAAATAATATACAGTTACAATAATATAAAAGTATGTTCTACAAAAGTAAGACTGACACAAAAGTTTGGAACAACATGAGGGTGAGTAAATTATGATTTTATCAATTTTGGTTAATAATACATCTAATAATAATTAGTTAAGCATATTAATCATATTTTAAAAAGCATATTAATTAGTTAAGCATATTAAGCCGTAAAAAAAAAAAAAGTGTTGTTTTCATATTCATTTGAATTTTTTTTTTCTTAAAACTTAGGATAGGATAGGATTTAGCTGACCTGAATCAGAATCATCTTTGAATTTTTGTTGTTCTTTAAGGCTGCAACAAACTACACAACTTTTAATTTCATTATACACGTATACCCACTTTGTAAATCATCACAAAGCCGGCTCAAAATATCAAACATGTTTGATATCATCTGACTAGATGGATTTATAATCCGTAGCTAAAAAGTCTATGGACATCATACACTACACAAAAAATATCAAACATGTTTGATATCATCTGACTAGATGGATTTATAATCCGTAGCTAAAAAGTCTATGGACATCATACACTACACAAATTTCTGTGGAATCTGTAATTCTAACATGATTGACACAGCGTTATTTCATAATTGCAGGAATAACCCCTTAACACATGTACCACGTTATTGTAATCGTGTTTATCTGGCGCCCTATATGCACTACTGTTCAAAACTTTGGAGTTGGTATGGTTTTTAATTTTTTTTTAATTATCTTATGCTCATCGGTGTTGCATTTATTTGATTAAAACATAGTAATATTGTTATTACAAATAAAAAATTAGTTTTAATATATTTCAAATGGTATTTATTCACACAGTCATCACTCCAGTCTTTATTGACACATGATCCTTCAGAAATCATTCTAATGTGCTGATTTGGTGCTCAAGAAACAGATGTTCTGCTTAATATTTCTTTGGAAAATGGAAAGAAAACATGGAAAACATGATACATTTTTCAGGATTCTATGATGATTAGAAAACTCAAAAGAAGAGGGATTATTTGAAACAGAAATCTGTTGTAACATTATGAATGTCTTATGTAACGATATGAATGCATCATTACTGAATAAAAGCTTCAATCTCACTGATGAAATGTTAGGTTTTGTCATGTAGATTGAGATTACAAGTGGTTAATGTGGACTATTTCAAATCTAAATGCTTTTCACATAAAGAGGTGTGTGGACTGGATGGGCCACACAAAATTGAATCACATCATCATTTGAGCTTAATAATGTTGTAGAAAACAATATTGGCAATATTGCTTGTTGAGTGTGGAAGATATGGAGGATGTTTTCTTGTTTAGAAAATTCGAATATAAATCTAAATTGATAATATCAATCTGATGATGATTTCATTTTGTCTAGATTTTTCTCGTCACATTTCTTTGAAAATGAGAAGCGGCTGGGCATTAAACCACAGTGTCTTACTCTTTCTGTATACAGTGTACTCTGTGGTTTTTAGAAAGCAGGAAACTGTTCTCAGAACAGCCGGTCTGAGGTCATAAGCTACACTCACGCACACCATGAGAACAAAAACCAGAAGACATTCACTGTGCGCTACAAATATAAGTGCAAACACACGGTGAAAAGAAGAATTATCAGATGATTGTCAAGGTTTTATAACGTCAGTTGTTTGTCAAGAAATACACAACTGCTTCCTTATTTCAAGATGTGTATGCATTTGCTATTATTTTCCCCTGAATAGGACAACATTGCATGTTTCCTGACGGCAAACATGAAAAGACTTTAAAAACTTTTCAGATACATATGCACTCAATGGTGACCCTAAAAATATTTCACCAAAAAATAAAAATCTGTCAACGATTTACCCACTTTCATGTCATTTCAAACCCAAATAACTTTCTTCTGCCGAACATAAAATATTTTTCTAGAAATGTCTTGTTTATTCTCTCTTTCTCTCTCTCTCTCTCTCTCTCTCTCTCTCTCTCTCTCTGTGTGTGTTTGTGTGTTTTCCATACAATTTAAGTCAGTGTTCACCAAAACAGTTTGGTTACCAACATTCCTCAAAATAGCTTCTGTATTGTTCTGCAGATGAAATAAAGTCAAACAGGTTTGCGACAACATGAGGGTGAGCAAACAATAACAATGTTATATATAAATATATTTATATATATTTGATAACTATGCCTTTATGGGCAATAAAAACATAATTATTTTTCAGTGTTAAATACAATAACTCATAATACCATTTTTTCATATCTTGTGCATTTCTAGTCACATTATTTGTGCATTTAAAGTTATGCCTGTCCTACGGCCTGTAATGCGAATAAATTAAGCTTGTAAGATGCAGATTTTCACCACCACTCCATTAAGCATGAGACAAGTAATCTTTCAACTTTAGAATTAACTTTACTTCACTCCAATTCCCAGAATCAAGCTGATGGAGTTTATGTTCCATAAGACACTGCAGTTGACTGAAACTCACAATGTGACGTCTCAGTTTGCTGACAGTTGTCCTTGGTAATGGGTCTCTGATCAAGTGGGTTGCGTTTTAACACAATTTGTGGGTTTCCTGCTCTATTTAATCTGTCTAATAATAGTAACAAGTGAAGTATGTGAAACTTGATCTCAGCTGCAAAACTGGTTTTATTAGTTCCACACAATGTGCCAAAATTCTGTCAAGGAAATTACGCTGGGCTTTTGCAAAACAGAACAGGTTTTAGAGTTCTCTACTCTCTTATACCGCTATACACTTGATGTTGCCAAGTGTAGGCTAAACGCGTCATGTTCTGTTTGACTGATGATCCGATCTGCTTGATCTGATCACGCTGATCGCACGTTAATGCCTAGTGATTGTTTAACAGAGATAGATGTTCTTTTTGTTTATGTAAGCCACGCAGTTAATTCGCCTTGTTCAACCAGTCTGTTGTTAGTACACTATAAAACAAGATGGTTCTGCTGTGTTTCCTAATGTGCACCTGAGTAATGGAATTGAAGTCACAGACTGTTGGAAACATATATGGAAGTATCCTAAACAAAAATAATTATATTGTGGACATTAAACACAAACGGGCACCCTTCTCCTCTCACTGATCTCAGAATCAGAATCAGAAAAGCTTTATTGCCAAGTGTGTTTGCACGTACAAGGACTTTGTTCTGGTGACAGAAGCTTCCAGTACACAGAGACAACAACAACAAATAGATAATAAGAAATAAAGACAGGTGAATAAAAAACACACGTGGTATATAGATTGAATAGAATAGAATTTACAAGGAATGGAAAAGGATAGTATTAAGTATGGCACATATTTTTAAATAAACAGTAGGGGATCCAGAGTGATTTTCTAAACCCATTTCCTCGCTCTGGATCTATAGTTCTTGAAGGCTGGGCATTGGAGCACAGTTAATTAATCCTTTCTGCAGTCCAACCCGTCCTCTGTAGTCTTCTGATGTCTGATTTTAAAGCTGAGCCAGACCAGATCATTACTGAAGTGCAAAGGACAGACTCGATGATGGCTGACAGCTCGATGATGGCTGAAAAAAAAAAAAAAAAAAAAAAAAAAACAGCTCCTGTGGCAGGTTCAACTTCCTCATTTGATAAAGAATGTACAATCTCTGTCGGGCCTTTGTGACTCACTGTGATTGTCCCACCCACATCAGGTCCTGAGAGATAGTGGTGCCCAGGAACCTAAATGATGAACCTGGGGTTTCCTCATTTATAGAGTCCACATCTCTCTCTATATACAGTATATATTGCATTATAAGCTATTTACGGGGTCATATGATGCAATTTCAAGTTCTCCTTTCTCTTTTGAGTGTTACAAGCGGTTCGTGAATAGATAAGATATATTAAGTTGCAATGACTCAAGTTTCAAACCCAAAGAGTGGTCAAGCTGTATTTACAACACTGTTCTGGAACAGTTAATCCCAAATATTCAGATGTGTGCACCGCATTTTATGGAGGACTGTTTCCTGATCCTGGGGGTAGATTACAATACTGGCTGTTCTGATTCACAGTCTCTAAGTACATTTACACATATAAAGGAATTTTCCACCTATGATTCAAATGCGACTTTTGAGCAGTGTTGAGTCTGTTTGTTGTTTCTTAGATCACAAATGCAGACACGCTTTATGTTTACGTGGAGCGATGCAACGCGTAAAAAGACAGTAAAAGTTTTACTTTAGTAAACTTTATGATTAAATAAAATTTGCAGTTAATTATTGTGGAAATGCGGCTGCACAGTCTTCAAAAAGGGTCCATTGGAAGAAACATGATCAGTCCTGCAACTTGGACTTACCATAGGTAGAAGTAAAAGAATACTTCTGTTGAAGATTATTAGAATTTAGGAACCACACTGTTGAAATTGAGAATCATTTTAATTATTTCTTCAGTTTATAAATAAACATTTACAATCACAGAGAATGGCGTGTGTGTATGTGTGTTTAATACACTAACCAAAGTATTTTATAATAATGCTTATTGTACTGATTGCAAGTCACATTCGTCCCTTAATATATATATATAAGCTATAATATAAACATTTCGATATACATACATTCAAATATTCATACATACCAATACAAAAATACAAGTGCAAAACATAAGTCGCAAAATTGACTCGAACACGTTTTTGCAAAATACTTAATAATTACTGCTATTCATCTCAGTCTCTGTTCTTTAAACAGGTGCAACACGTGATGAGTTTGAGCATAGTTCATAATAATACTTTTTTCACATCTGTCCAGTTGAGAGTCCACTGTCGGGAGGATTCATGTGCTCGGGCTTTAAGTAGCAGTATGGGGAGTAATCCTCATCCTCCGGGCTCTTGAACCACTTGGTGGCCACCTGGTACCCCTGCTCACAGATCTCCTCATCACTGGACGTCTCAAACTCAGGTACTGTTTCTGTGTCGTCCATGGAGTTCTTCTTCCAGTGCTTTCCCTTAGCTCTCTTATGGCCTTGCTCTTTTCCCTCATGAACGCTGCTCACACAGGCCCGGCAAATTCTCACCGGCCTGGAGGAGATGTTCGGCAGCAAGGCCCGGCTCTTTGAGCAAGCTCTACATACTATATAACCGCACCTCCGGCAGTGGTGCCTCCGGTTGGCAACGTTGAATCGCTGGGAGCAGCGCATGCAGATGGCTGATGCCATGTCAGGGATCCAGGCGGCAGCGAAGTTCCCTTCAGCATTGTCAGTGGGGAGGCCCTTAGCTTGCACTAAGAGGGACTTGTACTGCTCGATATGCACTATCCACTCGTTCTTTTCCTCAGGCGAGGCTGCAGACACGTAGAAAGACTTGCGTGGTGTGCGGATGAGCCATTGGTTGGGCATGGCCATTCCGTCTTCCAGATTTTCCAGCTGCACATCCTCCAAAGGAATGATCTTCTGATTACTGTTCCAGCGACCGGGCACCATGATGCTACCGTAGACCAACATGTCATTGAAGAGGAAGAACGCTTTGGGTTTGGGTCCACGTCTGCACAGCTTTAACAAGCAGCCCTCTCCCACCAGAATACGTCCCGGTTTTTGAAGCATCTTTCCGGTGTGGCCAAAGGTGTTCTCCACTGCCTGGATCCGCTCACGGTTCTGAATAATAAAGGTCTTTTGCTCTGCCATTTTGGTGCTGCCTATAAAATGTAAAAACAATGATGAGGTCGAGTTGATTTTGACGGACTTAAACAAATTTTTTGCAGCACTTTTAAAAGGACTTTCAATCCTGATTAACACAATTACACAAATATACAGACACAAAATAAATGTTTAAACATCTTAAATATTGATTCAACAATACCTGATTGCTGTGGAAAGCAGTGAAATATCATTGGGTGAACAGACTCTGTATCTGTTCACAGTCCCTTCGACCTTCAAGCTCCAGTAAAAATCGCTACGAAAAATCGTTTCTCTGAGTGTCCGGCAGTAGAAATCTCTTCTCACACTGGACGAGCTGTTTGAGACGGTGCTTTTATAGCGTCGTGAGCTTGTCTTTCCTGTTTGAAAGGGGAAATTCCAGATGTGCTCAGCAGTGGCTTTACTATTTTAGAGGTGTAACCTTCCGTGTGCTTGACTAAGAAACACATTGAACACATATAGGTACCAAATAAAATGTTTTGACCAGATGTCATGTCAGATTAATTCTCCTGAGTGAAGAGATGATGCATGCTGTCAAGACGTTTTTTTTTTTGTCTCGACTTGTTCGTCAAATTGAATGTAATAATTATGATAATACCGGTATTATTAGTGCTGCATTTTTTTTTTTGCACACCTACCTAATTTATTTCACAAATTAGGTTGCCTTGGCAATAAACTTTACAATTAAATCAAAATGAAAACAAAAAGCACATAAATGATGAAAGCAAACAACAAAAACCACATATATACCATATATATATATATATATATATATATATATATATATGCTGTTGCCCAACTATGTCATTTAAACGAATAAAGCAAAAATGTAATGTAGTGGCCACCTAGAAGCATGATTCTTTCCTTCTAAAATCCCCGTTCAGATTTTTCCCCATTACATTCTTTGATTCTCAAATGTAAGTGCGGTTCACTTTAAGAGCCTTTTTCAAATAATTATATGGAAAAATAAATAGTTTATTCATACACACTTCAAATGATGTGATGTGAACAATTAAGTTTATATTCAAATATATGTGTCGTTTCTCTGCTAAACAGTATTGGCTAGCACATAACTCCATTATCTGACTTATTAAGCAGCAATAGTGTCAAAAACAACTAAATAACTTTGACCTTTAAACCAGTTGGATGCCATAGCCAGCCAAACAAGTTTTTGGGTAGAAATTTCTGCAAAGTGACTGTAAAAACAGACTTGTTTTATGAGCAAGGTCTATCAGTTTAATGCACAGCACAATCTGAAACTTTATGTGTGACAATTAATAGGCTATAATGTGTTTTTGTAAAAATAAAAAAGTGATTTAGAGGAAGTGCCCATATGATGCAACACAGTGATTTCAGAGGAGACAACATATAACGTAACGGCACCTCTTTCTTCATAAAAGACATTGCACGACATAATGATGAACAGACTTTGTGTAACTGCAAGAATGGGGACCTCCACGGTTGTCGTATCTCAGCAGTCAATTGGTTTCAGCTTCCTTTCAATCAAACACTGTTCTAAATCTGTAATATACCCTCAAAAAAGGTCATTATTTGATATTTAGCACTAAGCAATAAATCTATAATTAATTATTAAAGAAACTCTTACACATTTAATTAGAAAACCTGTTCTGTGTCTCGTATAGGAAGGATGGAATTCCCTGGAATTACTGGAAGAGGTGTTTGAGTCACCTAACAAGGAAAAAACCTTGACTAAGTATCAGGCCCAGTTTCACTGTGGGAAAATAGAGGCCCTTTTATGTAAGCAGGCATATATTACAACATACTTCAGTAAACAAAACCACACAACTTATTCCAGTTTTTACTTCGTGCCATTTCAACTAGAGAGCTGAAGTGGTGCTTGTTCAAGAACAAGTCTGAAAACACTGCTTCTAACAACACTTTGCTTAAAGTTGTATGAAAAACATTATATAACCGACTTGAATACCTCCGACTTTAGGAAATCATTGTACTATTGAATTATTATTGTGGCTCTACTATCATACCATGTAACATAACATTAACTAAATATTTTTATGATGTTCTTAGGGAAGTATGATGTTCATTTGTAATATTTTTATTTTTAGCATTAGCAGTGCTGAATACCCTTGAATATATAAATAAAGAGTTTGTGGGAACCTTGTATAAAAATTAAGTGACAGGTACCAGGGATTAAAGAGAGCGAGAGAGAGAGAACTGAGGAGGTTAAAATTCATTCTTCCTCCCTTCTCTTTCATAAGGGCTCCCTCTGGTGGACAATCAAAAACTACTACTTTTCCTAAATGCAGTATATACTGTAGTTTCATGCCTGAGCAGAGTCAAAGCATAAAAAAGGGAGTAATAACAATAAGAGGAAGAAGCTAAGAAACCCATAATGATTAAATGTTGTCTCTTAATTCTCCAGTATGAGCCCTCAGTTAAAGCTGACATGAGGTTTAAGACTTCCCATTACAAGTCAATAGTTCCTTTCACTTTAAATTTCTTTGCCGAACGCTCACTGGAGCGCAGTTCAAACTTGCTGCCATAGATGTGCGTTACGAAATCCCCGATCTCCACACCGAACACACTATTCCTCTTCGGTATTACTGAAGAAAAAGAGAGTAGGGCAAATGTCAAGATTCAAAGGGAATTCATGAAGAACCTATGCTCTACAACGACTGAGCAACACTGTCTGAGGGGTTAAAGTGAATCAACACAATATATTCTGACATGGCTTTGTTCTCAGGTCTATTTGGCACAAGGGGTTCTGAAAGGTGGCTAATGACTGTGATGAAAACGTGTTTTAGTGACAGGGTGAGGACTCACTTTCAGTTTGGACTAGAGCGGACTAGACACAACATCAGGTTTTCACTGCACTATTATCATGCCAAACAACAAATTCACAATAATGATATTATCGTGATAACTATAGAATGCTGTCAATCAAATTCATCTTTGACATGTCAACCAAAGAGTTAATTTAATGAATGTGTAAATTGTCATTTTCGGATGAACTCTCTGTTTAGGGAATCAGGGTTGTCCCTCACTACTAATATTTTGCGACACCCCTAGTCTGGACAAGGACAAAAGAATAACATTTTACACAATGCTATTTAGACATGATTAACACAATGCATGAAGCCACATTAAAAACTTTATAGTTAACTGCCAATTTATCATATTTCATTTATTTTTATTTTATTTTTGCACTCACTGGCTCCACTTTCTTCTAGTCTAATGGACAAAAGCTTGGATTGGCATTTTGGAGTACTGAGACACTCACTTACCGCAGTGAAATGACCTGAAACCCATAAAATAATGAATATTTACACATGTACCTTTTAGTTTGTCCTCCTTTGTAATGATTTTGAAGACGTGCTTCAGTTCCTGTACCAAGATGCCAGTTAGACCCACATATGAGGGGCATTTTGATCGGACAACTACAAGGAAAACAGATGAGAGAACATGAGGTTCCACTACAAGCATAATTTAGAAAATCTGGATATACTGCTGCGAAAGCAAAAATGTGTTCCTTTTTTGTGCACAGATATTTCCAAATGTGCACGACGCTGTACCTGTTAAGACAGCACCATGGAAATCAGCTTTCAAGAGCTTCTGCTGGATCATCTGTGGGTTGCTGTGTTCAAAAGAAAACAGGCAGCACATTCACGGAGTATTAGCCAGAAACCCTGAAGAGCATCTTCCTGAAATTATGATGACGCACATCTTACCTTCCTGGTTTCAATCCGTTACATAGATCCACGATGTACTGTTTCCAGAGCTCATGCAGAGGCAAGAAGAGTTCATATCTACAATCATAACCACAGACAAAGATGCATGAGGGATTTTACTGATCAGCACTAGTTTTACTGACATGATATAGTGCATGATACAATACTACAGTGTGAAAGAGAGTATACACGTTGATTTGAAATGAAACGTCTAATAAATACTTCTGATGTTCAGGTTTGAGCTGGAATATTTTAAGCTGTCTTCTTCCTTTGGCATTCAGTCCCTTGGCCTTTCTCGTCTTTCCCTTCTTCTTCATCGGTCTTTTATATTCCAGGACCACTGCCTTGCGCATCATAATTTCCTCGATTTCTTCATCCTTCACTTGGGGAAGGCTGTTCTTGAGGAATGCTTTGGTAAAAGCATCCGCTGCTGCTCCATGTTGAGACTGTGAAAAGCAACATATTGAGAGGTTTGTGAAGTTTCTGTACATCATTCAGTAATCTTAACAGATCCAGGGAGCCCCTAAGCAGACCTTCAGCTTCAAACTTCTAAGATCCCACATAGAAAGAGAAATAGACCCAGAAAAACTCTAGATACGTGCAGATTTAAGATAATTACTAATATTTCTACACAACGGAAACGTGTTTTAATGATAATCAACGTGAGTCACCTCAACTCCCAAAATTTTGCTTTGCTCTGGTGGGATTCGGGATTGCACCACACCTGGGAAAAGTAAAAACAGTTCAAATAGTGTTAGGAACCATACATATGTTGTTCATTTTCTTCTCTTTTGGCAAACAGTGAGTAAATGACCTTAATGTTGAGTTTAGCATGGAAACAGGATCAAAGATGATCGCTACACAACTTATTAAACAACATAAGATCAGTCGGATTGCGAACAATACAAAAGCCTCATCAAACTTACTTTCCATAGTTCAGAACACAGACGATCCAACAAAACACCGCTGCTCTGAAATCACACGTGCCGACAGGACAGACGAGTTGATCACAGAGACTCAGAGTCAGTCAGTCAGGAGTAATCGAGCACGGCTTCATTCACCACAGATTTACAGGCTAAAATTACAATTAAGCATTGAGGTGGTTTATTTCTTATAAGAAAAATTAAAGAAAATACAAATTTAATCTAACCGCAACCTAAGACAGACTCACAAAGCTAAATTTAAGCAACGTTTTGAAATGCGTTCAAATGCAAAAGTATGATTCTCTAAATCACTATTGATTATGTAAATGACTTGCCATGTGAGCATAATAATAAAGCATGCAGATACATGCATTTATGTTGCCTCATGCTAAGGTTAAATGTGCACACAGATTCACTAGCTAAAATAGTTCATTTATTCAAAAATATATTTGTTGCAGTATGTTGTACTTCTCCCTCTCTATTCACTATAAAGTCACGACGAAGCAAAGACGGTAACGACAGATCTGCCACAAGAGATAAGATCCAGTTATAGCATATTTTTGATTAAATCTTGAGGTTGTCAAGAAGTGTGCAGTGTCCCTTTAAGAGTGTGTCGGTTTGCTCCGCCCCCTCACTTTATTGGGCTCATCTGCTCCGCCCGGGCAGCATTTGAAAATACAAGTGAAGGGAGGAGACCGACAGTTAGTGGATAACTCGGTTAACTAAACACTTTTTATTGATAACTTACCTGTCCTTCGTTTACTTCAGCTAAAGTTACGTTTTAAGCTTCAGTGATGTCTGGGGAGCTTGTGTGTTCAGTGCCAGAGGAGGCGAGAAACGCCGAGACGGAAAACAGCGTTGAAATCATCATCAAACTGACCAGTGAAGATCCACCGAGCGACCACGACCATAATGTCAACCAGCAGACAGAAGCACAGACAGAGAGCTCCAACAACGAGATCAGACCAAACCACAGTCTGGTTTCTAAAGGTTTGTGATGTTTAGGCCTTTATGATTTGACGTGTGGCCCTTTTCTTCATATCAAGTTAACTCCCATTTAAACAAAAATATCAATCCAATGTCACACTTTTGACTTTGACACTGCTTTTTTTTGTATTAAATGTATTAATTTAATACTAAAATGTCCAAAACGCATTAGGTTGAACACTGGATGTAAGTCTGTAGGCCACTTTATTGAGCTGGCATTGCTGATGTGTATTGTTTTCAGAGGTATTTCGTACTGAAGAAGAAGATGAAGAAGAAGAAGAAGATGATGATGACGACGATGACAGTGGCACCCATTATCTGAATAGTGACGTGAGACCATGTACTAATCTACAGCGAGCAGAGAGGCAAGGAAACGGAAAACTGCCGGACACCTTCCAGACAGACCATCTTCTCTACTACGAGAGATTCAAAGCATATCAAGATTACATGCTTGGTAACCCCCCAAACACTTCTGACAGACACCCACCACAGCAGACGAGTTAATACGTGCGTTTATAAACCTGCATTGTTCGACAGGTGACTGTAAAACGTCTGAAGTAGAAGCCTTCACGGCGGAGTACCTGGAGAAGATCGTGGAGCCGTGTGATTGGCAAGCCATATGGCACACGGATGTGTTTGATGTGCTGGTGGAAGTGAGTTCATCATAGCATGCTTTTGGGTTTTTACAGTTAAAGCATGAACCGTTAATGCTTACGATTGAAGCAGCTGCACAAGGGAGTCTTTAGAAAGCTGAGGGTTGCTGTTGCAGGTTGTTGAAGTCGATTGTAAGGCGCTGAAGGCAAAGGTGGAGCTTCTGCTGCCGATGGAGTGTGAGACCAGAGGCTGTGATCTGACTGAAGAGGCCATGAAGGTCCTGCTCGAGGCTACTCTTCATAAAGTACCTCTTCTGGAGCTCTCGGTTGTCTATGATGAATCCGGGGACTTTGATCAGACCGCTTTGGCCCTGGAACACCTTCGGTTAGTCAACCATTTAAAGGAACATACCTTTTTTTTCTATTTTAAAGCAGCCATGCTGTTCATTTTTTGTTGGTAGTCCAACGGACATGAAATAACAATGAACAACGGCTGTATTTATAAATGAGTAAATCTGCAAATTAGATTGAAATGTATGTACAGTCTATGATGTTTACACGTACTACATTTGAAAGTTCTGTTTGACTTAAAATACACTACAGTAAAACAGTGATATATGTGCAGTTTAATTTAAGGGTTATCTATTTTATTATAATGTAATTTATTCTTGTGATTTAAGCTTTTCTTCAGAATTTTCAGCAGCCATTACTTCAGTCTACAGTGTCACATGATCTTTAAAAATCATTTTAATATGCTGCTGATTTGATGCTCAGAAAACATTTCTTCATGTCTTTTTTGGTGCATGTTAAAAGAGGTTAACATTTTTTGTGGAAGCTGTGATCATTTCACCCCCCCCCCCAATGTTCTTTGAATGCAGATCATTTGAACTTTGTGTTAAAAATATAACTAGTTTATAACTTTCTAAATATCTTCACTACATTTTATTTATCATCCATGGCTGAATAAAATATCAAATTCTTTATATATGGATGTTACGGAACACCGCACATAGCATGCAGGAATAGGTAGTGGATAGTGTGTTTCATTTTGTTTCATATTGTCTCGACCCCATGCTAGTGGATCTGCCGTAGAGTCAATTGGTTGATCTTGGAGATAGCGGGTTAACTCCGTGTCAGCGCGCGGTCTGATCGGTAAATTAAGGGGCACAGATTTCAGACCTCCGTTTATGAGATCTGTCACAAAACTCATCATCCGCGCCAGAGTATTCTGAGCAAATTTCAAAGCCGCAGGCGCCCGCCAACCGCTGATTAGATGACTGACTGTTTTGCGGTCTATGGCGATGCAATGCTTTGCTGATGCGAGCCGCAAAAAAAAAAAAAAAAACATTGTCTGTTCTAGAAAGGATGCAGCAAAGATATTTAATGCTAATGTATGAGGCATAGGCCTACACTGAGTTTCATTTACAATGAGATGCGCTCTAGTTCACAGTGCAGTGCAAGTGAACGCGGCGCGCTAGCGCTTCCATGTCATGGTTATCATTTTCTGCTATATTTGCTTTTTATTTATTAAAATACATGCAATTGGTTGATGAAACATTTATTAAAATTAAGATAAAATTTGTTCAAAACGAAATTCGTTTTTAAAAAAGGTTTTCTACAAAGCAAAATTTAATGAAGTAAATATCATGTCTGACGATTTACAAAACTTCATTAAGTGGTAAAGACCATGTCTCCCGATATATTGCGCATCTTATGATCCTATCTAAAAAATGAAAATAATTTTTGATAAAAAATTTTTTGTAAAAAATATTTTAATGACACGGTTTTAATTGACTGCCGGTCTCACGGTTATATACTAACCGTCACACCCCTATGCAGGAAAAAATAATTGGCTAGATTGTGTGCATGATTTACTAATTCGTTCCCTCAGTGTACTAAAACGTGTGAACGCAATAGTAATCGTGTGCAAGTTTTAGTACATTGAGGGAATAAATTAGTAAATTTTGCACACAATTTATTTTTTCTTGCATGTCATGTGCGGGGCTCCGTAGTATGTAAAAAAAAAGAATGATGTGAATGGACAGTTGTAAACTGTTTGTGATTCTAATGGAGGTTCCCCTATTATACTGATCTGACTGGTTAAGCAGGTTTTCCTGTCACTCTCACTATGTCTCCCCCCCACACCGTCTTTCTCCCGCTCCCCCTTCCATCATTCACTCTTTTACATTTGTCTATTCCCCACAGATTTTTCTATAAGCATATCTGGAGGAAGTGGGATGAGGAAGATGAGGACGATGACTTTGATTACTTTGTTCGGTGTGTGGAGCCTCGTCTTAGGCTGTAAGTGTCCTCCGTGTGTCCTGTCTCTTCTCCTGAAGCTCGGCCACATAACACTGAATAAATCCAAGTGCTATCTCTCCCAGCAGCCCTGTGGTAGCTTGAAAAAGAAGCTCCGACCACCAGGTGGCAGTGTGTACTCAGTAATGAGCAGTTCATTATGTGACTGAGTAATACAAATAAATTTACAGTCAATATGTAACCTACTTGATTTAAGCATAGGATATAGTTTTAAACTCACATTAGCATGAACAACAATGGAAACGTCAGACAAATGAATTAATTTATCTGAAACTTAAAAATTATCATCTTTTTTTTTTTTCTAAGTTTAATTGCTGTTTTTTTGTTGTTGCCAGTAATGATGCAGAAATTACACTGTCACTTTTAATAAGTGCAGGATTTTCTGCCTGCTCAGAGCTGTATTCATCTCCCCCTTCATGTATTTTCCACAGGTACTATGATATCTTGGAGGATCGCGTTCCAGCTGGTCTTGTAGCTGAGTATCACTCGACACTGGCACTCTGCTCTGAGAAGTTTCAGGAGTTTTCAAGCCTGAGAAGTGGCCTGGACAGCGACTCCGAGTCTGAGCAAGACAACGTATCCATGGTGGAAGGACTGCGCCTGTATGAGCAGCTGGAAGCACTTAAGCGCAAGCTGCGTATTTTTGAAAACCCTCTGCTCAGGTGATTATTACTGCTGCGTGCGTTTGAGATTGAGTGGTGTTTGTATACGTGGCTTTAGTCCTCAACGATGAGTTAAACAGAAAAGCAACATAATGAGTATACATGTGATTAATATTGCAACCAGGCGTTCACACTTCTTGAAATATTTACATTTTCCAAACCTCTGGATCAATATGCACTGCTCCATAATTAATCATCAGTCTTTCCTAGTTACTGTGTCAGTGTGAACAGTTGTGTTTGAGTTCTGTGGTTTGTTCACCCATTCCACCTGCGTGTTCTTTGCAGGTACGTTCTGGGCTACAAGGTGAACTCCGGTCAGCAGTCATGCAGGGCAAAGGGGCCACGTCCCGCTGGCGGCCGAGTAGTTCACTTGGTATCTGCCTCGGTCACAGTTCACCAGCTTCAAAGCTTGATAACTGATAAACTGATGCCCCACTATTCAAGTGAAGAGTTCGAAGTGCAGGTGTGTGTTTAACCCTTCTCTTTTTTTTATGTCTCAGCTGCATGTAATTGTCTTTTCAGGATAATGGTCTTGTTTTGAACTGTTCTGGCTTTGTAAATTTTTGCCAGTAAAATCTCACATGTGCTCGGTTTCTGCTTCATCTTCTGTTGGTTTGGTAAGTTTAAAGAGAAAGGTGAAAGTTGCGGAAAGTTGTTGGGACGGTCTGAACACTAGTGTGTCAAGGTACTGTAATGCAGGATTTGTAAAGGTTTGTTAAAGCACTGTGTTCATGCACTAGTTCATGTTTGATCTCTCTTGTTCTGTAAGCCAGTCTATACCTCAAGTACTTGATGTGTGTGATCAGATGCCTCTAATCAACCCCACTGAGACGCATTCACTTTTTTGTTTTTTCACTCACTGTGATTTGACATTCAGTTTTTGTTGCTTTTACTTCATGAAAAGCTGATTTGAGTTGTACTAATGTGGTGTGTGTTTTGATCCCAGTTTCACAGTGACCCAGTGCTTGCGGTCAGTGCGTGTTATGAAGGGGACGTGGTCATCGTATGCCCTGGCCTTTACAACATCACCAGCTCCATCAGTATTGTTGACTCCATCGAGGTTGAAGGTAATGTATAACATGACTCATTGTGTGCACTTATATCTGAACTGGCCTTCTTTTGACCGGACAATTGTTGACATGCAGAGTTAGTGTCATAGGATTCATAACACTGTGCCTACAGTAAAGTTAGGGCTCAAATTGATCCTCATTGGTTTCCATAATAGAAATCATTTTGAAAAACAGAAAAGAGGAAGGTTAAATTATTATTATTATTAATTTTATTTCAATTTTTTTTGTCTGTGTATTTAATTTTGTGGGGTCAGTTTGAATCCTAACACAAACGAAGCACTTTTTTTTTTATTTATTTATTTTTTTTTTTAACAGCAGGAAGGTTAAAATTAAAATCATTACAAAACCTGTATGACTTTCTTTCTTCTCTAAAAAAATTCTAATTATTAGAGTGATTCTTATGATTATGAATATTTCAAATCCATATGATTTGCCGTGTGTGAGAACCGTGACAATGAAAAAATTAATTTATGAATGAACTATACCTTTTAAAGTTAGTGACCTTCAGTATTGGGAGGTAACGTTAATCGGACAATTTTTTTTTTTTTTTTTTTCAAGTAACGCAACGCGTTACTTTGAAATTTACAACAAAATACATTGAGCTACTTCAAATAAATAACACAAGTTTCTTTGTTTTCCCATTTGTCCACTGACACCTCTCATGTCCTCATGTTTAGAGAAATGAGGAGTGAGGTGCAGAGGCAGAGATACTTCCTTTAGCCGGAGGCTTATTAATTATTAATTAAAAAAGTATAACTATTGGGGTTTTGTTATTTAGAAACAAATAAACAACCCCAGGCCAGATGATAAAAAGTAATGCAAATGTAACATAATGCATAGTTTCCATGAAGAGTATCTAGTAACTCAACTAGTTTCTTTTGTTTATGGAGCAATGCAATATTGTAATGTGTAACTTTTAAAACACTGGTGACATTAGAGTTTTCTAAATGGTTTGGCCAGTTTTAGCTGCGGTGATTTAGAGACCTTGACCTTTATCATTCGATTGATTTGGAAGGTGCTTATTTATTTCATCCACCTCTATCTAAATCTCAGAGGAAATCAACTGTATTTTGTCCTATTCTTTATCCATTTAATAACACTTTGCGATACAGCATGCCAATAACACTAATCCAGTAATCTGGCACTGGGTCTTTTTGTCAAAACGGTTCCCTGGACATGTATAAAACGAACACCGCAATCAGTGTCTGATATTAGAAAGCCTGCCGCGGTAATTGAGCTCGATGGCGCAATAACCACCTTACAATAATGGGGGGGCGGAAATTAATGCATGAGAAATGTGGAGGCAGGCAAGCAGAGAGAGCACGGGGTCAGGGTCGATCCTCTTTATGCAAATGGACGACCTGCAAAGTCAGATAGCGATGAAGTCAAATGAGGAAGAGGAAAGAAGGCCTGGAGGATGTTGTTTAAATATGGAGGTTTTGCGTGCTTGGCAGTCCCTCCTGCAGCGTCAGGGAAGCCCTGAAAGAGGAGATAACGCACATGCGGCTGCTGGCTCTACTACAGGAGAAGAGCAACTCAATTAGACCACTGCCAGATTACCATAAAGGAACTCTGCTCCCCCCGCTAAAGGCCTTTGATATTATTTAGCCAGAACGTCAGACATGCCTCTGTCTCAGGCTACAGCTCTATCGCCAACTTTAAATCATTTCGCATGTTTTGTTTTTCCATTTTGGAGTGCAGGAAGTACGGTTTGTGATTGTTTTTCCAGTTCAAAGCATCCCACTGCTGTCAATTACGATGAGATCTTCCAGCAAATCCAGTCTTGTTACCTGCAGACGTAGAAGTGAGGATGGTGCTGTGACCTTATTGGTCTATATTCAGCCTTTTGGCATTTGAACGATGTGTGTGAGAGCTGACCATTGTTCGAAAACTCTGGGAGAAACCTGCCTCAGGACCATCTGTCAAAGAGCAGTGTGTAATGAAGCCATGCTGTCAAACTTTGAACCGCTGCACTTTCTGACCTGCCACCGCTATCTCAAACCGAGATGCTGCTAAGCTGACCTCTTAGTCATCTGTCTGCCAGCTGCTATAAACTCAACACACTTTTTGATGGTCATTTTGCCTCATTGTTTCTTGGAAACCAATGCGTCTAGACTGAGAGACGGTCTAATTTCCATAGAGAATTAGGTCCTTTATGGAGAGGCTTTTTCTGTAATGAGATGTTTTTGCTGGATGGTAGGCCTAGTGGTAAATGACAGCGATCCATCAGGATTAAGGGCCTGTCAATTTCCCTTCAGCCTTTTTTGTCGTGCAGGTTCAGGAAATGTTTTATTCAAAGAGTCCAATTTTAACGGGTTCTTGTTACTGGTGAAACTATACAGTTTTATAACAAGGTTATTTTTAGAGTTTGCGTGTTAAAAACAGGATTAATCATCCATGCAATGCTTCTTTTATTTTTTATTTTTTTAGTTGCTTTGAAAAAAAAAATGTTTGTCAGATATGTGAGGGTTGGTCATGAAAGCACTTTTTACTAGAGGCATTTCTCTCCTGTCTTTCCTCAGGATACGGTCTGCCGGACGAGGTGGTGATCGAGAAGCGTAACAAGGGTGACGCTTTTGTGGAGTCAACAGGGGCAAATGTCAAACTCTCGAATCTAAAGTTCATACAGCACGACGCCATTGAAGGCATCTTGTGTGAGTTTCAAAGAAAATTGTCCCGCCTCTTTCTCCCCTTTCCAGCTCTTTATCAAAGAGTCTTGAGGGTCTGCTGCTGTTGAATGGACAGCAGTATATTCAACAGAGAGCTGACATGCTGCTTTTGCTCAGACATTCATTTGTCCTCACAACAAAACAGTAACTAGACTCCTGATGTTTTCCTTGTCATTTCATTGTTCCCAATATGTTCCTTACTGTATTATGTCAAGACAATAGACTATATATATATATATATATATATATGCGCATGTCATTATGTGAATTTGTTTTTGTGAAATTGACTTTTAATCACCATTTCGACTAGTCATTGTAGCCAAATTATTTCTTTATTTAAAAGAAAATTATATTTTAATTCAGCAAGGTTGAATTAAATATTTAAAAGGGACAGCAATTATTTCACATTGTTACAAAATAATTCTATTTGCTGTTATTTATCTCATTTAAAAAAAAAAAATGTTACATGTTACTGAACAAACATTTCCTGAATCTCTGTGTGAAAGGGACTATTAAAACGGTTTGAAGCGCTTCACAAATGTGAATACAACTTTAAATTAAATATATTATCTGTTTAATGCCTACATATCCAGAAATCTGGATGACTGATCTAATTTTGGAAACAGTATTCAAATAAAAATCATTGTAATACTGCTAATGTTATTTAATTTGTATTGCGAATATTCAATATAGTGTAGCTCTAGTCTATATCTTTATATGTGACCTTTCCTCCTTGAATGTCCTCTCACTGTCCTCCAATGTTTTTTCGATTTGCCACCCTTTATCTTTCATCAGGTGTTCGCCAGGGGAAGCTGGAAATGGAAAATTGTGTGATGCAGTGTGAGACCACAGGTGTGATTGTGCGATCGGCGGCCCAGCTCGGCATGAACATGTGCGACCTGTACGGCTCCAAGGTAAGCTGCACTAGCACACAGTACCTCACTTAAATTATATGATGACTTCTTTACTCTTGAAATGAGTATTATCATTTGAATGTATTGCTCTGTCATCTGTTCTTTGCAGTTGTTCTTACAGTATGAAACACAGATGAGTAAGGTCTTGCCAGAGGCATTCTTAGACTGATTTACCACCAGCCGTTTCACTTAACAGCCCTCCTTCATTGACCAATACCATTATCATTCTGATGGTCGCTGTGTGCTCTGTTCTTCAGGGTGCCGGTGTGGAGATCTACCCTGGGAGTGTGTGCAGTCTGGTGGGCAACGGCATCCATCACTGCAAGGAGGGGATCCTGATTAAGGTGAGGAAGATGGATGGGCTTCGGCTCTTCTAAACCCCTAACTCGTCTGGCTTCTGGTTACTGCTAATCGTTGCCCAAGCAACAGCAAGTATCTTATCTGACCCGACAGAGCCACACTTAAGAGCTGTCTTCGTATCCTATTAATGATCTAGTCAATTAATGCATTTAGAAGACCCCTTTAGTGTGTTAGTGGAGTGGGACTTCACTGGCCACCGTAGGGCGTCTTTGATGGTAATCGCTTTAAATTGTGTCACCAGAGGTCAGTACGCTCACTCACTTCAGAGGAAGTCTTAGAAGAGCCAGTGAGCAGCCTGGAGTTGTAGACACAAATCTTTATGGAACATTTTACCAGTTGGCTTCATTTGAGAAAGTGTGTCTTGAGAAAGTCATCACATAATACTTAGGCTCAAGTCAGTGTTAGTCTTTCACCTGAGAGCAAATTAGATTCTCACACAGGTAGCAGCATCCCAAAAGGATTTTTCCGTAATTAACTCTAGCGGAATAATTGAATTTGATCTACCTTCCTTCCTAAAGCTTTGTGCATTTGTGTACAAGCTGCGCCTTCCTAGGCTGTCTTTTATTCTTCCTCACTTTGTTTAGGCCAGAAAGAGATGTGAGAGTGTGCGTGCACATGTTCATTTGTGTAGGCATGCTGCATGTTTACCACCCCCTGCTTCCCCTTTGGCAGGATTTTGCAGACGAGTTGGACGCCATGCCTAAAATCACCATGGTGAATAATGTGATCCACAACAATCAGGGCTATGGTGTTATCTTGGTCAAGCCAGGTGATGCTGCCGTGGAGGATCTTCCCGCAGAGCTTAATGCCGCAGGTGCCCTTTTCTTCTTCTTTCTGCTTCTCTGCCCAGCTGATGGTGAACTGAGGTGCTATTCTCAAATTAACACCAGCTAGTTCATTAAGGGCGCTTATCTTATATAAAAAATAAATTAAAAAAAAAGTAGAAATCCTAACATCTCTACGTTTTGTGCAGACAAATATGCCGCATGCATTATAGGGATTATTCACCCAAAAAAAAAAAAGTTACTTGTTATATCTGTGTAATAATGTGTAATATTTAAAAATGCTAATTAATAATATGTTAAAGGGATCCTATTATGCTCTTTTACAAAGTCTTGATTTTGTTTTGGGGGTATACTAGAACAGGCTCTCATAATAGGTTGTTCAAAAAACATATTATACTTCACATATTTTACATTATTACAACACCTCTCTCCCTAAAATCCTGGAAAATATGCATTATAGTCCAAACAAGTCTTTCATTGTAGTTTTTGAAAAGTGATTTCTGTTAAATAAAATATCTCCTTTTGAGCTTTGTAACTTATGCTCAAACAGCAACTTTACAGATTAACTAAAGTTGAAAAAGCATTATAGCACCCCTTTAAAATAAGTATTTTTAATATCGGACCATACTTTTGATCGGACCTTTGAACCATGTTTTCTTGAAGTACCCCCTGATATTTTAATAAATTAAGTAAATTTAAGTGGTTTACAGGTGTCAATTAATAGTCATGTGACCCTAGTATTCATCAAATCACAAACCCCCTGCAGTTCCCTCACTAACCCCAAGGGCTTAGTGATCCCCAAATGTATCCGTTAACAGCCTTAACATAATTATCAGTATGAAACAGATTTTGCAAAATAATGCATTTAAATAGTCATTTACTGATAATCTTGCTGTCAGTCAGTCAGTTCAGAGATGACTCAGAGAACGTCTTCAGAGATGACTCGTGAGTCGTTGTATGGTCTACTTATTAAAATATATGTAGTAGAATAGTTATTCTATTTTAATATATAGAATATTCTATTATATAGAATACTATACTTGATTGTAAAAGTAGATCATTTAACATTGTGCTGGAGCTCACAAATAATACAGTACATAAATAATACATTTATGTGTATCAAGGGCCTCCATGTTATAGCTGATAATTCTTTCTTTCTTTTTTTGTCCTTGGTTTCTTGTGTAACCTTGCTGATTTCGCTTTCATACATCTTATCTTCTTTGCCGCAAATTAAACCGGCCACGACCAGCCTCCTCATTACTGTAAATGGTTCTGTACACATGCCAAACATCTATATAGCCTGTGAAGGAACCCGCAGGTCTCAGTCTGACAATGTGAAAAGTTATCTTTCTCCTGCTGTAATATCTATAAAAATATATTCCCTTGCATAATTCTTTTTTGCTCAAAATGCCCTTCTGGGTCTGTTGGAAGGCTTGTCTGTAGTGACTGTCATCCCCACGGTACTTTTCTTCAGCAGGATCAGCTTTTTTCCCTTTTCTAAGCCAGCTCCATTTTGAGAAAAGGAAAGAACGGAAATGCGCTTTACATTCAATGAAAGGCAACTGTGAATTCAGTGTGCTTCATTTCTGAATTATGCTCAGCAGAAGGCATCTTGTCTTCAAAATAAGAGTAGACCCTACTTTTCCCTTGGGTTCCTTTTATGTTTCTGCATCTCACCGTCTGCCTTTGTCTGGGCATTGTATTGCACTGTATTGGAATAGTGACTTTCTGTTCCACATTGAAATACCTCTCTTACATGAAAAGGAAGGGCAATTTAAATAGTTTCAGTTGGGATATGTGCATGATTTGTTTGGGTGTTTGTTACGAGAATTCAGAATGTTTATTGTCTGTCAAATAAAGAATGGTATGATTTATTATTATTATTATTAAGCTGGCAAGATAAGCATAGGTTGCTCCTTTTTATGTGCAGAAAGTATAGAAGATTTAGTTATTTAGATCACAAATCTCATTGTATTCAGATGAATCCATTTGAATTAAATATAATACACTCACCTAAAGGATTATTAGGAACACCATACTAATACGGTGTTTGACCCCCTTTCGCCTTCAGAACTGCCTCAATTCTACGTGGCATTGATTCAATAAGGTGCTGAAAGCATTCTTTAGAAATGTTGGCCCATATTGATAGGACAGCATCTTGCAGTTGATGGAAAATTGTGAGATGCACATCCAGGGCACGAAGCTCCCGTTCCACCACATCCCAAAGATGCTCTATTGGGTTGAGATCTGGTGACTGTGCGGGCCATTTTAGTACAGTGAACTCATGGCCATGTTCAAGAAACCAATTTGAAATGATTTGTGCTTTGTGACATGGTGCATTATGCTGCTGGAAGTAGCCATCAGAGGATGGGTACATGGTGGTCATTAAGGGATGGACATGGTCAGAAACAGTGCTCAGGTAGGCCGTGGCATTTAAACGATGCCCAATTGGCACTAAGGGGCCTAAAGTGTGCCAAGAAAACATCCCTCACACCATTACACCACCACCACCAGCCTGCACAGTGGTAACAAGGCATGATGGATCCATGTTCTAATTCTGTTTACGCCAAATTCTGACTCTACCATCTGAGTGTCTCAACAGAAATCGAGAATCATCAGACCAGGCAACATTTTTCCAATCTTCAACTGTCCGATTTTGGTGAGCTCGTGCAAATTGTAGCCTCTTCTGCTGTTGTAGCCCATCCGCCTCAAGGTTGTGCGTGTTGTGGTTTCACAAATGCTTTGCTGCATACCTCTGTTGTAACGAGTGGTTATTTCTGTCAAAGTTGCTCTTCTATCAGCTTAAATCAATTCTCCTCTGACCTCTAGCATCAACAAGACATTTTCACCCACAGGACTGTCGCATACAGGATGTTTTTCCCTTTTCACACCATTCTTTGTAAACCCTAGAAATGGCTGTGTGTGAAAATCCCAGTAACTGAGCAGATTGTGAAATACTTAGACCGGCCCGTCTGGCACCAACAACCATGCCACGCTCAAAATTGCTTAAATCACCTTTCTTTCCCATTCTGAGATTCAGTTTGGAGTTCAGGAGATTGTCTTGACCAGGACCACACCCATAAATGCATTGAAGCAACTTCCATGTGATTGGTTGATTAGATAATTGCATTGCGAAATTTAACAGGTGTTCCTAATAATACTTTAGGTGAGTGTATTGTAAAGAAAATGTAGGTTATGTTATAGTTCTTCCTTGCACATCTCATAGGATTGAGGAACAATTTTATAGTATGGTGTGTAGGCCTATAACTACTGACTTTCCTAAAGATGCCTTTTCGTAGAATATAGGAAATTTTAGGTCTAGTATTATTGTTTTTTGCCATTAATGGCTTTGTTTGCCAGGAACAGCAGGGTTTAGTTTTAGTGCAGAGGCCATGCATTTAGGGCAGAGTCTTAGATGTTTCAAACCCATCCTTTTATTGCACCCTTTCATTTTCAATCTGGCTATAACCCTTCATATTGCTCCCTGCTGGAAGGGTGAATGAGAGCGTTTCCCCTTCTAGTAAAGTCATGCTGCGTCCTCTAAAGGACCCTATGGGGACTGGCGCCAACAGGACCGGTGTTTAAAGCATGTGTGAAACAAATCGAATCGTATTGCCCCACGTAGCCTGTGACATCACAAGTGGGCACCCTGATGTATATGGGGATGTTCGCATATCGCACTTAAAAATGCATGGAAAGCACTAGCTGTACCGCGTTCTTCTTCTTTCCAAACTCTTGAGAGCTTGCGCTCTCGTTGGGTCTTCCATTGCTAAGCAACCATGAGCTGCAGTCTCCATGACGACACGGAAGTTTCAATAAAAGATAAGTGGATTTCGGCACTGACAATCGATACAAATAATAATAATTAAAAAAGGCTATCCCTGTACAATAGGGGTTGGTTAGTAAGTTTGGCATCAGGCCAAAAAATAAATAAAAAAATTATATACCAGCGGGCTTAAATTTCACTGTGTAGTGATTTTTGCTTTCGCCAACCATGGAGGCGAAATAGTGTAGTGATGGGTACTCACGTCACCAATGACATCCTGATATTTGGATCACGTGTCACTTAAGGTGTGGTTATAAGTACAGATCGGTGGGATCTCTAACTTGTAGAACCTCTTTCTGTATCAACACAAGTACGCAAGTGTAATAAAATAGATTTTATTAACAAAAGGAAGACAAGTGATCAACAACTAATAAATAAATACCATAAATGAAATGGAAATAATGTTTAAAATGCAAGAGATTATGTTGGGTGTTGCAATGTCAGAGCTATGTTATCTGGAAAGTTAAACTGTTGCTACTCTGAAAGAAATAAGGTGAAGAACCCTATTATGCATCCAACAAATACATGAAAGATTTGAAAAAACTGCAATCAGCTATATAATATCTAATGTAAATTAGAAAAATCATATACTGATAATATCTAACAATGCCATGGTCTCTGGAAGAGGTTTGGAAGTGATTATGTTCTCTGTGGTTGAGTGAGCAGTCCAGTTGTGGGGAACACGAAGTCCTGGAGGATTCTAATCTCCTCGAGCACCAAAGGGTCCTATAATCTGGAACACGCAGATGTGGCTCTGGAGTAGGTGCAGATGGTGCTTAGCCTGGAACACACAATCAAAGAGACCTTGGAGTGAAGGTTTGCTCGCCGGAGCTTCTTCTTCCTCTCTGGGCTAGAGACTCAGAACTTGTGAAAGTAGTGACATTTGCCAAGTATGGTAACCCATATTTGGAATTGGTGCTCTGCATTTAACCCATCCAAGTGCACACACACACAGTAGCGAGAAGTGACACCATGAACATGCACCCGGAGCAGTGGGCAGCTATAGACCCAGCGCCTGGGGATGCTCTGGGGGTTCAGTGCCTTGCTCAAGGGCACTTCAGCCATGGGTATTGAGGGTGGAAGTGAGCGCTGTTCATTCTCCCTCCCACCTAAAACTCCCACCAGCACAGAGACTCGAACCGGTGACCTTTGGGTAACTAATCCAAGTCTCTAACCATTAGGCCACAGCTTCCGCTGATCCGCTTTGTCTCTCTAGGATGGAGACTCAGGATGTGCTGCATCTGATGGATGTGCTACAAACATGATGGAAAAATATTTAACTTTTATGCAAGTATTAATTTGTCCATTAACAGCTGTGTTTGTGTAAGATGATGCACTAGACATCGCTTTCACTGAGAGTACATATTTCTCTGAATAAGTATAAGATGTGAGTGTTGTATCAGTTTAAGGTTTAAGAACATAGTTATGAATGGATTTGGATGGACCTTGTGATCTCTTTGTTTCACCCACTGCTGCTGCATCTAGTGGCCCTAAGGAATTTTTATGGCGATCACAGGCCAAAACCTTAGGAATCAGTCTTTTGGTAGGTAACTGCATATTTAGCAAGAATTAACATATTAAACATATTTAGCTATAGCTTGATACAGATGGATCACTCAAATCAGAAAGCATGTGAAACTATTTGATGACGGCAATAGACATTGAGTTGTGGGTGGTTTTGTACACACACTGCCAACACACACATTTTAGTTCAAACAACTTGTAAAAGTGCATGTAGCATCCGATGACCCCTTTACTAAGTGTCTTTTCAACTGGTGTAGTTCCTGCTTATCTGAAAGTATCACACCTCTCCTTAAGAAGCCTTCACTCTACCTGTTGTTTTAAAAAGTCATTGCCCTTTCTCTATTTTACCATTTATTTCTAAGGTTTTGGAAAAGATTGTGTTCTCCCCAAGTTCAGTCTTTTCTTGCTTTCAATAGTCTGTTTGAGCACTTTCAATCTGGTTTTAAGGCTGGCCACAGCACTGAATCTGCCCGAGTACTAAACCACATATTTTTTAGGTACTGATATGGGTAACTCTGTTATCCTCTTTCTTTTAGATTTATCAGCAGCCTTTGACACTTATTAACCATTCTATATGAGTCGATATACTAAATCTTGGGTGGGTCTCTCTGGCACAGTTTTAAAGTGGTTCCAGTCATTTTTATCCAACAGAAAATATGTGTTTAGACTAGGAGCATTTTCCTCATTTACTGCTTCTCTTCTCTGTGGCCTTCTGCAAGGCTCTATTTTGGCCTCCACTTTATTTGTACCTGTCAGATTAGCAGTCTTCCCCATGATTGTGTAGCCTAGTGAACCGAACTGAGAGACCATTTTGAAGGCTCAGAAAACCTGTTTTAAGCTGATTGGCATACCGCCATATTCTATTTTGTTGAGATAGTGAATTGGTGGGTTTTTGTTAAGTTTGAGCCAAATAATCACAATTACAAGAACCCAAGACTTATACTACTTCAGTCTGTGTGCATTGAATTGATTTAATACACAAGTTTCACAATTTGTGTTGAATTACTGAAATTCTTATTTATTATTGCACCTGTTTATGCTACCTCTGGGTTCCATTTTTAGAAAACCTTGGGTGTCAATTCATCTTCATGCCGACAACAAGCAAATCTATTGACCTTTTAAGAAGAATGATCCATTGGGCATGATAGCTCTATCATCTTGCTTAGACGAGGTTAAATCTCAAAATCTCTAAATTTCTTATCCTTAAAGGGGGGGTGAAATGCTCGTTTTCACTCAATATCCTGTTAATCTTGAGTACCTATAGAGTAGTACTGCATCCTTCATAACTCCAAAAAGTCTTTATTTTTATTATATTTATAAGAGAAAGATTGTCTGTACCGATTTTTCCCGGAAAAACACGAGCGCCTAGAGGCGTGACGTGTGGGCGGAGCTAAAGAATCACGAGCGCCAGTAGGCTTTTGAGTTGAGAGCATGTGGAAGCTGTGACACAGATCCAGAGGCTGAAATTTAACAAGAGCAGCTTCAGCAAAGGCGGTATGCTATGTGGTATGTACTGAAACTGTATATATTTGCTTAGCGGTTTTGGAAAATGACTAAGTTCCTCTTTGTCGTCTTTTTTTTTTTTTTTTTTTTTTTTTTTTAAGCTGTACATGTGGAAAGTGCAGTTTGATGACAACATCACATGTTGTTTACTTGATGTGGCAGAAGAGCGCGCACTTAGGACCCATATAAGGAAATTCTGCTCCATCTAACGTCACACAGAGCATACTCGAAAAAAACTTTCCGAAACTTGTGACAAACCTGAAGAGGTTTTTTTGGAACAAAAATACTCCTTCAAACGTACAACTTAATTTTTTAAACTTTGTCCATGTTTAGCATGGGAATCCAACTCTTTAACAGTGTAAAAAACTCAGTATACATGAAATAGCATTTCACCCCCCCTTTAATTAGTGGTCCCCTGGAGCCCTTATTTAGACTGTGCTATCTCCGAGCTAGGTTTTCTAAGTAGGTAGCCTCTATCTGTGTTCCTTGTATTATCATGCTATGGTGTTTCTCATATAACATAGCTATCTGAGGGTAGCTGTTTTCTTAACTTGATGTGGATGTTCACATTTCATCTGAATCTGGGTTTCCCATTTCAGCCACCTGTATGAGTGGCCCGGGGCATCAGTAGCTTACCCCCTTTCTGAGGAAAGGTTAGGTGTATGTCGATCCTTGGTGCTCTCTTACCATGTGTCATGGCATGGCATAGTTGGCATTTCATTCCCCATAGTGTCCGCCAGAGGACGCAACATCTCGTTCCCTCTTGGCGAACCATGGTTATATGCATAGCCTGAGACGTTTGTGTAGATGCAGGAGTCTGTGCTTCCTGCTTTCTAGTCTGGAAATATTCACTCAAAAATGAAAATTGTGTCATTTACTCATCCTCGTGTTGTTTCAAACCAGTACGACTGTTTCTGAACTGTTCCTGCGTCACAACTGAGATTAATTTATTTGTTCAAATTATATTTACAGTAGACCTCTCTAGTTATGATTAACTGTTTTGTTTAAGGTTTGGGGTTTTAGATTAAAAATGCCAATATCTAATCTAATCTGAAGCCTGTTGTGTGCCTCTTCTGTTTTGTCAGATGAGAAAGAGGAAGAATCTGAGGACACAGGAGTAAAATCAGAGACAGACATAAATGGTGATGGTGGTGATGATGATGTGCCTGTCATTGTTGTGGAGGAAGAGTGCCCAGCCATCAAACATGGCCACACAGTCTCTCCAGACTTCGCTGAGGGAAATGATGCCATCAAACAAGAGTTGGTTGCCACATCGGCCAAGAAACACAGGCTCCAGAAGAGCCGGATGAAAGCACTAGGGGCCATGCAGGCTGATGAGAATCTGCTCTCACAGGAAATGTTCATTTCCATTCATGGAAATCAGTTCAAGCACAATGGAAAGGGAAGCTTTGGCACCTTTCTGTACTGAAGGCTTTTTAACCTTAAGCATGCACAGACACACTTTAGTGTTTAATTATTTATTGTGTGTTTCTTCAATTTTGCTTCATTCATTTTGTGAGCTTTCATTAATTACTATGTGAGTGAAATGACAAATGAATTAAATGTGCTAAAATGTGTAGCCTTTTAAACTGTCTATTTTTATCCTATGACTTTTTGAATTTAGTTTTTGTTTATCAAAAAGTTTTTAAACAGAATCACTTGTACATGTATTAACACAAAAGACTAGCATCTTGGATATGTTGTTCACACTTTTTTTTTTTTTTTTTTTTTTTTCCTCGAGTTCACACAGTTCATAATTTGTCCACACTCTAGCTTGATGGTTAATATAGTCACTAAAAAGCAGAAGCAGGCTTTTTTTTTTCATAATTGTCTCACGATATTTTGTAAAAAATAAAAATGTTTTATTCTTCCAAATGAGAAAAAAATCTGCTTTGTCGTTTACTGAATAAATGGAAATAAAATCTGCTTTATGTAGTTTACTCTATAAACAAAAAAGCATGGAAGAGTAAGAGTTATAGGTTGTGCGTCCATTATGTGAATCACATTTATTAATTTATCTTTGATTAATTCCCAGAAAATTGAAGTTACACTTCTTTATAATGAAGACTGTTTGATTAATTTCATAATCCAGCATGCTATCTAAAAAAAAAAAAAAAAATGTTTTGTCTGCTTTAAGATGTCGTTTGAATTAGCCATACTTGCAAGAGCCAGCTGTGAGGCTTTCATTTTAGGTGGGAATAAATGAACATCAAATAGGCAGTGCAAGATCTCTGAAGTACCTTAATGTGGAATTTTACGATTCAAATTCATTGACAGAAATGAGATGAAGAACAATTAAGACTGTTATTGGTTTGTCTGTTCTGAGTTCATTACACCTCCTCTAGCCAGAGATGCATAAAGTACTAGAGACCCATACTTGAGTAAAAGTACAAGTGCTCTATCAAAAAAGTGACTTGAGTAGAAGTAGAAGTGCTCTTTAAGCACCACACTTAAGTAGAAGTACTAAAGTATTCAACATTTTTTGTACTTTAGTATTGCAAGTAGTCTATTTTAAAATTTACTTATCAAGTACTGAAAGTAAAAGTACAAGTATTGTGTTATGTAGTTTTTAAAGAAAGTAGTCAAAAGTTTGAACATTGTTTTTACTATATCAAATGATTAACCTAAAGGACAATCACAATTCCTTTGACTGACTTTTTGTAAACAAAAAACAGATTAAAGGGTTATTTCGCCCAATTTGCAAAATTATGTCATTAATAACTTACCTTCATGTTGTTTCAAGCATGTAAGACCTCCGTTTATCTTTGGAACACAGTTTAAGATCTTTTAGATTTAGTCTGAGAGCTCTCAGTCCCTCCATTGAAGCTGTGTGTATGGTATACTGTCCATGTCCAGAAAGGTAAGAAAAACATCATCAAAGTAGTCCATGTGACATCAGAGGGTCAGTTAAATATAAAAAATAGCAAAAACTACGACTTTATTCAGCGTTGTCTTCTCTTCAGTGTCTGTTGTTAGACAGTTCAAAACAAAGCAGTTTGTGATATCCGGTTCGTGAACGAATCATTAGATGTAACCGGATCTTTTTTAAACAGTTCACCAAATCAAACTGAATCGTTTTAAACGGTTTGCGTCTCCAATACGCATTAATGCACAAATGACTTAAGCTGTTAACTTTTTTAATATGGCTGACACTCCCTCTGAGTTAAAACAAGCCAATATCGCTGAGTAATGCATGCACTCAAAGTCTAAAACAGTACTGAACTGATGTGAAGAGAGAACTGTAGATGAACACCGAGCCGAGCCAGATAATGAACAAAAGACTGACTCGTTCACGAGTCGAGAACATAGACAGTAAAAGAAATGGACACAGCGACCCCATTGGAACTCAATTGAGACAAGTGAAGCCCATTTTTAGCGTTTTTTAGCACTTCCTTTTCTGACGCGCAGACTCAAACGAAGCTTGACGACGTCAGCAACCTGTCTGACAGATGTAAATCTTCTAAGTGGCTGTGGGTGCAAACTGCCATCGTTAATCTTGCAGAGACGGTGAACTTGAGCGGGGAGTTCTTTGTCGGGAGTGAGCAGGAGTAAGTATTCTGATTCATTATTTTGTATAGTATTTTAAAATGTAACGCCAGTACGCCATATTAAGTTAATTGCCTGCGAGCTTCTTCTCCTGTCTGTACGGTAATGCGACAGAGAGACGAGTGGTTATGACACAATCGTTAGCCTATTTTTTTACAAAAACTGTTTATACAGGGCCATAATGTAACATAGAAGGTAATGGAGCCCTTTATACATTGTTGTGTATCTTTAGAAATAAATAATGGACAAACGGAGTCTTTAAACGCCTCAGATGTAAAGTTATTCGCTGTCAAAGTGATGCCAAAATGAATGGGAGTCAATGGGAATGTTAACGCAAGTGAAGTTCTGCTAAAAGATGGCAGCCCCCACCCGACTTCAACTTCCGGTCGAGTTCCTTGCCCCCTGGTCAAGAACCGTTTACGAATTCGTGTCCGATTCGAGAACCGAGGAGCGGATGATACTGCGCATGTGTGATTCAGCGTGAAGCAAACCGACATACAGAGCGCTGGACCGAACTGATTCTTTTGGTGATTGATTCTGAACTGATTCTGTGCTAATGTTATGAGCCCAGGTAAACTGAAGGCTTGCAATCATCGACAATGACGTCATTACGTCGAGCGCAAAAGAACCGGTGAACTGTTTTCTTCAACCGGTTTATTGAATCGAACTGTCAGAAAGAACTACTGGTGATCCGAACACCGATGCAACCAGTTCTTCACTCGTGAACGAGTCATTATCTGGTTCGGCTCGGTGTTCATCTCTCTCTTCACAGCAGTTCAGTCAGCACGCGCAGTCTTCTTAATCGCTTGATTCGCTCAATGATGCGCCAGCTTCATAAAACCTGCCATCTACAGTTCTGGCAGTGGTAATGTGGGTAACGAGTAACGATGCAGCACATAACAAAAATAACGGAGTAAAAGTATTAAACTCATCGAAAATATGTACTGAAGTAAAATTGGAAGTAGGGGAAAAAAATAATACTCTAGTAAAGTACAGATACCGCCTTTTGGTACAGTAGTGAAGTAGTTCTACTTCGTTACTATACATCTCTGCCTCTAGCACCATGTCAAATACAGTTTTATACCAAATTCATTCATGGAAATTAATGAATGTGCCTTTTTAGACTTGGTACTAGCATGTTTACAGTCACTTTTAACCACTGTCTAAAAATTGCAACACTTCGAAATGTGTGATGGGAAGCCCCATTGTCTTTTAAAGGAGACAAATGGGAAATAATTTTCTTCCCATTTATTACCCTCTCATAAGTTCTTCTCCGTTTCACAGGATGTCTGTTTGTTGTATAGGTCAAAGTCTTTGAGTGGAATCAATGATAAAAATATATATAAATACATATTGTATACACCTTCCTTTTTGAAGTGGGGATACAGGACCTAGGTATTATTGATTTCTTTTTTTCTTCTGCTGATTTTTCTGGCATATTTTAGTTGCAACAAAAAAAAAAAAAAAAAATGGAGGGGGAAATAAGTGACAGGCTTCTTCTGTGCCAGTTGTTTTATCTTCAAAAGGGTGTCACAGTCTGGACAGACTAAAGCAAGAGCTTGCAGCCATGGAATACTCTTAAAAAGTGTCCCATTTTAAAGTGGTGTCCTTCAGATCAGCGAGCAGTCTGGGGAGCAATAGTGGCATCCATTGTTCCAGGTAAGGGTGACTGAAGGTGAGGGTGCAGTTAGTTTCAGCGTGTCCTCTAAAATTGTAAACATCACCACCCTCTGCTTGTTTTTCTCCCTTGTCTTCTGTCTCGATACTGAGGTGACCTACAGTATCTACCAGTGCTCATTAATTTGTGACAATGAGGGCTTCACCTTCCAAAGTTTGTGATGCTGGATATGAATTCTGGAGTAGTAAATTCTCTTTAAATACAGCATGGCAGTGAATATGGTCTTGTTAATTAGCAATGCTGTCTGTTAATTAAATGTCAGGGAGCATCGTCCTTCTCTTGAGATTGGACTTTTTTAGGATGAACTGCTATTTAAAACGTCTTAGTGGAATTAGAA
The DNA here is from genome assembly GCF_023724105.1 of Carassius gibelio. Classification (NCBI taxonomy): domain Eukaryota; kingdom Metazoa; phylum Chordata; class Actinopteri; order Cypriniformes; family Cyprinidae; genus Carassius; species Carassius gibelio. The sequence continues at coordinate 17,171,141 of NC_068377.1, forward strand.
AGAGAATGTGTTTTATAAAGGTTTGACAGAAATAAAGGGTTGTTGGTCTAGCTCTATGCTGAACTCGATTAAAACTGGACAAATTTATTGAATAGGAGAGATCTAAGGAAATGTAGTGACAGCAATTATAATGTCAGGAATAAAATTGTTTTGAGTAGTTGCCTGACCTTTAACAATGACTGGAAATTATAATTTCTCAGACAATTTAATTGAGTCTTTTTAGTAGTAGTGTTATATGAAACAGAAACATTGTTAGTATGGAGTAGTAATAATTTCAAACAAGTATTAGGGTCCTGAAATTTGAAATGCTGTGCAGGAACTTTTCATTGTTCAACTTTTCATTCACCCAGCTTTGTCTATATTTGAGCATTCAGTCATTGAATCATGTGACACTGGATTGTTTACTCATTTGATTTATTCAAATATACTAATTAATTCAGTAATAAATCGCTAATACATGTTGCTCCTGCTGTGTCTATCTTTGGATTTATTTCGTTTGGCAGATCAAAAGTAGACAAAGTAATCCGGGATATCGTGTCAAAAAAAGTTACTCCGTATGAATCTATTGTTTATTGAACTGTTGTGTAATTTATCACACTTGTGATTCAGCTGCTCATCTGTATGGCTCTAATAACTTTTGGACTTTTGCAGATGGACAAATAATATTTGAAACAACAGCACTCTGCCAGTGTGACTCCTGCGAGACTGATACAAATCTCCCCATTTCATTCATACTTTAATAGCAGAACAATTGCATTCACTATAGAAAAATCAGCACAAAATAAGCATGCATAGCACAAAATTGCATACTTTCTGATTTACTGCATTTGTTGGAGAGCAACATCTGTTATGTTATCATGTGACTTGTGGTGTCATTCGCATCACATCATAAGTCCTCTTCTGGGACAGTGAATTTTCTATCAGATGCATAATTATGCTGGGTTCCAGACTATTTGGTTCTCTGTTTTTTTCCATGCACATCCTTGAAAATAAAGGTGCGTTCACGCCATATCATAATTACGGGCATTATGAGATACCATACTAAAAAGTGTTCCTCGTAGAACTTGTAATTACAACTTGTGTAGTGAGAGTTTTCTGGGTGCTACAACTTGAACCGCCTGACCACCTCAGATTCAGGTGGTATTTGTGTTTAGATTCATATTTAGGCATTGATTATGTGATAGTTTAGAGTCCAAAGGTGTGAATGGCTCCAAGTAGAACATCATGTTTTGTCCAGTAATTACAACATGGCGTGAATGCAGCATAACTTCTGGAATGCTGCTCCAAGTCGGGCTTCATTGAGAATAAAGATCAACCACGATCAATGAATGCATCTACTTTATATTAGATAAGTGGATATATTTGGAAGCAGGGCATGTCTATACCGGATGTGACCATTGTTATGTCACTCTGCTTTGTGCCTTAACAGCTTAAGGCTGTCTACACTGGTCAAAGCAAAAGTTCCAAATCCATTTGCTCTGCTGACAGAAGTGGTACAAGCACATAGAGTACATCTGAAATAGAACGGAGAATCAGTTCCTCATGCAATGTGTGCTTGAGCTTGTTCTGAGAAAACCTGTCACAGATGGCGTCCCATTATCTCCAGGCCAAAGTTGATGAGTGGCTTGAGTCCTCAATGGACCTCTTCATTTAAATCTTCATATTGACTCGAGCGTCCAATCAGCAGACTGTTATTGCCAAATCTGTAAAGGAGCCACTCAAGATAAGTGACTTATCTCAATTATTAGGAGTCAGAGTAAAAGGAAATAAAAAATAAAAACCTCTCATCGACACCCTAATCCACCAGCCATCACTGGCACAAATCTGAATATAATACATTTCCAGCTAGAAATGCGAACAGCAAGAGATAATACTAAATCGATTCCTTCATGAGAGGCTCAAATTGCTCCTCTCTCATGCCCTTCATCACAGCTCTCTATTATTAGTTCAGGGGGGTCAGGTGTAAGGTTACGAGGCTGAACGTGTTGCACGCGCTCGGATGAATGAAGTCTGCGCACACTTGGAGAATCACTTTGACAGAGTCTCCAAGCTTCACTGACTGCAATATCTCACACCATCTGTCACTCTGCGCGGGACGAGGTGGGGGGTCCAATTCTGTTGTTCAGGATTAAAGGCTGTAATTGTCAGCTCATATTCTGCGTTTCTTGCCAGTGTGTTTTGGATGCTATCGACATGCACACCCCCTCAACACCACCTTTCTCTATCAGCCCCCTCTTCATCATCTCCGAGGAGGTATAGCAGCCAGGGATGGCGGAAAAATGAGTATACTTCCATCACCGCTCACGCTGTGAGTTCAATGAGTTTGGCTCTGGAATCTACAGTACCCATCCTGTCACAAATTACATTTTTTTCCCCTTTAAATGCTGTCTTGAGTGCTATAAATTTCTACATTTCTTCAGCCTGACCCATTTTAAAGGTTTTCTGAAGTAGATTACTTTGTCAATCTGTCAAATTCTGGGTCCTAATATTTTTGTAATGAAGAGTTCTTGTGAAACTTATCTTTCACAGATTTTCTGTCAAGTCAGTATCGTCTTATAGTCAGTGTCTGGTGAAAATTTGACAAGAATATTGAGGGGATCCGGAGAGATTCAATGCCTCACGCATTTATAATTATAGACTTGACCATTTGTGAGAGGCACTGATATTGTGATCTAATATTTCAGTATTTTAAAGGTGCAATGCGTAACTTTTTTAAAATCTGTTTACAGAAATTCAATGTAACATACAAATCTATGTTTTCAGTGGTGTATAAATACCTTACAAAATTCACTGTTTTGTTTTAATTACCTTAGAATAAGCCATTTCTATTTACATACTATCTTTCATTCTATCTACATATACTGCTGGTCCCCCTCCATGGTTAAAGCGTCAGTTCACCCAAAAATGAAAATTATGTCTTTAATAAATCACTCTCATGTTGTTCCAAACCAGTAAGACCTCCATTTATCTTCGGAACAGAGTTTAAGATATTTTAGATTTAGTCGGAGAGCTCTCAGTCCCTCCATTGAAACTGATGATGTTTTTCTTACCTTTCTGGACATGGACAGTAGACCGTACACACAAAGTAGTCTATGTGTCATCAGAGGGTCAGTTAGAATATTTTGAAGCATCGAAAATACATTTTGGTCTAAAAATAGCAAAAACTACGACTTTATTCAGCATTGTATTCTCTTCCGTGTCTGTTGTGAGAGAGTTCAAATCAAAGCAGCTTGTTATATCCGGTTCGCAAACGAGTCATTTAATGTAACCGGATCTTTTTGAACCAGTTCACCAAATTGAACTGAATCGTTTTAAACGGTTCCGTCTCCAATACACATTAATCCACAAATGACTTAAGCTGTTAACTTTTTTAATGTGGCTGACACTCCCTCTGAGTTCAAACAAACCAATATCCCGGAGTAATTCATGTAGTCCGTTAATTGCAATTTGTGACATCATCGCTAGATGCTGCTAAGCTGCACCTTTAAAAAATTTAAGTTGAAACACCAGACCTGGTTAAAGAACCCACAAAATTGTGATTTATCAAGTAAACACATGCCTACATACAAAGATCCACAGCGTTTTTACTTGCTAAACAAAGTTGTACTTACAGTTTTCAGTCTGTCAAAAATATATTTGATTGAAATGTCAAATAATTAATAAATTCTGCATAGGAATAACATAATTTTATATAAGAATATAAGAATCTTGAATAACAGTCGAGGGAGATGTGAAGACGAAACCTTTTTATTCGATTTTGGATGTTATACACCTAACCAAACTGAAACACTTGCCCTTTATCTTCATTCATCCCATAGCCTTATGAAATTATTTCATTCTTATTCCTCCTTTGCTGTCAGCCCCAAGAACCCAAATATGATTTTTGACACATATCAAAACAATTTTGTGTTTCAAACTCTTTGAAAATCTGGCCTCTCCGTTGCACCATTTTTGCCAGGTTCATTAAATTTAGAAAGAATATCAGAACTAAAACACAAGGCTCAAATTAATTTCATCATGTAATAATGGTCATATATTTTATTTAGCTTTGTTTTATGTAAAGGTGCCACAAAAATGATTTTGTGCATAACATTTAGCACGTCTAGGACATTGACTGGTGTACAACAAGCTCATTTTTATTCCACACTATCTAGGAGTTATGGCAGTGTGTAAGACATGATTTGCTGAGACTAATTCACACCGTTTCATGATTGCAGGATATAAGCTCATTAATAATTTGCTTGAGAAATAATGCTTCCTGGATCACCGAATGTTTACCTCCATAGAACAGACCTGTCATAGATGTATTCTATTTGCATAGCACATTTATGTAGTTATAGTATATATATATATATATATATATATATATATATATATATATATATATATATATATATATATATATGTATATATATATATATATATATATATATATATATATATATATATATATATATATAGTATGTGTATATATATAGTATGTGTATATATGTGTGTGTGTGCCATGACCCAGACCTATAGTTTCACTTTTGCATATAAAATACATTTATTAACATTTATATTACAATTTTTTCATTTACTTTTAGAATTACACATCTGATGTCATGTATTCAACATCGACTTCCATGAAGTGAATAAATTGTTGTGCACTGAATGAGATTGCTCTGGTTTTGCTCTGCCACATGGTTCACATGAATAATTAATCCGATAACAAACCCAGCAGAATGGCACACATTTCACACATAACCCACAAGAGTGGTGACATCCAGAGAGCACATTAATGGATTGTTGCGTATTGGAGACGCGAACTGTTTAAAACGATTCAGTTCGATTTGGTGGACTGTTTCAAAAAGATCCGGTTACATCGAATGATTCGTTCGCGAACCAGATATCACAAACTGCTTTGTTTTTAACTGTCTTACAACAGACATGGAAGAGAAGACAATGCTGAATAAAGTCGTAGTTTTTGCTATTTTTGGACCAAAATGTATTTTCGATGCTTCAAAAAATTCTAAATGACCCTCTGATGTCTTACGGGTTTGAAACAGCATGAGGGTAAGTTATTAATGACATAATTTTGCAAATTGGGCTAACTAACCCTAGTAACTGTTTTTTGTTTACAAGAAGTTACAGTCAAAGGAATTGTTATTGTCCTTTAGGTTAATCATTTGAAATAGTAAAAACAATATGTTCAAACTTTTGACTATTTTCTTTAATAGCTACATAACACAATACTTCTACTTTTACTTTCAGTACTTGAGTAGTAAATTTTAAAATAGACTACTTGCAATAGTTAAGTACAAAAAATTTTGAATACTTTAGTACTTCTACTTAAGTGTGGTGCTTAAAGAGCACTTCTACTTCTACTCAAGTCACTTTTTTGATAGAGCACTTGTACTTTTACTCAAGTATGGTTCTCTAGTACTTTATACATCTCTGTTTGCAAGTAAACCTTTTTGCAAAGATATGCTCTTTAGGTCTTTGTAAATAGTTAACTTTTTTTTTTCTTTACCTGATTTGATGTGTTTACTTGAACAAAATCAGTTTTCACTGAGGACTTTTTTGTGCATATATTGTACCTCAATTAATGTTTGTTTATAATAAATCTGTTGAAATAAACTTTTATAGACGTATACAATGCGGAGTTAAGGGACAGGTTGAAATAAACTTTTATAGTCATGTATACAATGCAGAGTTAAGGAACAGGTTGAGTGTTTGTATTTTTGGAGTTTGGCCACAACAGGTGGTGTGGGGAAGCAGTGAGCCATGGAATTCTTATTATGTGTGACTTATTGTTGGCCTCTTTTTTTTCTTAGACCATATTCAGCATTACTATACAACAGCTTCAGGATTGTGCTACTACGACTGTTTTTACAAAGTTGCCGCATTACTATTATTTCATCTGTTATCTCTTAGAACATGTAAACTTATAAACTCTTGAATATCTTCAACTGTAAAGTTAATAGCTTAGTTATTTATGGAATAAGAAATATGTTAATCTTGCACATTTTCTACCAATATTTTTGTATTCTTTTTTTTTTAATATATATATACAAATTGTCCCCAAGCAGGGTTCATTGCAGCACAATTACTATTCCCGGTTCTCTCAGTTCTGTTTGTTGCAGATTGTCTCTTGGCCACTGTTTCTTTCTTCCATTTACCCTCATTAAGGTTTCAGCATCCCGAGCCCTTTACCATCTGCTGGATCTAGACTTAAAGGCCCAAGGTGGCTGACAGCCACAGTCCCTTCTGCGGTCAGAAAACCATCACCTTCTGTTTGGACATGCTCCCAGACAGAACACTGAAATATGAGCCTTATAGAAATTATTTTTAACTTCAGTGTGCTCACCAATTTGTTACAGCACGTTCTGATACATTTTGTGCTCTTTAAAAGTAAGGCTCTTTCTCACCTCTTGTAAAAACTTTTGGTACACATATTAACAAGCAGAGTGGTCATTTTGGACAATTTCATGCTCCCAACATTATGGGAACAGGTTGGGGATGGTCCCTTACTGTTCCAACATGAAGCATAAAGACATGGATGAGCGAGTTTGGTGTGGAGGAACTTGACTGGCCTGCACAGAGTCCTGACCGCCACCTGATAGAGCACCTTTGGGATGAATTAAAGTGGAGAGTGCAAGCCAGGCCTTCCTGTCCAACATCATTGCCTGACCTCACAAATGCGTTTCAAGAAGAATGCTCAAGTATTCAAATAGACACATTCTTAAACCTTATGGAAAGCCTTTCTAGAAGAGTTTAAGTTGTTATAACTGAAAAGGGCGGACCTACTCCATATTAAACCCTACAGATTAAGAATGGGATGTCATTAAAGATCATGTGCATGTAAAGACAGACGCCCTAAAACGTTTGCCAATATATATGTGTGTGTTAGTACATGTATATGCATATATATATATATATATATATATATATATATATATATATATATATATATATATATATATATATATATATATATATATATATATATATATATATATATATATATGCATATACATGTACTAACACACACATACATACATATGAATGATATATGTATTCATATCGAACCATCACTGTACGGGCATCTCGATTCGGTGGGTCACCATGATTTTGAAACATGTACCTGGATCAACATCAATTTTAGTATTGTCCAAAAATATAGACTTAACCCAATCCGCACCCCTTAACCTAACCCTAACCATAATTTATTCCTAAAATCATTGGGAAGTGATAGCTGATTTACAAGGGTGTAGAAGCACCTAACCCTGATTGTAAGCCTAAAACATATTTCCTGTCTGGATGCCTGCAAAACAAACCAAGCCCTCTAGACAGTGACCATGTGCTGATTCTGAACGCGTCTCTAACAGACTGGCAAAGACATATCCTTTAAAGGCTTGTGCATTCAACTGTATCCTACCTCGGCACAAATCCAAATATTCCATAATATTTCCATAATTGCGATGTAACTTATCTGAATGCTAAACTGTTAACATTACTTATTAAGTAAATTATAGACTGTGCACTTCAGTTCCAATGGTGACACAGAGACAGGCCGCTGATGTTTGGTTCAGTGTATTTTCTTTGTATTTAATTCGTATAGAATTGTGATGGTTCAGGCCGGGGTATATATGTATAGGCAGGCAGGTGTATGTGCAGTTTTATATATATTTTTTTAAGGTTTTCTGACCCCGAAACTCAGCCTTTTCCTGCAGTTCTCCCAGCTGTGATCCTCAAAGAGTCTTTGGCCACTCAAACTTTCCTCCTCTCCGTGCATTAGGATGATATAGACCCATGTCCTCTTCAAGGCAGATTCATAAAATGTTCTGTTGATTGGAACCTCTTAATTATTGCCCTGATGTTGGAAAAGAAAATTTTCACTACTCTAGCTCTTTTCTTAAAATACAAAACAGAAATATGTTCTTTGGTTTTTATCTTTGTGTTGTGTGATTAATTTGGAATTTGGCATTTGTTTCCCTAGTATTTATATTTCTGTGAAACAGGAAGCCATATAGCTGGATAATTTCATGTTCATAATCAAAATTGAATATGAATGGGAATATATTTTAGATATATTTTACTAGTAAGAATTTCTAGGGCTAATAGTAATTGCATCTAGAAGTAATGCAAGGAGTAACAAATAACATTCAGTTTGGCATTTTTTCCAGAAAGATTGTTAAGCAAATTCTAAAAGGATTTTCTTTTTACTCCCAGAGGTCCACCTTAAAGGCAGGGTAGGTAAAAAATATATAAAAAACTTTTTTTCCAAATTTGTTTAAACTTTATTTATATATCAATACATAATTAAAAAGTAAGTACTCTGAAAAAGAAAGTATAAAAATCGAGTGTCTGCAGACCTCTCACGACTGTTTTAAAGACAGCTCATTATTTCCATTCACTCCACCCCCTCCCTTCTGGGCTCCTTCCAAAGCCATGCTATAGCTATCATCTTGAGCTAGGCCTATAGATTATTTATCGTCTCTACTACGGCTCGCTAAGTAATGTTATGTTAGCTATATTATGCAGCTACGTGTGCTAATGACACATGCTTCATGAAAAAATAAACAAAAAAATATGTATGATCAAAATACAAAAATAAAGATTTACCTGTCCAGCAGAAATAAAGCCATCAAGGAGTCACTTTTCAGCCCCTTGAGTTCCCTCAGTTCTCGCATCGCTGAAAAGCCACGCCGATATTAACTCACGTTTTATTTCTTTGTTTATCCAAAGACTTTTTGTTCATTGCCTTTTCTTGTACTGTTACTGTCTTCCTTTTTTTGCCTGGTTTGCCTTCACTAACTGCATAGGCCGGTACTGTGAATTTTGCTTGCTGTTTCTCTACAATTGTTTTGGTATTCCTAGGATCCGTGCCTCTTGAATTCCTCAAATCAAACGTATGCGCGCAAGTGGGCAGGTCATGTGTGGCAAAAGTGTGGTTGCCATGGTTGCGAGAGAGTGACAGTCGCCTAAGCCAATCCTATGTTTCGTCCCGAATGGAAATAATGAGCTGTGTTTAATACAGATTAAACGGTCTAGAGTCACTCAATTTTTATACTCTTTTTATCAGAGTACTTACATTTTAATTATGCATTGATATATATAGAAAGTTTAAACGAATTTGGAAGAAAGTTTCTTTATACATTTTTTACCTACCCTGCCTTTAAATAGCCAGAAAAATTAAACTGTGAGCAAATTTCTCACCAGAAACCATGCCCAAATGATATAGACCCAAATCAACAAGAACGGTGCACATTAAAATGACTGTATGCATAAATGCATGGTCTTTTCCAGTTCCAGTTCAACTCTTTTAGTGCTGCTTTTGAGCACATAAAACGTTGTGTATTTCCTAATGAATATATAGAATTATTCATCCATGCACATTTATTTATTTAGACCTTGTAATATTTCTTCTTTCTGATGACGTACACCAGACTTCTCCAATCATTTCATTCGCATAAAGCCACCGCTTTCTTAAAATTCACTTGCATTCAGATCTCCTTTCATCCAAACAACGAACAGCAAATTCAACATACTACATTTTTTCCCAATAATCTGTTACACTTGGATATACATCACAACAAAGAATAAAAGATCTGTCACTAATTCCATTACCTTGTGACTTCTTGCTGATAACACAGTTAGATATTCGTAGCTTTTTAAAGTTAACATGCATGTACAAGTTATAATTGCATCAATACATGCAATACAAATTGTTGTCTTTCGGCAATACTGGCTTTGTTATGCAAAGATTATAAAGTTCAGATGACTGTGGCATTATTTACATGATTTTAATAGCAAATGTTTTCATGTAAGTGATTTCCCATGCTGTTGGGAGTCTGTGAACAGTTTGGAGTGATGAAACTTTCTTTGGATGAAGTTTCACATATTCTCATCTGCCAGACTGAGCAGACTGTGGCTTGGTGTCTGTTTAAATATTCCACTTGTCTTTCCTAGCCCCAGTGAATCCAGGGCAGATGTCTTCCTTCTTTCACAGCTTATTAATAGTGGGTGGTCAAACACCATGTTGAGCAGCCAGCGAGTGAATACAGGCTACCTGCATTAATTAGCTTTACTGTTAACCTTCATGCTGGTCTTATCTCAGTCTACTCTTCTCTTACCTCTGTGTACTCTGAATGTACTCTGAGTGGGAAGAACACAGATTTGATGAGACGTGTGGTACTGTGAAAGTTGTGATTTTCATTATGAACATGTGGTTACTTCTGACACATGTATCTGGCAATAAAGAGAGCTCTTTTGACACGTGCCGTGCTGTTGGACATGCCAGGCATCACACCACAGGCTTCACTATTCTGTTCTGCTCAAGACAGGGTTTTTGATGCTGCTAGCTAATTCCTTTTCAGGTCAGGATTGTAAAAACACACATGGAGGGTTGCTCTTCAAACTATATTGTCTGTTTATGACAAACCTCTTTTGACAGGTCTTATAATAATCAAAGATGTCAGGCGTTGTGTCATCTTTGTATAGAAGTAGTTTTTCCAGCTGACATGAGATTTTAGTCACAAATCCAAAACTGATGGATACAGTATATGACATTAGTGTCAACTTTCAAATGATCACTTTAACCTAACAATAAATGTTAATTTGACACTCTTTAATGCAGTTAATTATGCACTACATTTTATTTTAATTTATAAAATGCACTACATTACAAAAAAAAAAAAAAAAAAACATATTTTATTTATATTGACACTGAAATATAAAAAATGTATGAATACTTAAGTTTAACTTAAATTTAGAATGCAAAGTGTGCCAGTTACACTTTCACGTTAATACAGTTCCACCATTTTTTTTGGGACATATGATTCCATTATTTTAATAGAGTGATATGAAAATCATTCGTATTGTTGGCACAGACACTTAAAACACGTGGTCAACTGGTCAACACATCTTGACAGGGTCTCACTGGAAGAAGCGATATAAATATCTCATTGTGATTCTCCTGGCTAAATAAATAAATAAAAGGAAATTTAAGAAACTTCTAAACTTCCCCGCAGTTTTCTGCAAAAATAAAAGTTTGAGGGTTTTATTATTATTAATCTGTTAATATCCTTTTCAAATTTTAGGCTGTTAATGTTGTGTCAATTTCTTCCTGTGGTATTGGAAATCATATCAGTCTGGATTATTTAATGTTTTAGTGAATAAATCAAATTTTGTAAAAAAAAAGAAAAAAAAATTATATATATATATATATATATATATATATATATATATATATATATATATATATATATATATATATATATATATATATATATATATATATGAAAATTATTTGCAATCTTTAAATTGAATTTTGACAGCAGTTTAGAGAAACAATAATTAGATAATTACAAAGCAAAGAATATTTAGTGCATTAAACTCAAATGTTTTTCTGAGTCTAAAAATGATGGAGCGGCACACACATATCCACCTATAGAGCTAAACTAAGCGCATCGGTTTTTACATCTGTCAGCAGTGCACAGACATAAGTTAGCAGAAACAAGCTTGCACTGGGGCGCAGTTTATCACAACAACATGCTTCCCGCTCTCTTCTTCCCTATATCTCGCTCCCTCTTTTTCCTGCTCATATCTCTCAGTCTGAAGCTTAGGCAGCCTGTGGTGGTGTTTGCCATTTGATGTGGCTTCTCTGTTGTGGCAGTGGGGAGGAGAATTCTCCTTCCCTGCAGGAGCATCAGACTCTGTATGCATGGAGGAAAGCTCCAGCTGAGATGGCGGCTTTTTGTAAAGGAAGCTGGGAAAGAACACATGCAGAAGGAAAGAGGGGAGCCAGAGAGAGTTCTGTTTCAGAGATGCAAATGTAGACATCGTGCTAAGGCAGAAGAGAGGGAAGAAAACTCTGAAACAACTTTTAAAGGAAGTAGGAGAGCTGTCAAAATGGAAGCCATTTAATGTAATGCAATTAAAAAAGCAAATTAAAGTTATTACTGAAATTATGTTATGTTGTGCTTTATTTGAATTAAAGTTCTGGAAGCCCACTTCATCATTACACCAGCATGTGACAAACTCTGCTAAAGAAAAGTAACCAAGAAAATTGTGCATCATAATTTTAGAAATGGCCATGGTACTCCAAAACAGCAGGAAGCATAAAAGTGAAATCCATTATCCAAACGTCCAACTTTAATATGCCTCAAAACCACTTTTTGCCCAATGAAAAATAGCACAAGGCTAAGAGCAAGCTGATTTAAAATGAATGCTGTCCTGTCTCTTTCCCTCCATTTTCCTGTTTACCCAGACACTACTAAAATAGATTTTATAGCCTCTTTTGGTAGCAGCAGGAGGCAAAAAGGCTTGAATTCAGATCAACTCCTCAAATTATGGTCAAATGACAGTGTAATATTATTGACAAATCTGAAATGGTGAGAGATTTGTCTGTGAGAACGATTGTTAGGTTCTTGTATCTGTTAATAATAGTTATTCCCCTCCATCCATCTTCTTTTGAAAATAAATTATCATTCAACGTGCACAGATCTTGTATGCTTAGCATTTTACAAGCACAATCTTATCTCCTTAATGAATTCATTAGATACCGCCGGCCGAGGCGATCCTTCGGAAGAGGCTCTGTGGTCAGCAGGTCCCTGATGATACCAGGGGAAGTCCATTCAGAAACAAGCGAGAGACCATTCGCCAATATCTCTCGTCTGTGTGTGCAACCGCACAGCCGTGCGTGGGCTTATTTGTTTTCTTGTCACTTCTGAAGATAACGTATCACTGTACTTCTCAGATAATTACTCTTCTGTGAGTGTGAGGGGGATAAAGATGCTTAATCTTCTAAGACTCATTACTCACTGCAATGTTAATTGGAATTACAGAGAAGAAGCGAATGGAGGCAGGGGACTTCAAAGATCAGCCGCTGCATGTCGAGTGTGTGTGTGTGTGTACGTGAGGCGGGTGAAGATGCACATGATTTTGCATTTGATTCACCATAGCTTAAATTTCTAAGATGCATTATAAAATCCACAGTCATTCTGAACCTCATTTCATGGTCTGTTTGAAGCATAAAGGACTCTATATACTCATGGCAAAGTTCAGTTTTATTCTTTGCTCAGGATGAAAATAAGTTTGAAATACGCAAACAGTGGTATATTATTAGCAAACATCTGCTGAAAGCATAAAAATATGTTATGTGTTTCCTCTCAATAACAAAATGAACACACCAGAAATTATGGTGAGAAAATAGCAGATAGGAAAGCATCTGATCTAGCGATGAAAATGTGTTTGCACCAGCTGTGCAATTCAACACTCCAGTCAAGTCACATTACATTTATTTATATAGCACTCTATCTACCATATTTTTTTAAGTAGAAGTTTATAATTCAGACGTTAAAATAACACAGTAAGACGCCAGTCAGCAGCATTATGAGCTGTTATGTACTGCTAAAAATAGATAGATGTGATTGACACAATAAACATACAAATAGCTGCAGCCATTCTTATGCGGAAAATAGATAGATTGCTTTTAAGTAAGCAGCTTTACAGTATTAAACATGAAAAATCAGTGTCAGTGTTGTTTTTAATTAGAATTACAACTTTAATTTCTACTATAAAGCAGCTCTCAAGTGTGTTTTGTATTTTTACTCATGGATGACAGAAGTCAGTGAACTGAACAGAAGATATTAACTGGAAAAGTTTCCATGTCAAAGAAGATGGAGTCCCAGACCACAACTAACCACAAAACTATTTTAGTTAGAAAATGTTTACCAGCCAGAGTAATCTTTTCCAGAAAGCTTCTTTTGGCACTCCTAACTCCTAAAAACAAACTCCAAAAAACTTTTTGTTGCACTAATTTTGTTTGAAATGACGTAACACCACCAGTTAGTTCTTTGATTTAGCTTGAAGTACATCAGGGCCTTAATGTTTTAGCATACACTCTGTTGTTAACCCAGAAATGCTTCAGCTAAATTTGATATATAAAAAAAAATCATAAAAGTAAGTGTTATGTATTAAGTTCCCCAGACAGCAACATAGTGTTGGCCCAGATCCGGCCCACATCTGGCCTGCATGAAATCCATGTGGGCCAGATGTGGGCCAGACCTGGGCCGAAACTGCTTGCTGTCTGGGTCAAGAATGCTTGTGTCAGATTATGGACATCAGCAACGAGAAGCATAGCAGTAAAAAAAATTCAAACTGCAGTCTCTAGTCTTCTTGTAACCTGAAACAAGTAAGTAATGCAACATATTTCTGAGTCAGCAGGAAACAGAACTTTGACCGATTCTTACACGTCTGAGGCCTAGCAGCTAAAAGTGAAACAAATCGTTCCAGTAAATAGACACCTGTTATTTCATTGTAGTTTCAGATTGTTATTTCTCAAGCAGTCTATTTTTAGCAAGGTCACTTATTCACGCTCCACGGGTGGATATGGGCAGAGATGGATGGGACTCTGGCATGATGAATATGCCATACACATTATGTGTCACTCCTTATCTCTTTACCTATCACTCTGCGTGTCTCCATAGGCCCACAGCGGTGTTTGAACATGGTTGATCGACACTAGAGACTGTGAGATGACCGAAAGGCACAGTCCGAGCCTCTGTTTGTTTTTCTCGGCCTCTGGCTCCCATCAGTCTGACATTCTTTACATTGTCAAGGACATTTGAATAAATCTTGGCAATCTCTTCTCAATCGGGGTGCTGTCAAGTGCAGCTGAAGGTCTTCCTATTACTTATGTCATCTGCTTATGTTGGGGAAATATTTAGGCATGAAAAAAGAGGGGGTTTGCTAATCATTTAGTGGGACGTAATGTTGTCACGGTACCAAAATTTCACCAGCATGTACAAATACCAGCGAAATTCTGAAACCCGCTTTGACTTTTAAAGTTGTGATGAAACAAAAGTAACCACAGATATTTTCTTCCATATTGTGACAAATAGGAGTCAAACAAATTCTCGAAAAAAAAAGAAAAACATGGAGGGTGTACTTAGATCTATGCATTTATTGTTGATTAAAAGTTAAGGCAAACAAATATGAGCTTGATGTGGTGGCATTTGAGTGGACATAAAATTACTTTACACATCACCAGAGAGAAGTCATTCTCACAGTAAGAACCAGCTGACATCCAGTGACTGGATCAATGACATCAACGATTAACCATTATGAGATCAAAACATTTTTTTAAATAAAAAACATATACATAGATAAATCATTCACAGTAAAATCTATAACATGCATTTAAAAAGACAAAGTGATTTGAGGTTTCATGGCAACATTAAATCACTGAATAATAATAATAATAATAATAATCATATATTTTTTTTTATAAAAATTGTTTTTAAAATGATTTAATTATTCAAAAAGTTATGCTAATAATGATAAACGATAAATACATTAAAACAATGTAATTTAATTTAGATGTTTTTGTTTTACTTTTTAATTAAACACTGCCTTAAAAAGACATTAAACAGTACCTAAAATGAATGACTATATAATAAAACAGAGTCCTTGAAGTTTTCAAGTATTTACTTAGAAATGTTTTTTAAGCTGTTTAAGTCATAAGAAGTGAAGGATTTTCCTATTATTGTCAATTGCTAATGACATAATAGACACCAGGGCCCGTATTCATAAAGACCTAGTGAAGAATCCTCTCAGAAAACTCTTAATTTAGCTTAAAAACTTTTACGTAGGAGTCTTAGCTTAAGAGTGATTCGGGACCGATCTGAGAGCAACTCTGAGTAAGGAAAAGACAAAAAAAATCATCTAAGTGAGGAGGCGGGGTTGACCCTGTTGCTATGTATGACACGATCTTTAGAAGACTGTGATTGGTTGGTTGTCCAAGAAGGAAAAGAAAAATTCTCACTTTGAATTTACATGCGTAATTTTTCCTATTTGACACACACACACACATTATATAAATCCTTTTTTTATTTGCCATGCTTTTAATTTCCTATAAGGTATTTGATTGGCTTAGAATGATAAAAATTGTTCCACTCTTTCCATTTACAGTGATTGCTGTCCTATTTAAGTGGCGGTTTGAATGTTGGTTTTAATGTATCAAACATGGAATCAAAACCAAGGAGGGCAAGAAAGCCAAACTGAACAGAAGAACAGTGTTTACTGTTAGCCCAGTTAGTGGATGAACACAAGGCCATTCTTAAAGGATAATTTGGGCCGGGAGTCACAGCAAGGGACAAGAAGCAGACATTGGAGCATATAGCACAAACTATTAACGGTTCATTCCCCCTGCTTGTGCGCACCTATAAGCCTGCTATATTCATAAATGCAGTTTTTTGAGGGAATGTCCAGTGGAAATGAAATGAACTGCGACACAATAAGATGTTCTGAAAGTGCTGTAATTGTTTGTGTGATCACTCTGCTTACAGAAGGTTGAGACAGACCCAAATCATCATATTGCATTGTTGCATTTTCCCAGTTGCCAAATATCGTAATGTAGTGATTACTTTAATTTCTGGCGCTATGGCATTTCTGCGCTGTGTCGGAGATGTTAGCACATCTCTAATAAGATCAGTCACAAACATGATCGCTGCACGATCTAGGCAAGGCAAGGCAAGGCAAGTTTATTTATATAGCACAGTTCGTACACAATGGTAATGCAAAGTGCTTTACATAAAAGAAAGTAAAATAATCATGAAGAAAAGTAATAACAAAAATAAAACAAGCAATTTTAAAACTTTTAAAATGATTAAAACATTTACTTAAAATGAATTTAAAAACAGTTAGAAAATGTGATAGACACTATCTAATCTATAGCATCTAATTAACTCCCTGTCATCCATTGTTTGCAACACATTTATTCTGCCTCTTCGTCTCTCTGCCATTTTCTCCTCTGCTAAAGAAACTCTTAAGCCTCTTAAAAGTCCTCGTCTGTGCTCCTAACAAGTTTGACCTTAAGACCTCTTTTAAGGGTTAAGATGCTTTCTGAATTACTTTTTCTTTACTAGGATTTTTTCTTTAATTTTAAGAATAAACACCCACATTTCTAAGAATTTTCTTAGAATTTTGTCACTAGGAGCTACTTTTTTGCATTAAGATTCTTTATGAATACGGGCCCAGATAAGTCAAAAGGCTGCATTTACACTGTATGATGATACACGTTTAGTCATCTTAGACAGTGTTTACATTAATATCCCAGTATTTTACCGTTCACTTGCCATGGAGCACAGCAGCATCACCTCAAGACACAAATGCCTTTCACAGCAGCTGCCTGTCAATCAAGAGTAATCAGCAGTACTACTGTTACTGCAAAACTGTTTAATTATTTATTTATTTTTTTTATTTCGCTGTAAATAATATTCTCTGATATTATAACTTTTTTTTTTTTTCATCAATAGACACCATGTTGTAGGTTTTAATTGGCTGGATGTGAGAAACTCACACATGTGAAGAACTTTTGAATGAAATTCAAGGAAACTGGCTCCTTTCATTATCTCACTCTCCAGCTGGGGATGAATGAATTTATTTTGGCAGAGGATAGATGGGTCTCTGGCTCTGCTTGCATATATTCCAGTGACCAGCCTTCAGTAGACCCACAGAGTAAACAGTGACAGCTGTTTACAGCCCCCATCTGTTCGCTCCCTCTCTGGTTGTATCTCACTACATGGGAAAACCAGTTTCAGCATTCTATAAATTCATTGTAGTGTGAGACGCTCTACCGTCTGTGTGACAGTTCAGCTCAGAGTAACAAAATACCAGTTGGTTCTGCCATTAGAGAGCAGTGTCTCTTCTTAACCTGTTGGCTGACCCCCGAGGTCTTGTATGTTAATGAATGTGAGGTACAGCTGGTTAACCAGTCAATCAAGCCTCTTAGTGTCAGCACCCTCAGCCCTTCTCCAGCCAAAAGGGCTCACTTTATTAATTCCTGTTGTCATGTGGCATATTGGGTTTGTTTTACACAAATGCTCTTTTCTTCCTCTTTCATCCCTGCCCATTCATAACAATTACATTCCTGGTGTGTCACTGGTATAACAGATTGATGGTTGCTGCGTTGAAGTTCAATAAAGCTGAAGGGTTTCTGAACAACAATGCCAAAACATTATACCACTCGAAATTCAGCATAATCCAGGAAATATAATGGAGAAGTTAATGTGTCACTCTCAGCAGAGCAGTAGATAATTCATTCAGACACCGGGGGTTGTCCGAAATCTCGTGCCAAAGGCCTATAAACCTTTTGTCAAGCCACCATTCAAAGGATAAACTTTGACTTTTTAGTTCAAAATGAAATGCATTTCTTTGAATTTTAAATGATTTTATTTCTGATTCCACTACTGTTCCAAATTTTGAACGGGGTACGACTTTCTATTATGTTTTTTATTCGATCTGTAAGAACAGTATTATTGTGAAATATCGTTACACTAATAAAATAAAGTTTTTCTGTTTGAATATATTTAAAAATGCTAAGTATTCCTGTGATGGCCATTACTCCAGTCTTCAATGGCACTTGATCATTGGGAAATCTTTCTAATATGCTGATTTGGTGCTCACTGAACCGAAGAAGAAATGTACATTTAAACACAGTTCTGAATGCAATTGCAGTTCTCATTTCTGTTTGCTACCTCAATTAAAACTGTAATGTAAATCCGTTTTCAAATTAATTCTAAATTATACACTGTTCTAAAGAAAACAAATAACAAACAAACAAGTAGGCTTCATCCGAAATGACATACTTACCTTACAGTAGGCAAAAATGGCAATTGAACAGAGTAGTATGTCTGAATTCACTGTATTCATAAAAAAAGTGGATGACCTACTATATCCTGGTGAGATTCTGAAATGTGCGTACTTTTGACACTTTACTTTTCCCTTTACTGTCTCCCATGCCACATATAGAATCTGCTAATGGTCACCAGCGAAAACAAAAAAATAATATATATTTTTTTAACTATGCAGAGGGAATGCGATTTTGGATACAGCTCTGCAGTAACACGATCTGCCATCAACAGAATACGTTTTGTGAGGTAGGCAAGCCAGGAATACTTCTCAGTCACCACAGATGACATTTCTTTATTATTATGTTTCTCTCAGAGAAATTATGTGTGTGGAACAGGATGTTTGCGACATGGACAACCTTACTAATGTGACAAAAGTGTCTGAAGCAGCTTCCTATTCCTTTTGTCCTCTGTATGTCCTCTTTTTGTCCCTTTGTCCTCGTTGTCACTGATTCAGAGGCTGTTAAAATGTATCCTTTAGAAAACATAGATCCTGGTAGAAAATTACCAAGGCTCAAGCATTCACAGCCGAATCCTCATTTTCAGACATATAATACATAAAGGTCATCCTTACTCTGTTTAGTTTATTTTGTTCTTTATGACTGTATAGTACAGTAGATAGTTCTTCTATATAATACCACCTTTAATTGTTAAGGTTTCACATTGCTGAGCTATTTCAGTACAAAAAGTTTGCAGACATATTTATGTAAATGGTTAATGTAGAGTAGACCGCAGTCTTTTATGCTCCTGACTTCCTGGCATGTGCCTTGATACTGCAGCTGAACCTCATCATCACGGTATCAAATGATTGCCAAAAGTCTTGCCCACATCACTGATGCTATCATAAAATCCATCCTTGCAATGCAGACACGGGAAGAAGCTCTCTCTCCCCTCCATTAAAATGGATAAGTCAGCGGTTCACCTGGCCTCATTGCTGGAGAGATAACATTTTAGAGAGTCTGAAAGAGAAGAGGGAATATGCTACAGCTGCAGAGCAGAGTGCGCTTTTTAATGTGACACTTTCATTGTGCCGCTGTCAGCTGTCATGTGGGAGTCGAGCTGAAGGGATGGATGTAAACACACAATGTGCTAAACGAGGGCATCTTACACTGTGTTATGGAGAGTTGTCATATCGGTGCTTTGTTGATCCAGCTGAGATCCAACTCCCGTGTGCTTTAGAGTGTCAGATTGACAAAGAATTTAAGATGCTTTTTCTTTTATCTGTGAACAAGCTCTGATATTCAGCATTAAATGGGAACGTGGGACGTGAAAAAGCTGCCACCTATCCAACATTATTCTATGCTTATTTGGTAAACATTATGAGTAGAATGTTCTGTACACAATATGAATCAATTCTATCAAAGGTGGCGTGACATATAGGACAAACATATATAGACAGCTTGTCTCTCATATCATTGTAACATTGTGAACATACAAAACAGTATTCGGTCTGGGAGGATTGGATTGTTCTCATCTGTTCTTAGAAAACCTAGTGAAGCTTTGAGAAGAGGATCGGATTTGAACATGTTTTAAAAATATAACTTTTTTTTTTTCTTTTTGTCATCTCCTGCTCAGTTCCTTGTTGTCAACACACTTGTCAAATTGGTATTGATACAACTATTAAAGCAGATAAAAAGCCCATTGCACTGACCCATATTTGACCTTTTTGTATTTTTTTCTACTCCACATTTGTGAACTATTTACTTCTGAAGACAAGAAAATCAACTCAAATATTTTTCTCATAGCCTCTTGCTGTTACTGTTCCAATAGTGGAGCACAGGGTTTCATCACTGTCTGATACCTTTTGGCCACAGTCCTTGAAAACACAATACATTGCACAATATTGTTTGATTCTGCAGTGGTGCATTGAAAAGAAAAGAGAACTAAAGCAAAACAGAACAGAAAAGTAAATAAAATAGTCCCTCATTGCAGTGCATTGGAGAGTGCCCTACTACTATACTAAATGCTCAGAGGCACTTTTTCTTTTTTGAAGTTCCACTCAAACCATTACATCTATCTGTAAGATTTAAACTGAAGTGTATCATGTTTGGCTACTTCACGTTCAACCTTTTCATTGTGAACATGCATTACATGTTTCACTTGCAAAGTTTGAAATGGGTTTTGAAACATATTTGTCTTTGGGTGGTTATTTTATCTATGACCCTTGACACACATTTCAGGTCATGGATTTATAGTGCTGTAAACCTACAGCTTGCTTTTGTTCTGCCCAGTTTGTTTGGTCATTGTATCATTACAGTATGGATCTATAATAAACAAAATAACTGAGGAATATTATGTGTGAATTCTTTCTTTCTCTTCTAATATGTCTCATCAAAAACCATTAGTGTGAAATCATGCTTTTCTTGACAACCAAGTCATCCATAAGGGAAAACACACACACACACACACACACACGTCTGGTCAGCTATCCTTGCATAGGTGTAATGGTTTTTATACTGTACAGACCGTATTTTCTATCGCCCTACACCAACCCTACCCCTAAACCTAACCCTCACAGGAAACTTTCTGCATTTTTAGATTTTCAAGAAACTTCATTCTGTGTAATTTATTAGCTTGTTTACCCGTGGGGACCTCAATTTAGGTCCCCACCGTGACAGGAGTCCCCATGAGTCTGTGTGTATTCAGGTTTAAGTCCCCACCAGAATAGAAAAAAAGTACACACACACACCTTATTTAATAGATTGCATACCAACCACCCCCAAAAATGTTATTAGAAATTAGAACTAGTGTGTCCCAAATCATAGTATTTTGAAACGAGTATACCAAAAGGTTTATGGTTTACTTTTACGGTGGATATTCCAAATGCAGATATGTGCATATTCTAATAGCTGATAATTGCCACAACCCATTGGGCCTGGAAAAGGATTCAATTAATAAAAAATGATAAAAAAAAACTACAAACATGGTGAAAATGTGAGACCAATGGAGAGTTAGCACATTAGGAAAGATCTTGGCACGAGGGTCCCATGACTGGCAGATCAATGTGTCTTTAATAATACATTTAATTGCACAGCTTTCTGGAATACTTGATTCTGATTGGTAAAATGTGCGGTCATTCACTGGTCAGAATATTTGTTGTCTTCCACATTGTGGAACTGCTGTCTTTTGTTTCATACAAATACAACTGCCACAATAAAACGGTCAGATGTCTTTTATTTAATTGATTGTATTAAAAGACACCTGACGTTTTAATAAACTTTTTACAGACTTTGCTTTTCAACACTTTTAATTTGTATATATTTTTGCAGCATTCATGCATATATATATATATATATATATATATATATATATATATATATATATATATATATATATATATACAGTCTTGTTCAAAATAATAGCAGTACAATGTGACTAACCAGAATAATCAAGGTTTTTCGTATATTTTTTTATTGCTACGTGGCAAACACGTTACCAGTAGGTTCAGTAGATTCTCAGAAAACAAATGAGACCCAGCATTCATGATATGCACGCTCTTAAGGCTGTGCAATTGGGCAATTAGTTGAATTAGTTGAAAGGGGTGTGTTCAAAAAAATAGCAGTGTGGCATTCAATCACTGAGGTCATCAATTTTGTGAAGAAACAGGTGTGAATCAGGTGGCCCCTATTTAAGGATGAAGCCAACACTTGTTGAACATGCATTTGAAAGCTGAGGAAAATGGGTCGTTCAAGACATTGTTCAGAAGAACAGCGTACTTTGATTAAAAAGTTGATTAGAGAGGGGAAAACCTATAAAGAGGTGCAAAAAATGATAGGCTGTTCAGCTAAAATGATCTCCAATGCCTTAAAATGGAGAGCAAAACCAGAGAGACGTGGAAGAAAACGGAAGACAACCATCAAAATGGATAGAAGAATAACCAGAATGGCAAAGGCTCAGCCAATGATCACCTCCAGGATGATCAAAGACAGTCTGGAGTTACCTGTAAGTACTGTGACAGTTAGAAGACGTCTGTGTGAAGCTAATCTATTTTCAAGAATCCCCCGCAAAGTCCCTCTGTTAAAAAAAAGGCATGTGCAGAAGAGGTTACAATTTGCCAAAGAACACATCAACTGGCCTAAAGAGAAATGGAGGAACATTTTGTGGACTGATGAGAGTAAAATTGTTCTTTTTGGGTCCAAGGGCCACAGGCAGTTTGTGAGACGACCCCCAAACTCTGAATTCAAGCCACAGTACACAGTGAAGACAGTGAAGCATGGAGGTGCAAGCATCATGATATGGGCATGTTTCTCCTACTGTGGTGTTGGGCCTATTTATCGCATACCAGGGATCATGGATCAGTTTGCATATACTTGAAGAGGTCATGTTGCCCTATGCTGAAGAGGACATGCCCTTGAAATGGTTGTTTCAACAAGACAATGACCCAAAACACACTAGTAAACGGGCAAAGTCTTGGTTCCAAACCAACAAAATTAATGTTATGGAGTGGCCAGCCCAATCTCCAGACCTTAATCCAATTGAGAACTTGTGGGGTGATATCAAAAATGCTGTTTCTGAAGCAAAACCAAGAAATGTGAATGAATTGTGGAATGTTGTTAAAGAATCATGGAGTGGAATAACAGCTGAGAGGTGCCACAAGTTGGTTGACTCCATGCCACACAGATGTCAAGCAGTTTTAAAAAACTGTGGTCATACAACTAAATATTAGTTTAGTGATTCACAGGATTGCTAAATCCCAGAAAAAAAAAAATGTTTGTACAAAATAGTTTTGAGTTTGTACAGTCAAAGGTAGACACTGCTATTTTTTTGAACACACCCCTTTCAACTAATTGCCCAATTGCACAGCCTTAAGAGCGTGCATATCATGAATGCTGGGTCTTGTTTGTTTTCTGACAATCTACTGAACCTACTGGTAACTTGTTTGCCACGTAGCAATAAAAAATATACTAAAAACCTTGATTGTTCTGGTTAGTCACATTGTACTGCTATTATTTTGAACAAGACTGTATATAAACAATAATAATGATATTAATTTCAGAGAAACTGCTCCATAAAGGGTTCAAAATAAGCCCCAGGGATGTGTATTGGACCTATTGCAGGCCTCCCATCATCCTCAATGAGTTTTCACTGGAATACATTTTCATGAGGCATGTTTGTTAATTAAAACAGGTAGAAAAAAAAATTGTCATGTAAAGTAAGCAGTTAGGGAGATGAGATTAGACTCATTTAAACAGCAGTGGAACCTTGGGGCTCCATTCTTGCAGCAGGGGTCCCAGCAGCCTTGTTAATCTGTCTCTGTATAGGTGTTAAAAAAAAAACCTCAGCACTTAAATCAGTGCTCTTCCTGCATCCCACAACATACGCTATGTGATCTGTGTGAATAGTAATAACAAAGTCTTTAAAATACACATAGGTGAGAACAGGGCTTCAATAATGTCTCTGTCATGTGATAGGCAAAGTGAATTAGCAATATTAGACGTTGTCATTTTTTTCTACCATTTTTCATGGGTGCCTTTGTGTGTTGAAATTGCTTTAATTGCACTGTTAGGTGGGTCAGACACAATGATGTGCAGGTCATGTTTGGCAATATTGCTCTAGTAAAAGCCATTATGCCAGGATGGCTGGGCATGTGGGATGTGAAGTGAATATTTGCTGCTGCTTGTGTGCCTGTTGAACCCTTAATAGCAGGGAATGTTGTTGTATGAAACGTTACTCCATCTGACTGGTCACTGCTGGCTTTGTATTTTAACTATTGATATATACATATTATTAGCCCTTATATATTAAACATGGATTTATTACAGTGGATCGTCAAAAGCAATTTTTAACCTGCCTAGATGTGACGTTACAGCCAAACCATCATGGATGATAACTTGAAACTCATTCTCTCTGTATGACTGTCTATATGATTATATATGCTATTGTTTTTTTTGTTTTTTTCTTAATTTTTTTTTCTTTTACAAGATTATTAACATTATTTTCCTTATCTAAACACCCCCACAATGATAAACAGTTAAGCACATTAAGAATCATGATTTAAATCTTTTGGTTTCAGTATCTGTTTTGTTCACTGATCCTTTCTCAGTTAGATTGGAACACTAGTGACTGTCTATAAAAACTGAAATATTCAGTCAACAAATTCATTCAAATACACAAAACAAGTCTTATTATTTGCCTGTCTACAAAGTTATTAGGAGTTTTTAAGCATTATAAATATTTACCTCAAAAAATTATAAGGCACACTTACATTTTACCCTTCATTTTGTCATGAATTCAACATATATACATACATACATATATACATACATAGCTACATATATATATATATATATATATATATATATATATATATATATATATATATATATATATATATATATATATATATACACATGTACATATATATATATATATATATATATATATATATATATATATATATATATATATATATATATATATAGTCTCAGACATATAATATAGTTGTAATGAAAGACTGCGAGAAAGCAGGCCCACCTGTACCGATTGCATTTACCTTGAGACTTCTTGCTTTTGCCTCTAGTGTCATTTCTGTGAACATTATCTCAGTTAAGTATTGTTCTCTTTGCTTATTCATTTGTCTTTGATTGCCTCACTGTCATTGTGGATGAAATGCAGGCACATTGTCATTTGGACCACTGCTTTCAAAGCCATCCATTTTGCATTTGAAATGAATGTAGGTAGAAGATTAAAGATTAAGCTTAAGAGAATAAAACGGTTACTGTAATAAGGAAACCTGCTGCCATCAGATGGGAGAGAGAAAAAGGAAGGAAAGGAGCAAAAAAAAGTTTCTATCAGACAGCGATAAGCATTAAGTGTGGCTGATCTGATTGCAGTCAAGAGGTAAGTGAATAAAGTGCCTCTCATTTCTATATTTGGGTTAAAGATTAAATGGTAAGGAAATTGAACCTTTTTGAATAGCTTCCTCTGCTTATGTTCAGAAAGCGGTCTCTTTCACCCCTCCTTCTGTGGATTAATGTGTGTATGCATATCTGTCAGAGAGAGATCAAGCGGAGAGCAATTTGGTGTGTATTTATGTATCTGGGCGTGTGCAACTGTCTTCTGCAGCGCGTGTTTGTAGAGGCGTAAAGCTGTTGAGCGAGAGTGTTTGTATGAAAGCGCAGTCAGCTTTCATTAGCAAAGACTCGTAGGGGAAGTGTGCACTATAGAATCAGTAGCAACTCTCTCTCTCTCTCTCTCTCTCTCTCTCTCTCTCTCTCTATTTATTTATTATGGACAATTACTTTATGTAAATATTACAATAAATATAATTATAATATTGGTTTAAAATATAGCTACTGAGAGCCAATATTTTCCACTATATGCATTTTTCTATATTTTATTTACCTTTTATTTATTCAATAGTGGATTGTTTGTTTTGCTGTTAGAATTCAGTTCTTTCACTTTTCAGTACTTAAAATGTGAAAAGGGTACATTTGAACTGGGTACAAGGGTAAATTTTTTTTATTTGAAGGCAGGAAAGCAGTCATGTTTTTAAAAAAAATTAGAGACTTCAGTGAACGCACACACACACACACACACAAAATATGCAGAAAGTACATGGAACAGAAAAACAATTTGTCCACTTAAAAGATTTGTTCAAAACCACTGATTTGTTCACCCTTACTGATAAATAACTTCATGTAAAATAACTGTTGTGGGTTGCTAGTCTATTGAAAAGGAGGGATGTTTCTGATAGACACAGCACACTCCCAGAAGAGAGAATAAAGGAGCAGTTTTGGCTGTCTGAGTCACCACAGTGCCAGCTTTTGCCTAGAACAGATTGAAGCTAATGCAATGAGGACGCAATCTTGCTCGCTTTTGCGTTCTTTCACTATTCACTCCTCTGCTTTTTCTCAGTTCCCATTCACCACTCACTTTCCTTTTTTATTTGTGTTATCACTCCTCCCACAAGTTTCCTGGTCAGTCATCATGTCATAAACAGAGCGCAACCCTTTCCACATTTCAGCGAAAGCCTCCCGCTCTTTGAACACTATAATATTGACCCGTCTCCATTCCACCTGACTGAGCTTATGATAAAGTGTGCTGAAGACGTCTTGTAATAACTTTTTCCTTTCTTAAAGCAGTACTTTACCCAAAAGTGTAAAATTTCTCACTATTTATTCACTCTTATCTAGTTCTTTTTTTATTTAATTTCTTATGGATATTAAAAGAACATTGGGGTCCAAACACGATTGGGCCTATTTTTGTATTATTATTATTATTATTATTATTATTATTATTATTATTATTATTATTATTATTATTATTATTATTATGTTCTTTTGTGTTTGGAAGAAGATAGAAAAAGAGACTTAGGTTTGAAAAGACATAAGGGTTAGTAAATAATGATAATTTAACTATCCCTTTCAGATACTTTCTAAGTAATGTCATGCACTAAATATTATTTTCCGCTTTGTTCCTTGAAGCTTTACAGGGCAGCTCTTAAGTTTGTGTTGAGTGTCAAGCTTCAAATCAAATCAGATTATCAATATATTGCCATTGACATTATTATCCGTGCAGGTGAGAAGCTTGTACAGGAGCTCAAGGACAACCTTTGATGTGTGAGAACAACAGGAGAGGAGGTGCATTTCCCTTCACAACCAGAAGGGGCAGTAAAACACCTCTTTCCCCACAGCTTTCAGGTGAGGCAGTTGAGAGGTGTTTTTGTTTTATCACAGAAAGATTTTGAAAAGTAATTGAGAAAAGGTATTGCCCAAACACAAACTATTATGCACAACACACAAACACCATAGCAGCACTGCACGCACCATTAGCACTGAGGATTTTGGGTCCACTGACAAACTATGAATATTTTGAAACAATATCCTCATTTCTGCCATATGAGTGCTTCTTTATTCCGAGAAAGGGACATGTTTGCCTTACCCTGCTGCATCCCTCATGGCTTATTTATGAGCCGGTGTTGTGCTGGTGGTTAGCTGTGTGGGTTCAGAGCTATCCACACTCCTGCCACACTAAACAATGGCAGAGATCTCGCCATGTTTATTTATCAGAGTCAGGGTGCCTGGTGCTACAGGTCTCACGTTATTTATCTCTGCTATCAGTTCTGTCGCTGTCTGCTGTAATGGGGCCTATCCTCAAAGGGAGAGTTCCACAGTGTACCATTCAAAGGCACCTTGTGGCTACTTAATGAGCCTGTTGGATGTTTCTGCTTAATTTGTACGTCCAAGTAGCTTGGGATCGATGTTGGACCGTCAAGCTGGGAGATAGTTCTGGAGGTTGTAATAGAGCAGTAAGACACCATTACTGTCCCCGCTGGAGATGTACATACATTTGGAAATGCTATAACCAACAGTGTTATGAAATTACAGTTCATTAATTCTTCCTTAAATTTGAACTGAATACATAATCTGAAAGATATATAGAATTAAGACATTCTAAATTTTAAAATGCACACAACCCTGAAGCCTAGAATTTAGCTTCTTTCTAAAAATGTTCCTTTTATACTGCCACTCAATGTCAGTCTGCAAGTATCCAGCCTGATGTGCATGTGAATCATCAACATGCAAGCACGTGATACAAAGTTTCCTGTGACTGTGATTCCTGTGCAAATACAATACAGAGTATTGGAGTATTTTTTTTTCTCATTAAAGTAAAATTGCTCTGCAGAGAGCAATATATTAGGTTTTTGGGCAGAAAGTAATGGTGGCTTGACAAAGCCTTCTTTGAAATTTTAGTTTAGTTTACAGATGCTCAACACCAATTTGAGAATTCAAGATGGCTGCTCCCCTCATGAAAATTAAGTGAAAACCATGAATACTATAATATTTATAAATCTTTATATTCAGTTATATTCATCTCTTTACGGAGTCATACACTCATTACTGTCCAACCTCTGTCTATGAACATCTTGCTGGAATGAGTGTCTGCAGTTACAAAATGCAGTGTAATGATCTATTGTTGCTAACACTGCTAACGCTAATGTAACCCCTCTCACCCGGGTCCTCTCTGACGCTCCTCGCACTCGCTCCGGCATGGGAGGCGGACGCACTAACAAGGAGGCTAAATGGCTACAGCCACTAACGTCTGTCGCTAGTGCGTCTCTTGAGATCGGGGAGTGAGGTTTACCTGCACAGCACTACTCGCTGGCCTCCGTTACACTCACCCCCCTAAACCTCACTCCCATTCGGGTCACGGCACCAATGTAACCCCTCTCACCCGGGTCCTCTCTGATGCTCCTCGCACTCGCTCCGAGCGGGGCTCGAACCCGGGTCTTCCGGCATGGGAGGCGGACGCACTAACAAGGAGGCTAAATGGCTACAGCCACTAGCGTCTGTCGCTAGTGCGTCTCCTGAGATCGGGGAGTGAGGTTTACCTGCACAGCACTACTCGCTGGCCTCCGTTACACTAACATCAGTGAACTCCATAGATACGTATAGATGCCCCGTTCGACAGTTCCAGGCACGTAGATGTGGACGCCATCTTGGAACGGTCAACTTGACATCATTCACCATACTGTAGGTTTTCACGGAGCCATTTATCCGGTTTGTGCAGGATTGTGGCATCTTTTGAATATCCAGTGATTACTATGGTGAATGACGTCAAGTTGACCATTACAGTATGGCGGACGACTTACGTATAGTGGCTCATAGAAACAGTCGCTAATGAGGCATCTACATATATATCAGAGTATGTGAGAAACATGGAGCAGCAACAATTTCCACTCCACGCTCCAAGCATTTAATAATCGCTCTGCTCCAGGTCCACCATTTCCCGCTCCACTCCGCGCTCACTGATGCAAGAAACACCGCCCCGCTCCATGGCTATTATTTCATTATGTTTGAAATGTTATGCTCATAATGTAGACTATATTAAAATAAAAAACTAAATAAGTAATATAACCAAAGAGTTTCAAAGTGGCTTAGGCTATTGTGTGCAAAAAAAAAAAAAAAAAAAAAAACCTAACAAAAAGAAGTCCCACCACATGTCAAACTAATAACATGGTTGTCGGCATTAAAAGGTATACTTGCTGCTTTCTGCTGTGCAAATTTTGTTTGTGATGAAAATAACATTACATTTTTGTCAGTTATTTTATCTACAGATCGATGCATTTCTTACAGATTTCTGCTCATTCAAATTCAGTTCCAGATGAAGTAGCACTGTATGATTACATTTGTTTGAATGCATTATTGCAAAAGCAATTGCGTGTGAATGTGCTGTATCTGTTTAAATCATGCTTTCACCTGAAAATATTCAGTAAAAGGAACTCACAAATTCCTTGAGAACTGGCCTGTAACTTCCCACTCAGCCATATCCATCATTGTAACCTTCTGATTTGAGTCATCCATCTGTATCAAGCGAAAGCTAAATATGTTTAACGTGAATTCTTGCTAAATATGCAGTTATATACAGGCCATTGGCATGCATTGTACTTGTGATGGAGTGGTAGTGGAGCGCTCTTGTAGTGAGTGAAAACCTCGACGCTCCGACTTTTAAAAAAAATCTGCTCCTTGCTCTAGTCAAAATCAAACCACTCCACTCCGCGCTCCGTTCCCACTCCACTCCTGGTACTGCAGACCCCCACTCTGCACATTTTGCTCATCTCCCTTATTTAACACACTCGATTCAGATCATCAGCTCATTAGGAGAGAGCTCCATAACCTGAACTGAGTGTGTCAGATAAGAGAGATGTGCAAAATGTGCAGAGCGGTGGTCCCTAAGGCCAGGTTTAGGAACCAGTGTCCTAAATTGCAATAATGTCTCACAATCTTACTGTTTTTACTATATCTGATGGAATAAATTAAAGCATGATAAGAGACTACTTTCAAAAAACATACAAATTTTTACCAGACCAAAATTTTATGGTGTCAAAATCTGTCCCGAGTTTTGTTAGTGTTTTTACGCTCCCAATGTGCCTTCCTTGTTAGTTTTTTTTCTGTTCCTGTCCAAGTTCTGTTGTTTTGGTAATCTGTTTTGGTAATCATCAGTTCCAGGTGTCTGTCATTAATCTCATTTGCCCGTGCATTTAAACCACGTGTGTCCCAGTGTTTGGCATCAGCTGTTGAATGTCTGAGCTCCCATGTTTGTCTGTTTCTGTTGTACATTGAATTCCATGTCAGAGCGGTCTCCAGTGTCTGCCTGTTCCTTTATCTCCAGGGAAGTGTGACAAATGATAGTTTATATAGGCCTAGTTTATATATTTCATATTTAATAAATATATTCTTGTGGACCAGGATTGGACCAATTTCTTTGAACTGAAATTCAATAAATGCCTCATCACTCCAATTCTAATTGGATATATTGTGGACTATGACCAATTTGACTAAAATTCTAACTCATGAATTAAAATCACACCCAGATCTGTAAGTCTCCTAAAATCGTAAAACTACAAAATGTAAATCTCTGTAGTGCCAACCTTTGCTGTAGACCACTAAATTAATTATTTCTAAATTAAGAAATTGAGTTTGCCACTGATTGCTATTCAGTTCCTAATAAGACATTTCTTCAAAATAGTATCATAACTGTCGAAATGAGTGCACTTATCTGAAGTATATATTCAGTTCCTGTTTACAAACAAGTAATGAATATATTCCCTAGAATTTCTGCTATATTACACTTCTGATTGCGAATCATAACATCACTTTTGGAGAGAGCGCGCTGATGGTGCCAGCACTGTTGGTAAAGGAAATTGTAGCCTGTGTCACTTTAGATGTGGCAGATCGGGGGGCCTCTACTTTAAGCTGTCCCTGTGGAGGAGCAGCTCTTCTCACTGCCACAAGAGAGCCGAGTCGAGCACTCAGTCTGTCTGAGTTTTGTCATTTCTTTCAGTCTCCAGTGTGCTGCCCATGGAAGAGTGGCTAGGAGCGTCACAATGTCTGAAAGCAAAGAGACATGTAAATGTTTCTAAGCTCCGTTGAGGCCCCCATCTTCCTCTGCAAACCAACAGTTTTTTGTAGCCCAGAGCTTTATGGAAAAACATGAATGCTGCTTGTTAAATGTGCTGTGCTGTGTGACTATCATTACTGTTATCATTAACATTTCAGAGTACAACTTCTAGAGAGTGATATAAAATTACAGTCTATAATGTCATTAAAGGGATGGTTCACCTAAAAAAAATTGAATTTTGCCATTATTTACTTACATTAATGTTGTTTAAAACCTGTATGGCATTTTATTTATTCTTTGGAGCACAAAAGTTAATAAAATATGTTTTATCCATTCAACCAGTGGGGTTAAAAACAACACTGCACCCCATGCAAAAAATATTTTTTCACAGAGGAAGAAAAAGTCATTAAAGTTTTGGAACAACAACAAGGGTACGTAAATAATTACAGAATTTTTATTTTTGAATGCATTAATATACCTCTCTGAGCCACACACTGACCCATCCTGCGTCACTTTCTCCCCCTTTTCATTTCTATGACTCAGCTTTTTTGTTAGTCCATTAGCAACATTGTTTATCATTGCCCCTGCTCTGTGCCCTGGTTACTGATAGTTCCTTTGATAAATTGAGATGTGAGACTGAGAGGCGAAACTGACACACTCCTGTCACAATGCGTTCTGTTGTCTCTGCTCCAGCATGAATGTACTGCATCACTAACTCTATCGCAATGTGGCCAAATGCTCCAAAAGAGATTGCTTTTTTTGTCGTTGAGGAATCATTGGCTCACACTGCATCAGATCACTCTATTACTTAAAGGGGAGGTTCACAGAAAAATGAAAACTATGTCATTAATGACTTACCCTTCTGTCGTTCCAAACCCGTAAGACCTCCGTTCATCTTCGGAACACAGTTTAAGATATTTTTGATTTAGTACGAGAGCTTTCTGTCCCTCCGTTGAAAATTTATGTAAGGTATACTGTCCATGTCCAAAAAGGTAAGAAAAACATCATCAAAGTAGTCCATGTGACATCAGAGGGTCAGTTAAAATTAGTTGAAGCATCGAAAATACATTTTGGTCCAAAAATAACAAAAACTATGACTTTATTCAGCATTGTATTCTCTTCCGGGTCCGCAGTGTTGTGAACATGCTCACAACACTGCGAGAACGAATCATTTGATTTAATCGGTTCTTCTTGAACCAGTTCACCAAATCGAACTGAATCATTTTAAACGATTTTAAAAGTTTTTTATCCATTAGATAGCATTAGATTGGTGGCAAATCAGCAAGTTTGCAACAGCGATGCAATTTATACACTACTATTCAAAATGTGTGGGGTCAGTAAGGTGTCTAGGCTGCATTTATTATTAATTTGATCAAAAAAACATTAAAAACAGTGTTATTGTGATTAGTTATTTATTGCTTTTATGTTATTTTCTATGTTATGTGACAAGTCGGCTGACGCCCCCTAATTATCATCGTCACCCCGTCCTTTAATCACCGCCCTTGACCAGGCTCCCGACAGGAGTGGGTGTGTGAGAGAGGAGGGGCGCTGGAAGAGCCAGGGCTGGCGATGTGTGTGATTGGGCACACCTGATGTAACTGGAGCCTCATCAACGCCGCTGTTTAAATTGCGAGTGCACCTCTACTCGGGAGACCAGTCTCTTCCCCGTGTATGCACGCTGATGTCCTCATGGGTCCTTGAAGGGTGCGTAGAGGGACTCCCATGCTGCCAGAGACGTGAGCTGCGACCACTCGGGCCCCTGATTAAAGAGCGGAGAATGTGCGGCCACCGGACTCTGCCCTCTAACCTGAACCCTTCCTTCCTGAACACTGCCCCACCTACACAAACCACACAGCACGACGAAGACACCAGATTTCCTGTTTATTTTGGACACTCTTCTCCTTTGGACACTTTTATTTCCCTGTTTTTTGTTTTTTCTTTCTGTTAATAAAAGCCTCTCCGAGGCCTGACGCCACCCCTACTGTGTCTGCCGTTTGCTACTCTCGCCACAGTTAATATAATTTAAAAATGTGATTTATTCCTATGATGGTAAAGCTGAATTTCTAGCATTCATTACTCCAACCTTCAGTGTCAGATCCTGTCAGAAATCATTCTAATATGCTGATATGGTGCTCAAGAAAATGTTTTATTGATATCAATATTGAACTGTTGTGTTTAATATTATAGTGGAAACTAAGTGGAAGTATTTATTTGAAATATAAATCTTTATTGCATTATAAATACAACATTTGTAATGTCTTTGCTATGAATGGTAGTGTACATAACAGTAAAACAAATGTTTAAATTTGCAAGGCAAAAAAAAATGGATGTACAAGATCAATAAAAGGAACATTTTAAGTGACAGTTCTGTCATCTGGCCAACAATTCTCTCTCACTGGCCAGAGCAAGTAGGCAATCCTTATTGTTGAGCCATGCAGTTAGTAATTTATTCGATTTTCTTGAACATTTAGGATGTTCCTATTGTGATTTTTAAGTGGAAAAGACAGTGCAACCTCTAGGAGTCATTGTTGAAACTCAGAATGTATTTACATTTTAGATGCAAATAGTTACAAAAAGAATACTAGGGTAAAAAGAGTGAAATAAAGGGAACATGAGAGATGGTGAGTAGAGGAGGGTGCGATGTGGAAGAGACCCCTTTAGATTATGGGGTTGTAGATAATGGCTCTTGGCTGATTGGAATTTACTGTTACATACAATGCAGGTAGTGCTTGCAGCCTCTTAATATGCAGAATGATGTTCTGAGTCACAATCTGAAATAGGGCAAATAATGGAAATTGAGAGTGAGCGAGAAATGTGTGGCATGCTTTGAATAAATGTCCCACTCATGGATGAAAAGAAATTGTGACAGCGGTAGGAAAGCTCTCTTCTCATTTGACTCTATAAAGAGAAACTGGATAAAAGGAATTTTCATGACATTTTGGAATAATGTGACTCAGCCAAGGTGACAGACGCAATATATAACTTTTTTAAATATGCATGGATGTCAGTGCTTCCTTATTACTTGCATGGACCATTTACTAGTGTACCTCTGAGAATTGGCTTCAGATCTGCTTTGTGAGAATAGCATGTAATTATGGAAGCATTAGATATGAGATGCAGGCACATAATTGAGATCAAGATGGTAAGCTGGCTGCACAAATCACAGTTACCTCATGCTGTGTTATTTTATGCACATTGTTGCACATCACATAAACATCAGTTAAGCAGCTGGAAATTCAACAGAATTCAAGATTTAGTAATCTAACACTGAATAACACTGAATAAAGACACAATGTCCCTCAATGGTTTGACAGTTTTAAGGTTTTATTTTTAGTGTGGGGATCCGTCTTTATACCGGACAAGGAATTTTATTTATTTGTTTATTTATGTAGTCTGTATCATTGTAACAAGTATGCCTAGCTAACAAAGAATTTTATCAGAATATTCTGTCAAGATTCTTTCAAAGTTATGGACAAACATTCTTCCAGTAACGTTATTTCAACATTTGTATTCAGAAGCCAATTCTAACGCTTCCTTACACTAATAGGTAATATTTCTGGGGGTAAAATTACCAACGTAGTGCAGATGGCTGCCAGGTAACCTCTTAATTCACCTTTTTACATCCACTATAACTTCAATTTATACTGCCTACACGCTCACTTAAAATCCAAAGTCTGAATAATGACCACCCAATATCACAGCCTCTCCAGACAGGAAAGGCCCATATGATTTTGAAGCTTGAATGCTACTTAAGGCCCTGCCCTGGTATACTTCAAAGTAAATCAAAGAATGAACTGATATGACGTCATTTCGAACAAAACCAGGCTTTTGAAACCGCTGACCAAAGCGAACTTTCTGGGGGAGTTAATTTTGGCTCCTATACACCTTTGAGCTTCCATTGGTCCGTGGCGGTTACGCAATCGGGGGGTGTGTTCTGAAACTCCACCTTCTTTGATGTGCAATTTTTTTTCCTCATTCAAGGTCCTACAGGAGAGCAACATCTCCATGAATGCATTGGAATGTCTAATAGCTGAGCTGGACAAGTGTCGCTACACAATTTTAAATTAATATACACCCTGCCTCCATCAGAAGCCTTTTCAAACTTATTTTTGCCCAGAAACAAAGAAGGAATAGTAAATGTGCCTATATATATGCAGTACATTTATAAAATAAAGGATTTATGAAATTTACATTTCTAAAGCTAGGCATATTTAGATGCTGTTAATCTATCCATTAGGGGTGTGCAGCGAAGCCAGTATTTGTATCTGTATTTGTATCTGTATCAAATCACAAAATTATTCGTATCTGTAGGCGTTTCTCATTGACATAGGATACTTCCTTGGCAAGACTGATCCTTCCAAGTCACTTCCTTCAGAGGCTAGGCGAGACTCCTCTTTCGCATTCGGAGAACACATAAATGGAACAGGCTAGCAAGTGCACGTAATTGCGTCATTACGTCAGTGAAAAGGTCCGTTTTAATAACGCTGTGAATGGTATCATTAAATTACTTTGGATAACTTAACTAGTTATTTATAGAAGAAATGCCGATGACGCAACCAATTGTTAAATGACAGGTCCGGTTCAGTTAACCATTTGTATTTGTATAATTTACAATATCAATACGGTAGTAATTTGTACTGGCATTTAAATGTCAAATTTTACTGATGTTTACTGCAGTTATAACAAATGTTTGGTAACGTAAATAAAAACGCTCCGACTATGCTAACGCTCGACATTTTGGAATTTTTGCACTAGATAGCAAAGCTGCACGCATAGGATTGTGGGTGATTTAAGAACGCGAAGGATACACATATGCATCCTTTCCTGTGTATGGGTTATACTTCGAACGAAGGACTCAGTCCTTGGTTGAAATTCCGAGGATCCTCGACATTGGAACAGTCCTTTGACGGATGTCGATGACGTAGCATCCTCGAAATACTGGCTTCTGAGGATTCTTCCTTGACATTGAGAAACACCTTGTATCTGTATTCGGATAAAACCGGAAGTCGGAGCTTGAAGCGGAACTTCATACAATTATAGTTGCTAAGGCCGTTATGGTTTTAGAGACTTTGTTTTTTCATAGTTATCACTGAACAAATATGCGGTTTTTAACAAAAAAATGTAATGATTATAACATTTATTTAAATATATTCT
Source organism: Carassius gibelio (assembly GCF_023724105.1). NCBI lineage: Eukaryota > Metazoa > Chordata > Actinopteri > Cypriniformes > Cyprinidae > Carassius > Carassius gibelio. The sequence goes on from NC_068377.1 coordinate 17,207,815, forward strand.
AACAGTCAAAGCTGATACCTTTGCATAGACAAAGTTTCCAGCGCGAGTTCGAGTCCCATTTTGGGGACCTTTTGTGATCCATATATATTTAAATATATTTTAATTAAAACAGTAAAGGTTCCTATGCAGTTTAGAAATAAGAAAATCAATTTATGTAATTTCCAGGAAACGCATGGAAAAAAGGCAAGTGCAACAGTGCTGTTTCATTTGCGCTTATTTCATTTATAAAATTTACACTCATTTACTTTACTTTTTGGGTGTTTTAGATTAAGGGGTCTAAAATCTAAATCGCTTGCAGATAAAATGATAAAATGTATATTCTCTATAAAATGAGAAGGTTTAGGTTTGGGGGTAGGTTAAGGGGTCTAAAAATCTAAATCACTTATTGATAAAATGACACAAATTCATTGATATGAATATCTTAATATAAAAGATACATAAATATTTGTAATATTTTTAGCTAAAAATAAATAGCGATTTGTATGTTTTAAACGTTGAAATATGTCCAAATTGTAAGTTTTAACATCAGTAAAAACTATAAAAACTACGTTTTGTGCTTGTAAATGTTACGTATTAATACCTACGTATAAACTTGAGACCAGGCTGGGCAGGCTGTATAAATTGCAGCACAAATAGTACACAGTATAGACCATGGGTCATTTAAAAATGGAAGAATGATGCCACAATTTTCAGTCATAGATATAACAGTACAAGAGCTACTAAAATCAGGTCCTATTCCACAGTATACAGTTGAACAGGCTTGAGTCATATCTTCAGAAGAAGGTTTATACTCTTCCGAAGCCTATATTTAACAGATAAAAGGTTGTGTGTGTGCTGAACAGTAAGAAGTGTTTCCACTAACTCATCCTCTGACCTGTGCACCATCTTACCGACCTCTCTACTGGTGTTCTGCTTCTGAAAATCATAAATCAGCATGAGGGGTCCGTATCTTGTCTTCCTGCTCGGCTCAGAACCGCTGCCTGTGCTGCTCGCCGGTCCGTCAATGCGGTCTGTGTCCCTGCCACCAATAATTCACATTAGAAAGATAATGAACCATTTAATGACCTGTGTGTTGATTTATCAGACACTCTGGAGAGGGCAATTTAAAAAATATAATGCCATAAGTCACTGAGTTGCTTGCCGACATGTCTTGCTAAGCCTTTCATGGCCTCCACGGCCTCCCATTGTCCGAGCGTTAATCAGCGTGTGTTTAGGGTACGCAGAGCCATGGCTCACTTCTCATGCAGGGAAGCGGTCAGTTTTACACCCCCTGCTCAGGCTCTTTTCTCCTTTCCACAGTGACATATTAAACCCTGGATGAGCGAGAGAGTGATATTTCTAGCTTCTGCTCAGAACACTCAATGGACTGCTCATCATTAGGATGAAAGATCTGACACAGCATGCAGTTGCACTGGGTGATTTCATATGCTCTCAAGGGCTAAGCTTACTAAATTGCCTCTGCCTGTTGTGCTTGTGGAATAAATAAAGCTCTGTGAGATGTATTTTTTTTAATTCTAAAAGATGGTTGTGCACATACAATTTTGTCTGGACCAAAATCTGAACATGTTGCATTTACATACACATTTATGCTTTTTTTCTTAGATGCTTCAAGACTTATACCCAGAGAGATATTCTTTATAAAGTTAAGACTTGTCCACGCCCTCCTGAAATGCCTCGTTTAAACCCACATGTCTATGGGTGCGTTCGACTTGAAGCATGGCTGCAGATGGCGATCGGCGAGAGTAGCCGGTTGCAGTTGGGGGCAGAGTTGAAAACTGAGATTTGTGGCCATTAGTGGAACTGAAAATGTTTGTCTAACCTGAAAACACACATTATTGTTGTCATGCGGTCAATCTAGCCATCATCATCATCAGCGCTCCTGCAGTCAGTCTGGAGAAACTGTGATGGAGGAGTCAGCTGGCTGCTCTCGAAACACTCTTGCGGTACTTTGATGCCACACGTGACAGTCATGTGGCATCGGCACCATCTCAAGTCGGACAAAATTTCTAACCGGAATGCACTGCTTCAAGTCAGACTGTGATCGGTTTGCGCAGTGCTGTGTGAAGTCGAATGCACCTGTCATTGTATGAGAGTATTTTCATAACACCGTTCAAATGTTCAGAAAGGAAAATTTGAAATTGCATCATATGACCTCTTAAGGGGTGTGACATTTCTGTTACACGCTTGAGGTATTATTCGACCAATTGCAATGCACTGGATAGGTGGCCAATCAGAGCACTGGTCGCTTTTCAAAATTATGAACTTTTTAAAAATCTACGCATTTCAGAAAGGTGGGGCATAGAAGATAAACAAAACCTTAAACTTCATAAACACATTTCATAACACCAAATGCACAAAATAATGTTCTTTTTAACAATGTCATACGACCCCTTTAAAAAGGCTTATAAATCAGCCAAAATTTATTTAAATCTAGTGTTCAGTACCCTTTTGTGATGGTTGTTGTCCCATCAAACTCTCACTGGAATCCGCTCCTCTGCTATCAACAAAAGGAACATCTGTACTTCCTCAACAGGCAACGAATTTTGGGTGGTTAAAAAAGTGCATTCATTAAAAACAGTTCCGTTTGATCCTTAGCTGTGTGTGCTGATATAAATCTAGCAGTGCTGTTGTGTTTGTTCATTGACGCTGTTCATTGACGCAGTTAGTGAAAATTCTCTCTGGCCAATCAGTGATCAGTAGAATTTACATGTTTTGGTAATAGTATGGTTCTGTTGGAACCTCAACAGAGGTGGTACTAAAAAAAAGTACCAGGTATTGTACCCAGTGGAAAACCAACCAAAAGTGAACCATACCTTGCCGTACCATGCAGTGGAAAAAGCGCCATTAGTTAGTCACATAGGTTTAATGTTCGCCAAATTCAGTAAATATATTTCCAATCTCTCAATATTTGCATTAACTCTTTCTTTCATAAGTTAAATCCACCATAAGTGAGCATAAACACTTTTCATAGAATTATAGGATGTTTTTTGTTTTTGTATTTTAATTAGGCGCATTTTCATCACTCTTTCTGATAAGGCCGGACATACGCTGTGCGATTTTCATCCGATTTTGAGCCGGATTTCAGCATTTTCGTGCGTTGTTTGTCGTGCAGTGTTTGTGCAGTGTGCAAAGGGAAACTAGAGGCGATTAACCTCTCCTGACCAGCAATCGGTTGGTCAGATGGATTTCTGACATGTCTGAAATTTTGGTCGCCCTCTCGTGAGGTATCGCACTATTGAAGCAGGGCTGCAAACCGATTTTCCGCGTTCCCCAGCTGCGCATGAGCGAAACCATAAACAAAACCATGGCGACATGGCATGTAGTGTGGTCTAAAGTAATGGAGGGAAAATTAGTTTGAGTTATGTCAGCAACATGTCAGCCTTTTCGACGTGTCATCGTAAACTTACCACGACAGGAATGCCTGAGAGAAAAGTTGGGAGGATATACTGCAGCTGCCTGCCTGCCTTTTTTTTTTTTGGACGTTTCAGCACACATAATTGAGCATATCACCAATCAGTGCATTTATCCCTCCATGGTTTATCCCAGGAAAGCGTGTTCATTCTGAAACAGCCACAAACATCTGGGTTCTGAGGGATCCTACGTGTTGATTCCGCACGTATATTGTGAGCAGTCAAATTGCAACTCGACGATCTGACCGTACGGTGAGCGCATAATAATTGTGAGCTTTGGCTCTACATCGCATGCGATCTACTTGTACAGTTGGTACCTTGCCGAAATCGCACAGAAATCACACAGTGTATGCCTGGCTTAAAATATCCAACTCTGTTCCTGGAGAGCTACTGTCCTGCAGATTTCAGCACCAAACCCAATCAAACACACCTGAACCAACTAATCAGGATGTTCAGGGCTACTTGAGCACATTGGAACTGAAGTATGCAGGATAGAACTGTAGCTATCCTAGAGCACAGTTGGAGACCCCTGGTTTAAAGGAAATGTCTGTGTTTTTATGCTTTCAATGGAAGTCAGTGTTGTCTTAGTTTCACGTGGCCAGACCTTCAGACTGAAAACTAACGCATCAAGCTTTCATTGGCCAAGGACCGCCCATGAGGCCGTTTGACCGACATGTCAAACAACCAATCACAGATCGTTTTGTTCATCATCACATTTTGAGGCGTGGAAATGTCGCCACAATAATAGACCAGTGTGTAAAACTCTCTAACATAAAGATTTTATGCTGCAAATTTGAAAAATTTCACATACTTTTGGAAATCCAACATTTAGTTGGTCATGATAAGTGCTCGCCCTGACAGATCAATTGTTCTTCTTTCATGAGGGGGTTTGGCGCCATGGTATCTTTGTTTTCCTTTACAACATTAAAGAACGCAACATACATCTCGTGAAAAGCTGTAGAATTCAACCAATATGATGACGACTTTGACACTCATGAATTGTTTCCACCTTTGTGTTCCATTTGCATCAGACATTTAGCCAATGGTCCTTGGGCATAACATCTGCGACTAGTGTTGTCTTTTTGTGCATGGACACCACTGACTTTCATTGTATATACACAACAATTTAAACATTCTTAAAATTATCTTCTTTTGCATTCCATGTATGAGTTAGTCATACAAGTTTACAAGGTGAGTAACTGGATTTAAATTTTTCGGTGAAATACAGTTTTTGTTGTTAGAGTTTATATGTATTTTTGACTATTTATCTGATTGCTAGATGTGAGAGCTCATTCAGCCACTGACAGATGGACCTCGAAACATAGGAACTTTCATAGGATCATGGGGGGACTAAATGACTAGATCCTGCAGTGGCCTGAATATATGCTATATAGTATATGGTATATATATTTGATCATGTCTTACAAATAGAAGAGGTTGTTGGGTCCATTGAGACCACAGGTAAGGTTTGTCATTAAGTAGAGAGGCTTAGATAAAGGTGTTTGAGTGATTAACAGTCAATCAAAATATTTATTTTATGTTCTCTGCATGAAAGACCCACAACTGGCAGATCAACGTGTTTCATTTCTCTCCGAGAAAGACGCTAGGACATAAAATAAAATGTGGAGGATGTTAACCTTGACAAGATGATTGACGGGCAGTTTAAACTGTGACAGGATGCACATAACCATGCAGCAGAATGGTCTGTTAAATATGCAATTATGACAAAGTAGTATGTTCTAAAACTTGAGTACTCTTCTACTACACACTGAAAAATATGTATTTTTTCCATACTTTTAGAGCATAATACAAGTAGGTGAATTTGGGACACATCATATGCCTGTGGGTACAAAAAATTACTACAAAAAATACACTTACTTCTGCTAATTTTCTGCTAACATGCTGTGTGATTTGTTTTTTGTTTTGTTTTTAATAATCAGGGTGCACAATGTCTTTCAGAAGGATTTATTTTCAGGTTTTGCAGGCCGGTTATGAGGTCCCATCAGAATAAACTGAGCAGAAATGGATTTTCTTATAATCCACAGGATGTCACGCATACAGAAAACTAGTCAAACATACTCTGGACCAGCAACAAAATTAATTTTCAAAAGTTGCTTGTAAATCCATTAGGGAAATAGAAGAGCATTCAATCAGAAGATTACACTCTTTGTCCTCTAGGTCTAGGTCTCAGTTTTAATGTCCACATTTCTAAATCTTATCTGAGTTCAAACGAGGAAACCTGGCCTGCTGCACTCTTCTCCATAATGCAAATATTCCCACCTCAGCACTCAAGAGAGTCAAATATAATACATTTTGTTCTCCATGAGAGATACCTTTATGGTATGGGGCGTGTCTATTACAAAGAAAATTAGGTGATTTTTCACATTTTTCTTTTTGCCAGTGTCCCACTGAGTATTTCATCTTGTGCAGGAGGACAGACTATCATTCCGGCAAATAGAATCACAAAGGCCAAACTGTAAAAGGACGTGGGTTACTGGTAGAGGACACAAAATATAATGTAATAAGAAAAGGTGGCCAATGTTTGTGCCCCCTCTGTCCCTTTCGGCAATGGTAATTTAGTAAATGTTTAAGCATAAAGGGTAATATATGAGGAATCAGTCATATGAATTAGCTAAAAGTGATCCAGCCAATTTCTCTATAGAAGCATTCAGTGCTTCAAGTGGAAGGATAAAAGGAGGTTTTTAACACACACAACACAACATGTTAAATAAATAAATAAATAAATAAATAAATAAATAAATAAATAAATAAATAAATAAATAAATAATAATAATGATAAAACAAATAATACACAGTGGGGGTGCAAGCATTTCTGCCGTCACATTGATGGTAAAGAGGGTGAAGCTTAAGTGCTGCTGTGGGACCCTGCTCTTTTTCTTAAGACTCACAAGATTCAGCCACGGTCATTTGTTTGTTCCTAAGTGAAACAATATTTTTGAATGAATCAGTTAAATCACAGATTCACTGACTCCATGGAAAAGACCTACTGACCCACCTACTATTGTGACAGTGTAACCTGCAGAAAGACTTGCTCAAAAAACCCTACCACTTTAAAGAGCATACATAGACAAGAAGGATGTTACATACAGTGAAATATATATTGATATAATATATGTCTAACAGAAATGACTCGAACCAGACAAATTAAAGAGTCGATCAGGGCTGTGTTGAAACACGAGCCGAATTCCTCAGGAAGTCATAAATCAGTTCTAGTGCCACAAGAACCAAGCAAGATGACCAACCAATTTTTTCACAAAACAGCTTTCAACATTAACACCACTAGAACAATTATTGACAATTTTAATTAGCAGAAGAGATTGTCAAATTTGTTGTTCGTAATTGAAATGCAACACTGGACATCACATGAAAACCCATGAGAGTACTGCACAATTTCCATTGAGTTCCCCCACCCAGCAGAACCAGACTAAAATTCATAAGGGGGAAGGGCTTTGAACCTCTGGTCTCCACAGAAGTTTTTGTCAAGAGAATGGCAAAGAAACATTTGTACATATATATGGACCAGAATGAACTCATTGAATGACTTATAAATGAATCAGTCCATCGCTTCACTCCATATTCATTTATGTGTAACCCACACATTTGACTATCATGTTATAATCACTTATTGTGTATGTCTTTTAATAACTATGGGATAGCTTAAGGATACATAGTCATGTCTAGTATCTACGTAATTGAATTTGCTTGCTTGAATTAGTCCAGACAATAATTTATTTGTCACATGTATGATATTCCGGTTATAGGAATCATGTCCAAAATTAGACCCTGCAAGAGTGGGAAAATTCGGACCACATGCTTGGTAAGATAAACATATGATTTATGATACCCCCGAGCCAAGACGATATCTGATTGGTCAGGACAACTTTTGAGGTGTGGCCAACAGGCCAGTTTACATACTAAGGACGTCATAAAATCTTGCTTTTAGTTGTTAGCTTTGCTTCTGCTACTAGTCATGCTTTTAGCTTTTAGTTGTTAGCTTTGCTTCTGCTACTAGTCATGCCTGCTTTTAGTTCTAGCCTTGCTTTTGCTATAAGTCATGCCAGCTTTTAGCTTTGCTTCTTAGCTTTAGGTTTTAGCCATGCTGTTAGTCATCACTGTTCTTTGAGCGCGGTTCCTGCGTGCTTCAGCCTGCACGCCTGCTGCTACTTAGCCACGATGAGAAGAAACACCACCTTGTCTCGTCAAACTTTATTTCTTTTCTTTTCCGTTTGAGAGTTTCGTGTTCTGAGTTAAGTTTTGTAACGACTGCCCGTTCAACTTCAACCAGCGTACACAACTCTGCATCTTCAGCCAACGCCCCACACCACGGGCTTCCCAAGACGTCACTTCAATGACTACTACTTTTTCACAGGAGACGCAAGTAACCTCCAGACTGTGACCTTTACTGGTGTATCTAATATAATTTTAACCTTATTGAGGAACTCAATGGGAGGGTTAATTAAGTGATTGATGGTTGTTCATGTCTATGCAATTTCACGTATTGCTGTAAACTTGGGATTCCATATTTCCATTCTCTTAAACTCATCTTTCCCTAACTTTCGATCTTCCTGCAGCTTGTGTGAATGTGTGAGTGCGTGCGTTTATGTGTTAGATTAGTTTATATGTCTTAGATTTATCTAATAAAGCCTTATGCATATTGTGTTTTGTGCTTACAAATTAATGTCTTAAACTGTCGATCTTGTTACTGTGCTAATTGATAGTGTTTTCACTATAGTTTGGATATTAATATCCAGCGCAGATTTGATGTTAAATGGCTCGTTCAGTGAATCGCAGGGCATCTCAGTGATCAGCTGTGAAACAGTGATTCTGTTCAAATTCCCTTTAAAATCTTAAATGATTCCCTTTAAGCTAAATTGACCTGTTTCCCTTACATATGAAATGCTGTTCCAACCAGCCAGAATCAGCCTTTTTTAAATCAGCTATGTTTGTTTCAACACTACTCACAATCTACACAGATACAGAATGCGGCCCATTCTGCCTGGATCCATGTCCTGAAACATCACCTGAAAATCAATGAGCTTTCTCAAAGTGTTTCTGTCCATGTTAATTTGCCCCAGGCAGGTCATTGACCCGAAATGTGACAGAGACGTCTGCTTCGCTGAAAAATTCCTCTGCAAAGCCCTCCATATATTGCTTCTCTCATGGACTTTTAGTTTCTCACACTTCTTATAACAGCCCAGTCTTGAGGAACAGTTATTTTTAGCAGACCCCTTCCACAAGAATACAGCCAAGTATATAAGATGTGATCTTTTATCTTTTAGCAGATCAGCCTGGTATCATATGCAGACATGAACCAGCCTAACCTGCTGCCATGTACCCCTTGCCAACCAGTGCTGATGTAGTTTGCAGCGGCTTGGAAGGCAAGACCAGAGCCTTTAATGATGATGCCGTGTTGGGAGACAGATAGGGGAAAAAAGGCAGGCTCCAGCATGGAGGCCGAGATCTTAAAATCCACATCTAATTTACTCTTCTGTGGTCCTGCTTTTTTCTTGGCAGGCCAATCAATGTTTAACTTGGCTACCGCATGAGTTATCACCTCCAACAACTCCTCACACTGTGGTGACTGAGAGGGTGATTCATTGACACTCTCCTCATCCAGATAGGGATGGAAGATAGGCAGATAGGCAGAGCATCATATTTCCTGGGGGGAAGTAGCGCCGAAGCTTGCTTCCCATCCCAGAGAGTGAAAGCTGGATCTGGCAGGAAAGGACGAAGATAGGGACTCACCCATCTGCATTCCCTCCACCAGATCCAATTGTGATCCCTAGGAGTGCAGCTGCAGCTCTGCCTCAGCGAAAGCGGGGCCAGCACAGCGGGGCCAAATGCTGCATCTTACTATCAGCCTTTTTTGCCATGTTATTGATATTTAGCATCATCATGGGGGTTTCCTTCAGCCTGGGAGCTCCCCTCTTTGTTTAAAACAGTAGCTTCTGTAATCTCATTCTCAGAATTTCTAGGATTTTTTTGTGATGGTCCTGTAAAATATGCTTATATGCTTGTTCTGAATCCTTTTCATTTTTCTCAAATTTTGCTAGTTGTATTTTTTACGTTGATATTGTCCAAATAAAAACCGCATTTAATGGAAAAGAGTCTAAACAATCCTTCCTTCCAAGTAGCCTACACTTAATACAGTATGTCACCTGTATTAAGGTGGAACTCCAGAAACAATCTACAGAGAAAATATTCCCCTCTCTGGGATATAAGTTTATCTGGTAAGAATTGTGCTAGGATGTAGCAAACAACGTCCTAACCAGACAGTCAATCTTGATTTTGAATATGATAGCAGAGTGTCTAAGAGAGACTTTTGAGACCAACAAGCCATATGGTGTGTGATTTTAGAACACCAGTTGAGTCATTCTTTCCATCCCATTAATCCTAACATGGATAAAATAAAACCATTCTACAAATTATGCACAGTAGTTATAGTATCTGCACTCACAAAACACCTATATTTTATTACCATATGTCATATACATGCAACTTCAGTACACCTGTGAGCCAAAAACTATCCTCAAGGGAGATTGTTTTGGGTGTGTTTGGGGACTGTGAAGGTTCAGAGTGATGCCAGTGTTTCTAGGGTGCACATAATACTCACATCTCATGTCATAACATTAAAAAGGCTGTTTACTTCACCTAAAAAGGCAAACAGGGAGACGGCAAAACAAATACAAAAGAAACTGTACAAAATATAATCTCTGCGGTAAACAATGGCTCAGTGGATACTGAGGCAGCCAAAAAACAAAGGACTGCTTAAAGGGTTAGTTCATCAGAGAATGAAAATTCATCCAGTAATGTCAACCTACACTAAGCCCTTCCCTAACCCTAAAACCTAAAAATTTGATAAAAATACATGTTTAAAAAATACAAATTCTGATTAATAGCCAAGATAGTGGCTATTCTTCCTGGGGTCCAAAAAAAAAAAAAAAACTAAATTACATACAAACCAATACAATAAATCATATAAACCCCAAATCCACTGAGAACATCAAAATCAGCAATTTACTACTGTACCATTAAATATTTCTTTAACAATTTTTTAAACCTCATTTTACTTTTGTATGCAATTAATTTCATATTTTAATTCCTCTATACATTACAGTCTGTTGCTTTGCATTAGTTTTTGAAATGAGAAGCAAGAAATATCCTTTTAATGCATGCCTGGTGTTAAAATTATGACTAGCATTACCATGCAAAGGTTTAGATTACAATACACTTGGATCTTTCAGTACTGAAATGTTTCTTATAAAACATAGCAGAGAAACAATTACCCTATCCTTCACCAAAAGCCAATCTAAAATGTTTAAAAAAAACTGGACTAACTGTAATTTTTCTAAATCTTTACTTGATGCACTCGACCATAACACTGGACTAAATAAGTACCATTGTTTGTACAGATGCAATAGATGTCTAGTGTGCACAAACATCTAGTCACTCTGAGTTTAACCTTTTAAAGCAGTCCTTGTCTGACTGCAGTGTTCTTTCTGACAGACAGCTGAGAGCAATTGCAAAACACCACAAAGAATTTATAGTTTAATCTCTCCACAGCACCTCACAAATAAACATGGATTATGCATAATGACAGGAAAATAGCTCACAGCATGTCCAAAGTCTGAATGTCTTGAAATGTATTGCTGAAGACAGTGAATCTGTACACAATGCTGCTTTGCTGGCTGTAGTGGTGGTACTTTACAAGAGATTAAATTTATTGGACTGTTTAAACGTGCTGACTGTTTTGCTAAAGTACATTATCAGAACTTTCCAGAAAGTTGCGTCTCTCGGTTGTTTAAGAAATGCCGCAAAATATTAAACTAATTATTCTTTAAGTAGTAATTTTGATCATGATAAAAAGGTATTTTATTGTGATTATTACATTTTCGCCCACCTCATTTGTTTGCATGTGCATAATACAAATATATGCAGCATGCTGCCCAGTCAGCAGTGCAATGATGAAGTATTGCAACTGAAAAAACAAAAGCGCCTTTCCCTGCAGATGTTCTTTTCTGAATTTTCTTCTTAGCCCCCATATACAGCTATGTATTATTCATAACATGATGTGGCAAAAGTGTTGCAGAAATTGAATAGTGGAGCACTTGCCTAGCATATTGACTGATTGCACAGCTCAATACATCCCTTTTAACCCATCCAATCTGGGGCGCATTTTGCAAAAGCATTGTTAGATAACTAAGGTGGTTCATTCCATTGAACTCTATTGGAAAAGACAGAACTTGCGACCATATTTGCTCTGGCTAATGCAGTACTGAACTAAAGTCATCAATGAATAGTCTTTATCTTTGCTATTGTTACGGAGTCATTAGCAATGGCAGATCCTTCAGCTTCACCCACTCATTCACAATCACACCAGAATTATGATGCACTTCACCTGCAATACCAATCAGTCACAGTATAAAGCAACCTTCCCATTACCTTACCAAGCAGTAGTATACTTCAAGTTTATTTTACTAAGTATACTTAAGTAAAGTTCAATTTAAAATATTTTTAAGTATACTTAATGTAGCAAGTATACAAATATCAGTGTTTTAGTAGTATACTTGTAAGTGTAATGTTTCAATACTCACTGGGACTAAACTGGCTGACTTTATAGTACAGTATATAAAAGTATATTTTTAAGTATGATTTAAGTTTAACAGTTGCAAACTTTGAGTACACAACTAGTTTACCTCTACGTTTGTGGTTTGTACTGCAATTATATTAAAAGTGAACTTTTAGATGTACTGAGAGTTTACTAATTAAATACTTTTTACACTTTGAAGTAAACTACTAATTTAGTAGTTTTATACTGCAAGTATACTCATAAGTTTTCTTTATTGAATTTAACATCATACTTTAAATATACTACTATGTCCCTGTTTAGGTTTTAATTTGTATATATTTTGTTACATCAATATCTGAACATATAAAAAAATCCAAAGAAAGAACAGGGTCTCTGCTTGTAAGCAAAAACATTTTATTCTAGCTTCATGCATTCTTTTTTAAAAACACTTTTTCTTAACAAAATAAAGAAATAACATTTTGAACAAAAAGCTGAAAAAAGACTATGAACTGGATTCAGAATTATAATAACGTAAATGGAGTCACACCCCAAATCTTGACTGTAACGTTTACGTGTTAGTATCTTTTGTCTCTTTTTTCTTCTTCACTTTTTTGGAAATTCTGTGCAGACGATGTGTACTAGCGCCCTCTAACGTATAATAATGAAAACACAGATTCTAGGAGTATAGCTCAAATATATTTAGAATTTTTACTAATCAGGTATACTTAAATGTAATTTTACGTACATTTCTGAGGAGTACATACAAAGTAAACTCAAAGCATACTTTCCTATTTTTTTTTTTAGTTTAAAAGAAGTATACCAATAGCACACTTTAATAAATTTATTTTTCATAAGGGTGGTCCATTCTGCTTATGCCTTTGCTACCTGCCTGTTTGTCTGATCCATTCCAGTCCAGTCCAGTCGTCTACCATCATCTACTGTCTTTCTCCCAGCACTCTCCCTCAGCCTAACTCTGCAAATAAACCTTGGTGATTGTTGTCAGCTAAGTCGGACTTAGTAAGTCCTAGCTCAAGATTACCTTATTAACTCACCTGTGGTCATTGCTTTCACTTCTCCTGAAGCCTGTAAATAAACTCCTTTAGACCATTGTCTCCTTCTATTTGCTGATATCTACTGCTAAAATACAGCATACCATCATTTAAATTGGAATGACATTGTGGACACTTTGGAGGTTTGGGTTGAGAAATGCAGCAGTTCATCAATGTTAATTAGGAAATTGAAATCGTTGGCGTTCTTCTTCTTCTTCATCTTCATCATCATCATCATCTTCTTCTTCTTCTTCTTCTTCTTCTTCTTCTTCTAGTCTATAGTCTATGGCAGCCCATAGAACCGATTGCAGAAAAATTGTATAATTTGGCACACTGATAGAGGACAGTCCCAACATTAACTATACCAAATTTGAAGTCCAACTCTCTGGCGCCACCACTTGTACAAAGTTTCAATATTTGTATGCTAAAAACTTTGGAAACTGTAATCCAGAAAATGAAAATTCTTTTTTTCCTCTGAAACCTAGACGGTTAGTCCGATTTTCACGAACAATTGGCTCAGATCATCTTCAGACAATGATAGCAAAAAGGAAATCAAGTTGATCTGCCCAACTATTCTCATGAACAAATTTGACGAAAACCATGAAAAATTGCATGTGAAGCTATATCTCTGCAATGGTTTGGCATATTGAGACCAAACTTGGTGTGGGTTATAAAAACCATGACCTGAGACTCCCTGCAGTGTTTCGAAGCAGTGCCACCTAGTGGTCAGGAGATGTGAAAAATGAATATTTTTGCTTATAATTTCTGAATGGTTTGGCCAAACTGGTCTCTTTAAATTCAGTGAGTCATGTCGAGTCCAATGATATCCAATTTTCCCGTTTCATCCATTTTATGTTTTAAAATTATGTACTTTTTGAACGCATTATCATTGTGAGGCATTGTCAATAGTAATAAACCAATCGTCAACCATTAATAATTACACATAAAATACTAATAACTTTTTATTGCATTAGCCTATTGCAACGACACTGGTCGCAAAATATTCCCTGGGTTATGCCGTCAGCATGGATACCAAATATGCCAGAGTAAGCTGAACCTTCTGTCTGCCATTTTGATTTGTTGAAAACCAACTTTTTCGAACTCCTCATCTACCGTTGGTCCGATTTTCACCAAATTTGAATCAGATGATCTTCAGACTGTGCTGACAAAATGTTATGGATTTTGTGTTGATGAACAAAACCTTTTTTGCATACCACAACGACGAATTTGAGGCATGATGCCAAAAGGACACTTAAGGCTGTATCTCTGCAATGCTTTACCATATTGACACTAAACTTTTTGTGTGTTATTGTCATCTCACACAGAACACACCAACATGATTTCATTAAGCCATTAAAAGTGATAAGCCATTTAATCATATTACTAGTGGTTGTATTTATGATTTTTTAGCCATTTCAATTACAATAATCTTAAAATTGCTTTAATTGCTCATTGTTGCATTTTGTGTGATGCTCCATGCCATGCTCAACTCTCTGCTGGAGCACTTGGCCCCGTAAATGCAGCTGGCAGCTATATTTTGAAAATTGATGTCAGTGCATACTCACAAACTGAATATATTCAGATTGCTTGCCAATCATTCTTGTCATATAGTCAGATAAACCGTCACTCTTTGTGGTAATGGTGAGTATTTTAGAGTGACCCTTTCTCAGGTAGTGACAAGTGCCTATTGAGTGAATCATTTACTCAACCCATTAATGTATTTAAAAGCACTAAATCATTCATGGACCAACACACCACTATGGAGTTCTGCTCTGGCTTTGTTTCATTGGCAGAGAATAAACAAATTGTTTCAAAATATAAATCTGTCATAACATTTTATATGCGTGGTGGGCCACCGCTCATTTCTGTTTAGCCTCAGGGCTATTAGCCACCCAGGGGTAGAGTAGCTGGATTCCTAAAAAAAAAAAAAAAACTTTTTTGCTTTAGGTTTAGACTGACGCTGGCGCTTCAGATAGATCTTCAGATACATGTCCTGCCTATCGGTTTGTGACATTGGTATCCTGAGTACTCGCTCCCCTGAGCTCTGTAAGGTTTCAGTAGGTTGAGTGTTTCACAGCCTCTCAATCAAGTCGGCTGTGGCTCCTCCGAGCCCTCAGGTAGATCTATGCTTGTAGGACGGCCCTCATCCGGGCCGCCCCTGTAGCTGGCCTAGGCTATGCTAGGGATATTGGAGGCGTGTTGCTAAGTATAGCTGCACATTCATTATGTGTTAGGCTTCCTCCCCTAGATTTCAGCCTCCTCCCTTAAATGGAAGCTGTTGGCCAAGGCCCGACCCTTTCTCTGCATTCAGGGGTGATAGAGTAATGCAGGGTGGTAGCTGAGGTAGGATCAGTCTGGCAGGGTTGGGCCATCTTTCGCTCTGCGAAGTGACCGTTTGCTAGACCCTGCCGAACAGAGATGTTTTTGGGCCTCTAGAGCTGGCTCCACTCAGCCCTTTGAGCTAATCGCTCGACTGATGGGTTGAAGTGGGTTGGCTTGCAATTTAGCCCACCCCCCCACCCCCCGCTCCCCTAGGCTGGGTGCAGGACAGATCCCTGTCACCCTTTGGAGCCACTTGCAGGCCTGCTCCCTGTCTAACATTGCTGGGGCATATGGTTGTTACTCCCCCGCTAACTCAGGGTAGTTTTGAGTAGTCCATTCTCAGCTCTGTATGTATCTACCTCACACCACGATGGCTCCGGTTGAGCAGGGAGTTCTAAACTACATGTCATTCCGGTATTTGAACTCCGCTCCCTTTGAAGCCAGAGCATTGCCATGGGCTGACGCCTATGCATTTAGTAGGTAGGCCCCTAATGGGGCCTCCACTAGGCAGAATGGCATATGTTGTACTCCACTGCTATAAGGGTATTGCTTTTTGCCTCTGGCAAAGTGATTAGGTACCAGGATGCTGTAGCAACAGCTTTCTGCCGCGAAAGCTGCACGGTTGGGTAGTAGGCCCCAGCAGGCCTCCTTGACCGAATAGCCTTCGGTGGTTGGCCCTGGTAGTTCGGGCAGAAGGCTCACTGCCGATTAGTAGGCCTTAACAGGCCTCCTCGGAGGTGGGTCACAACATTGTGGAACATACACTAGGACAAAACTATAAGAAAAGTTTTTTAATAGTATGGTTCCAGCAGTGTTCGTTAAAGTAGCAGAATAGACCCGTTATCAGCTAGTAGGCTCGACCAGGTCTCCCTGTTAGGCGAGTCCCCAGAAGCAGTTACATCCAGCTGATTAGACTGTTTCAGGTAGTAGGCCTCTTCAGGCCTCCCTGAAGGGAGCTCCCCACATTTTGTGGTGGTCAGGTAGTAGGCTTTACTAGGCCTCCCTGAGGGTTTAACCCTTTGACACGTACGATCACACCGGTGTGATCAGTCTTGGCTGGTCCCTGGAGCGTACGATCACACTGGTGTGATTAGAATGTTCAGTAAATCACGTGATCAACTGCTAAATTCAAAATTTCAAACTTTAGCTTTCACTGCTTTCCCGCTTTGACTGGCACTGAGCCAGAGACAGACGTGCTCAGCTACAATTATTATCACAACTGTTCAGTGTATTTTAATGTTTATTTTATGTTTCATTCACTTTAAATTACACTACACAATAACAGAAATATAGGTTGTTATTGAACACTCATATTTATAACAGTAAAAGAACATTTTAAACATGTAATATTAATATTTATTCAAGTCAAACACATACCTTGTAGATAACAGCTGTTTCACAACGCAAGTGTCAGCGACGCGTGAACAGCGGGTATTTTTTCAGACGTGCGTGCATGTTAATCAATGAGTGAATTCACTCCAGGAGCAGCGTGTGAGCGTCAAGCAGGAGCGTCTCGTGAGATGCAGTGAAGCGGGCGTTACAGTCATATATTTCGGGAAACATGGATGATCTTGCATGTTGTAAATCCAGCAGGCTCTAAGTCCAACTCTCCATCAGTGTTGTAAACAAATAATGGCGGCGCCCATAGCCCGTCACGTGATAACTTACCGATCAACAAACATGTTTTTTTTCTTATATTAATACCACATTAGGAGTTAACTTACATATATTTAACGATGTTAATAACTACAAGTTTGTAAATATTTTGTATAAAAAAAATATATATATATTTTAACTGTCATGGATTGCGAGTCTTTTTTTCCCCGCTGACAACTGATGTAAAGCTGACATCACCGTTACCTCACAATCGCCTTTGTTGTAATTTAAAGACACAACTTTAATCCAGCTCACCAACATAAGAGAAAATGACAGATAATACATTTAAAAGAAGAAAACTGACAAATGAGGAAATTGAGGAATTTTTTTTTTATTCTGATGAGGAGATTTTTGACAGCGAGGCAAAGAGTGACAGTGATGAGGATCTTCCCCCAAATCTTGAAGCTCTGGACAACTTTGAAGACGAAGAGATGACACCAGTTCCTAATGAGGCAGAAGAGGTAACGTTAAACTCATTGTTGTGGAAGGCAACCAACCTTTTTTATCCTCCTGGCCCAGGCAATTTTAACAACCAGCACTGTGGTGTGCAAAATCCACAAGAATCACCCAGTGAGGTAAATTGTTTTAAATTGTTTCTAACGGCAGATGTAATGGGAGAAATTGTGGAGGAAACAAACCGCTATGCCTCTGACTTGCAAGAGAAGGAAATGAAAGGGAAGCTGGTTAAATGGGTTCCAACAAATATCCCTGAAATGTACACATTTTTAGTGTCAGTTCTCTTAATGGGGGTGATCAAAAAACCATCACTTCGTGATTACTGGAGCACAGACCCCATGCTCTTGACCCCATTTTTTGGGTCTTTGTTCTCACAGGATCGCTTCCTTCTGCTCCTCCGCTGTCTTCACTTTGCAAACAATGCGACAGCAGTTTCCTATGACCTGCTGAAAAAAATCAGACACATATTCACTGCGCTCACCTCCTCTTTTCGTCACATTTTTGTGCCATACAGGGATCTGTGTGTGGATGAGTCTCTGATGAAGTGGAAAGGCAGGCTGGCATTTCGTCAGTTCATTCCATCTAAACGGCAAAGATTTGGGATCAAGTTTTTTGTTTTGTGTGATGTGCTAACTGGTTATGTGGAGGACATGATCATTTACACCGGATCCTCCACTGACATCCAACATTACCCAGGACTTGGGATTTCTGGGTCCGTTGTGATGACACTCTCTTAGCACCTTACTTAAGCAAATGTCATGTTCTATATGTTGACAACTGGTACAGTAGTCCCACACTTTTCCAGCACCTCTTGTCACGTGGCACTGGAGCTTGTGGGACCGTGCGCGGATACAGAAAAGGGATGCCAAAGTTCACCTGCAAGATGAAAAAAGGTGAGGTGGAATTCAAAGAGAATGGGTCACAGTTGGCAGTAAAATGGCATGACAAGAGGGATGTTCATGTCCTTACCACAGTCCATCCAACTGGTATGGCAGCCACAGGCAAGCTGGATCACCTCACTGGGCAACCAATGATGAAGCCAGTCTGTGTGCTGGAGTACAACAAAAAGATGGGTGCAGTTGACAAAGCTCATATGATGACTGGTTTTCATGAATGCACCAGAAAGTCTACCAAGTGGTACAAGAAAGTATTTTTTCATGTACTCGACACGGTTTTACTCAACAGCCACATCGTCTACCGGCAAATTACTGGTGAGAAATGGATACAAATAAATATAAACGAGATAAAAAGTGCTAACATTTTTAATTAATGTAATTTAAAGTGTTAACAAATTCACAATAATAAACAGACCACACGGTCACATTCTATTATTTTCTCCTCACTTCCTATTGATGTGCTCTACTATGAGTAGGAAAGGAAATCACCTCCCTACAATTCAGGACGAACCTAATGAGAGGGCTGCTGGAGGAGTACAGCACATTGCGAGGTCCAACCAAAGGCGGGCGTCCTGCCTTGGACACTCCTCTGCGCCTTACAGCCAGGCATTTCCCATCTGAAGTCCCTCAGACCACTTCCCAGGGCAGCAAGACCAGGCGGCACTGCAAGGTCTGCCTCTCCAGCACACGCAAGGGCAAGCAGAGGCGCCTCACCAAGCACATGTGTGTGCCATGCAACACTCCCTTGTGTGCTGTCCCATGTTTTGAGGAGTACCACACACTGAAGCATTATTAAGCCTGTAAAAAGTCAGAGTATATTAATTCATGATGATACAGTGTTAATTATTATTTATTGTAATCATATTATTAAGTGGGTATAATAGTTTGCTTTAAACAAAACCATTTATTAAAAGTCAGTATATTTATAGTTTTTTGTTTAATATTTATTGTACATATATTTGTTTTTATATTTGTTTACAAAGCTGATATGATGACTGGTTTTCATGAAGCATTATTAAGCCTGTAAAAAGTCAGAGTAGCCTATATTAATCAATTTATGATGATACTTCATAATTTATTGCAATTATATTATTAAATATAAAAGGTACCAGTATGTATAATATAGTTTGTTTTAAACAAAAACATTTACCAAAAGTCAGAGTATTTTTACAGATTGTGTGTTTGTTTATGATACTATTTTAATTGTTAGTCATTGTAAATATATTTGTTTTCTGTTTTGTAATAGTAATAATAAACTTTTTTGTTTAATACAAACTCTTATACATTTATATTTTTTTCTATTTTTACATTAATAAAACATACATGAAGCCCAAAACATACATTCTTTTTGGGCTATATGCATAGCTGCACTACTTCCTGAACTTCAGCCAGCTCCTTTGTTTCCGGTCTGTCATTATTGGAGAAACTGATTAATCCAGGTTTGTCGGATTATTGTTGCTGTGATTCCTGAGGTCAGCCACACCTGGATTAATCAGTTTGTCCAATAATGGCAGACAGAAAACAAAGGAGCTAGCTGAAGTTCAGGAAGTAGTGCAGCTGTGCATATGCTATACATATCTCTCACTACCAAAAAAAGTAAAATCTACATGGTATGACATCATCAAATTATATTTCCCTATACAAATTTGAGCAAGCTGATAAGTGAGCTAGCTGAAGTTCAGGAAGTAGTGCAGCTGTGCATATGCTATACATATCTCTCACTACCAAAAAAAGTCAAATCTACATGGTATGACATCATCAAATTATATTTCCCTATACAAATTTGAGCAAGCTGATAAGTGAGCTAGCTGAAGTTCAGGAAGTAGTGCAGCTGTGCATATGCTATACATATCTCTCACTACCAAAAAAAGTAAAATCTACATGGTATGACATCATCAAATTATATTTCCCTATACAAATTTGAGCAAGCTGATAAGTGAGGTGTGACCATATATTAATATAATAATTGTATAGACTATATGGTCACACTTCACTTATTAGCTTGCTCAAATGTTTTGTAGGCTAGGAAAATATCATTTAACAATGTCATACAATGTAGCTTTACTCTGCTTAAACATGGCATCTTTTGATTTGCTTTGCAATTGAGAGATATAAAACTCGGTGAGCAATATACTAAAACAAACAAGAAAATTGATTTAACGTCAAATATGTGCTTTGGTATATTCACGTTATGTATAAGGTATCAATTCAACTGAACCCTGACTTTTCCTCCTGAATGCACGGATTATGGAACATAAAATTAACAACTAAATACTAATACTCACCGATTGTCACGTGGCGTTTCTGTGGGAGATGCACCGATTGTCACGCGGCTGTTCTGGGGGAGATGCACCGATTGTCACGCAGCGTTTCTGGGGGAGATGCACCGATTGTCACGCGGCTGTTCTGGGGGAGATGCAAAGTACCATGTGCAAGCGAAGTTCACAGCAGTGGAGGGGGGGGGAGGCAGCAAACAGAACCATTTCAACCATAGTCGGTACATGCTAACAAATTATTTGAGAGGTTTTGAATAAAAAAATTAAATAAAGCGAAATATTCAAGCTACTCACCTGCAGACAGTTATCCATCGTGTGCGCGCCATTTTGACTGAAATGTCACATGACAAGGTTCATGCGTCTCCATGGAAATTAGAACGCGACTGATTGCAAAATAACGGTCGCAGAAAAAACCTCATGCCAGACTGCTGGTCTGACTATTTTAGAACTTACGTGCGAAAAGGTTAATCCCACATACTGTGGTTACTAGGTGGCAGGCCCCACAGGCCTCCCTGAAGTTGAATTCCCGCTTTTTTGAACTGTCAGGTAGGAGGCCTCATAAGGCCTCCCTGAAGGCAAAGCCCCAAAGACAGTCAACTGGACTGCCAGTCTGGCTCACTATCAGCAATGGTTTTCAGGTAGTAGGCCTCTCCAGGCCTCCCTGAAAGTAAGCTTTCCTGCACTGTGTTTATCAGGTAGTAGGCCTCACTGGGCCTCCCTGAAGTTGAGCTCCCACATACTGTGGTTGTCAGGTAGTAGGCCTCACCAGGCCTCCCTGGAGTTGAGTTCCAAATTACTTTCAGTTTCCACTTAAGGTGGTTATCTGGTAACAGGTAGTAGGCCTCTCTAGGCCTCTCTGTAGGTGAACTCCCACATATTGTGGTTATCAGGTAGTAGGCTTCACCAGGCCTCTCTGAAGGTGAGATCCCACATACTGTGGTTGTCAGGTAGTAGGCCTCACCAGGCCTCCCTGGAGTTGAGTTCCAAATTACTTTCAGTTTCCACTTAAGGTGGTTATCTGGTAACAGGTAGTAGGCCTCTAAAGGCCTCTCTGTAGGTGAACTCCCACATACTTCGGTTGTCAGGTAGTAGGCCTCTCCAGGTCTCCCTGAGAGTAGTTTCACAGTGGTGCTGGGTTTTGTAAGCTAGTGGCCGCTTACTTTCAGTTTAGCAGACCTTATCAGGCAGCTACCGAAGGTGAGCTTACACCCTGGCTCAGCTCAAGTTTTTATTTTCTGCTACGGGTTCCCTCCTGGACCCTCTTTATCTTGCTACAGCCTGGTTGCCTACCAGGTAGATCTTATGCTCCCCTCACTGAGGGTCAATATGAGTATGTGGTCTCCTGAGTCTGGTCAGTCGTTCGTAGGCCTCTCATGAGGCCTCCCAGTTAGATCAGTCCTTAGGCCCTCACAGGCCTCCTCTGTGTTTTGAAACACAAACACTGGGTAGATCCGTGGATCAAGTAGAGAAACTCCCCTCGCTGGCAAGGGTTGTAAAGCACTATGCTGAGTCATACTCTCCAGGATATCCCGTCTCTGAGATCCGGGCAGAGTGGTCACTGCCTGCTCCGCAGTTCCTCGGGTTGGATGCCTTCCTAAAGGCAAGTGTCCTAAAGTGGCCAGTCTGTAGTGTCTTATGTAGTGACACCAGGTCAGGCCTGCCTGGTGGCATTTCAGGTGGCACATTCCCCTGAATAGTGACTGGCTGGGGTTCCCTCGGGTTCCCTGGCCACATTCCCTAGAAGGGACCCCTTCTAAGAAGCTGAAGTTGTGGTCCTAGGCCCTTGAGCAGGCCCAGGTAGACATTTCACTAAACAATGTTTATGGAGGTTTTCTGTGGTATCATATAACCTGGGCTATGACCGTAGGGAGTGCTGTCACTGACAGCCCTGTCCCAGATAGCAAACAGTTATTGAAACTATGCTGAATCAACATCCCGTTGTCAACATTAAGTCATTGAATCAACATCGAACTCTGATGTTGATCCAACATCATTTTGCACCCTGATTTAATATTGAAACAATGTTGAAATTCTGTCCATAGATCAACGGAATTTCAATGGTATTTCAATTATCAGGAATATTGAAACAATGTTGAAATTTCAACTGAACTAAGGATCAACGTGATTTCAATGGAATTTCAATCATTTTTAAATGTTAATTTTAAATGTAATGCCATAAATTAAATAGCCTGCTTTATCTACAGCCAGGATGTTAAAAATTAATGGAACATTTAAAATCTTGTATAAAACACAGAACACACCACACTATTTAAAATCAAATTAATGTTTATTAGCCTCTTTACTCTTTATTTACACTTCATTGTCATCTGATGCCTGCATAAGTTGTCGTCCAGTCCCTCCTGCCCGGTCTGGCGCATAGCGCAGCCACTTTTGGGTGAAAATTGGGTGATGGTAGCTGTCCCCATCTGCTGAGTAAGAGCATCTAAAACAGAAGATAAAATCACAATGCAAAACAAATATAGCATTTAAGTTAAACAGAACATATATTTGAACAAATTCAGTAGCCTAGGCCTATGATTTTTCAATGATCGGATAAGGCAATAAGTTCTCGTGTTGTAGGCTAGATCATATTTCCCCTATATTCAAAGCACTTTTCAAAACTGCCTGTTCATGGATGTATTCGAATTAAAGGGAGGCAAAAAGGATTAGCTTGCAGTGACCTCTTTCATAAGGAAAATGTATGAGGCCAATTGACTCAAAAATGTTTGTTTATTATTTTATTGGTTCAGAAGTAGTTGTTAACTCCACAAATTTAATATAAATAACTGGATACTAATTAAATAGTTAATGTAGATTAGAGTTACCATAGACAAAAGATGTTTTGACAAAATAATCATAGACAAAAACCGTTGCATCCAGTTTTTGATGAGGTTTTGGGCTGGAAAACCAATTGCAAGTGGTGCAAGTTGTTTGCAGAAATAAAATAAAATGAAATCAAAAATATTGTTTTGCTTACTTGGTGTGCAATAGTGATCTGTAAAAGAACAGAAAAGACAAAAATCTCTGTTAAAAACAGCAATTAAAATTCACAATCATACAGTGTGACTGTACTTTATACATATGTACTCAGGTAACCAATCTGTTATTAAAAATATAAAAACAAAAAATATAAACAACATAATATACAAATTAAATATACAGTGGTTTATTCTTTTCAGCTACAGTTGATGTAATAGTAGCATTCAAGAAATAAATGTAAAATATAAAAAACGAAATACACTTTAATGTAGGCCTATAAAATATACAATTCTCATTAAAGCTAATGAATTACGCCCCATTAACTGGACTCCCCCGGCCTCTCAGATCACCATAAATGTTAAAGGGATTTTAATGCTAAAATATGCTATTATTTTTCACTTTCTTCCTATAGTGAATATCAAGCTACAATATATCTGTTTGTCAGCTCAAATGTTTCAGTGGTAGAACTTTTGCCTGGCGTGTCAGAGGTCCGGGTTTGGGTATTAAAATGAAGTACAATAGTTGTGCAAGTACAATGCTGTATCACTTGTGACGCAAACATCCAAAAGCAAATGAAAGCCGATGAGTACAACTGATGAGTAGTTTACACTTTATAGATTAGGGGGTGCAGAAAGCTTTGTAAATTATTTATAATGTTTATTGAGATAATAGTACAATGTTGACATTTCAATGATTTATAAGTGATTAATAATATATTAACTAGTAACTATTAACCATTAAGGATTTTGTTTGATTCAGTTGTTTACTGAAGGCCCTGACTGAAACCCCAGGGTACTCAGGGTACTTACTGTCTGACAGCAGGTTCACTTAGACTCTGCTCATCATCACTGAAGAGTCCAGGAACAAAATAAGCCATCTGACACAGAGACAACGATATTTACTCTGCAGTTCCAGGTTCATTAGAAGGAAACAAGATAAAGCAGAGGTAAAATGCAGATAAAAGACAGAATAATATATATAACAACAATAATAACATATGTAATATACAAATTCTACTACTAATAATATAATCTTAAAATAACAGAATCTATATTTTTAATTTTAGGTTGAGTGTGACTTACGTTTTGATGTCAGGGACTTCTTAAAATTGGTGAAATATATTCTGAAAAAGGCATATTAATGTATTTCATGAGCTTCTTTCATGAGTATTTCATGAGCTTCTTTTCATGAGTTCACCTGTATTTCTAAGTCAGTATCTCCCGTCAGCCACACTTCTGAAGGGAGATACTGAATTAGAAATACAGATTTACTGAAGAAGCTCATGAAATACATTAATATGCCTTTTTCAGAATATATTTCACCAATTTTCTTTTCAAAAATCTTGGAGTTTCACTTTGTTCTGTATAGTTTCTTTCTGTCCTCCTGAAATCACAGAACAATTTGTATTAATATCTGTTTATCATGAAATATAAACACTCATGTAAACTTGTTTTCAGCCGATTACACTCTCAGTGTAAGTGACGTCATCGATTCAGTAAATCAGCCTTTTCCAAAAAAACACTGACAAATCACCAGCAAAACATTCAAAGTGCCATCAAAATATCTCATACACACACGAAGATTTGATGAAAAGCCCAGAGTTTCATCAACAAGAGCTCAAAATTAGCCTAACGTTACCTGAAAACTGCTAAGACGCTAACGGACTTTTTCGAAGACATTAAACCATTTCTATAAAATAAATTTAATTGAAACATGTCAATAACAAGTAAGAAACTTGTCAGAAACATTTGTATATCATATTTGTGTGATTTTAGCGACTAAACTTACCTAAAACAGCGTCAACCGCAGCGAGAGACGGAGATTACTGCTTGCCAGTAACGGTTTTTGTGTTGACGCCCCGTTTCCATGGCAACTCTGCTCCCCGCTCGCGCAGAACTCAGCGCACACACAGCATTCACACAAACAAACATCTCGAGTTAAAACATTACATTTATAATGTACAGCCTCATTCAATAATCACTCACTATAGAGACGGATTCTTTCTGGCAGCCTGTAAAAGAGTGAAAAACGCGACGAAAAAGCAGTCAGGACTTCTCTTTAATAAACCGCTTTTACATTTTCCCTCCGAGAAACTGCTGGAAACTCAAGGCTTTAACATTAATTTACCGTGACCGTTGTCTAAACAAGTTAACGGTAACATTATTTGAAAATGAGCCAGTCTCTTCAGCTGCCCACAGACTGTATAAAAACACACCGCGTGCCTGTGCTGTCTGGATTCATATCGAACATTAAGCAAGCTTACCTGTACACTTGTGCCAAGGGTCCACAAACGAGCTGTGTCCGGTGCAGTACGTTGGGTATACCACCCGTTGATCTCCCGGTCAACCAAAAATCGATGCATTTTCAATCATATTTCCTGGTCAACTATATTTCGATGCATTTTCTATCATATTTCCCGGTCAACTATATTTCGATGCATTTTCAATCATATTTCCCGGTCAACTATATTTCGATGACTTTTCAACAACCGCATCGTTTCTCTGTCCACTATAAATCAATTACTTTTCAACACATTCAGGGATCACCCAGTAACCAAATATCAATGCTTAATCAATCATAAAGATAACTATAGATCAATGTTGTTCCAATATTGTTGTCATCAACATTAATAACATCAGGTTTTCATCGATATGATAATGTTGATTCAACATTTATTTTGCATTGAAATTTCAATATCAACCATAATGATGATTCAGATGGAAAAACAATGTTTATTCAATGTTGGCTTGCTGTCTGGGGTGTGACCTGAGGGTGATTGGTTCTAGCGTTCATTGAATTGCTGGTTCTGACAGTTGTCACTGCCATTGGGCATGCACTCCCTTTAGCGTGGCGGCGTGGGTATTTCGTTCCCCATAGTATCGATGACGCATTGTCGAAGTTCCCTTCGAAAGGGAACGTCTCAGGTTACAAATATAACCTTTGTTCCCTGAGAACAGGGAACGAGACAATACGTCTCCCAGCCATGCCTCAGGGTCTGCCTGCCAAACAGTCCCTTCAGACGAAAGGATATTGTCATGGTTTCAAGGCGCCCTTTTTATATCCAGGTTGCACGCTCAACATTCAAGCTGATGATTCACGGCTGTCGCCGGTCAGCATGATTGCTGTGAGTTGATATTTGATTTCAGACACCTGTCACATCTGAGGCGTTCCCCATAGCGTTGATGATGTATTGTCTCGTTCTCGTTACATTTGTAACCTGAGACGTTTCCTGTCATTATGTCATATTTTTTGTTTGACTCATTAAGCATTCCTTCTTACAGCATACACCAGTTTTCGCTTCACATGCATGTACATTCTTCAAAAGTGGGGACGATTGTTGACATACTAAAATAGAAATTGAAATGGAATGCTATAGATATCGAATATACTACATGTTCGTGTGCTTATTGTGCGAGTTTGCAAGCTGTTGTTCTTCCCACGCAAGTTTGTGATGCTGTTTGCATGTTCATTTAAATTATAATTTTGGGAAACACAGATTCACTGAACTATAAATGCAGGCAACAATGGAACTTACATATCAACATAGCTGGCAAATAGCTGCTTAGCACAGGAATGAAATCAATGGATTCCTAGGCACTGAAACTACAGTTATCAATCAATCTATCTGTCTGTTTATCAGTCAGTTAATTATTTCTGTTATATTGATTCTTTTGAAAATGCAGCCAAAAATTGCACCTGTATTTGACTTGCATTGCCCAAGTCCCTCTTTTCCAATACAGCTTAAATGCACAACTGAATTTGAAAGGCATTTTACTCCACTCTGGAAAGTTGTCTGGGCTATAATATTAAGAAATGTGACATATAACAGTGTCTGTGGTTTCAATCATCCCTCATCTCCAGGGACTCACTCAGTGCATGACATGCTCTCTCTGGATCAATGCTCTCTTTTAAGAACAGTCACTGCAAAGGGTCAACCGATGGGGTTTGTGCCAATGGATGGCTTCTTTAGAATTTGAAATGCTCTAATGCTTTTACCTCCTCACATTTGAAATGGAGAGAATTAAAAAAATGATTTGCAGTCTGATTTTTTTGAGTGCCTTGCAGAAGAGTATTCCTCTCAAATTGAAGCTTGACATTTACAGGGTCTTGTTAAAAGGTGAACACTCTGTCTTCATGATATAGGAAGTAATAAAGAGCTTGTCCACTATATGGATGAAAAGAAAACGAGAAAAACAGCCTCTGCCTAATTCCTACCATGTAGCAGAGTGGTTTTATTTGTCCCTCCTTTAATCAATGGGCTGACATTCATTGCCAGCCGCAGCAGTAGAGCGAAGTTAATCATATTTAGATAAGAGTTTCACCAGGCAAAGCACATCCTTTTATTAGCCAAGGGTGTTTTCTTCTGTCATTATTTTTCTGTTCAGACTGTTTGAAGATGTAAAAAAGAGGAGGAAAGTGACCTTGAATTGATTATGGTCTTCTGTTCATAAATGCATCTGATCAATACAGGGTGTCTCTAAATTAAAAAAATTAAGTTCAGCAATTGTTTTAAACCATGCAGAAGTAAATACAATTAAAAAGATCAAAACACTGATGTGCCCATGAAAGTCTCCTGAAGCTGACAATTTGAAGGTTGATGGCTACACCATTCGCCTTTAATGCAAATAAAAGCAATAAAAAGTTGTAACTGTTTGTTAACATGTCAAATGGACTACATCATCTCTAGTGTAACAACAATGAGTTTTACATAGTAATTAACTCAAATGATATATAGGGAATTTGAATAATTAATCAAGAATTTGATTAATATATATCTCAGATGACAGTTACATTTAATTTTATTGATTATGAAAAATAGCTCAATTGCCAATACCAATACTAATCACAGGGCACTGTACTTTACTCATTAATATGTCAATATTCCATTCTTCATATCAGTTGTTGTGATATCTCTTACTGTAAATTACTGCTAATCAAACAGTGGATTGACCTATCAGTTTTCAATAGAGATATCACTTTTTATAATTCAAGGAAAAATATTCTCTGGCCATGAAAACATTATCCTATCATTATGATAAATTTAGTTTCTAAATTTAAGCTTGTAGCTAAAGACCAAAACATTTCAGTGACTCGTAATGTGAGTGGGGTGGAGTCCAAGCCAATCATTTTATAAATGGGTTTTTAATAATTCAACTAGTAATACATCAAACTACAAATCACACAGAGTAAATATGCGTACGAAAATACAGACAATAAACATTTACAAGACATAACGGAATCCAAATAAAAGAGAGAGAGAGAGAGAGAGAGAGAGAGAGAGAGAGAGAGAGAGAGAGAGAGAGAGAGAGAGAAGTGGAGAAAGCGAGAGAGATCACAGAATGAGCTCAGGTATGAAAATCAGTCAGTAAACCTTAGTGGAACCAACAACGAATCAAATAATAGCAACACTTTAAAACAGCATTTAAATCTCCATAGAAAACGATACTTGCATGGCCCAGTGGGTGAGCGTGGTACCGGCGACGCACGTGTGATGTCACGTGGTCCTTTGAAAACTGCGCGCGTGGGCCGGAGGCCGTGTGACGCGCGTGCAAGCTGCGCTGGATCTTGGCGTGAGCGTGGAGTCACGTGTTCCTTTGTTGCAAAGAGGTGTTCGTTCATCTTCGCGCAGTATTTGAAAGGTTCAACAAACAATGTTCCAGAATTCGTCTTCATTGTGTGGAGAGGCGAATCGTTGAATAAACTTAGTAAAGAAAAGAAAACAAAACAACGAAAATGAAAGTTTCCAAATGAGCCATGAAAATGGCTTTCCTCTCCTCAGTCCGTGTGCTGAGGGGGGAGGAGAACTGAGCGCGGCCCGAGGCCGCGCGGAGCGACGTGTCCGAGAACGGAGAACGGGAAGAAGAGCAAGAAGAGCGCAAGAAGAGAGGGTGGACCTTGTTTGGTCAATTCTTATAGTTTGAAATAGTTCACGCCCATTTTCGAGGGAGCATCCAATGAATGTCCGCGATCTGAAGCGGAGGGAAAGTTCCTTTGTCTCGGTTGAGACAACCCCCTGATGATTTAGGGCCTGTCCGATTTCATCAGGAATATTAAAGCAAGTTCATTATTCCAGATTAAATACATTTTTCATTACTTTGCTCTAGATAAATGGGTCTGTCAAAGCATGACGATTAGAACAAGACTAGACATAATATATATATGACCAAAGATCTAATTTTTAGATCGAATTACACATTTAAAGATTTGTTTAACACATGATAACACTGCAGATGTTGGGAAACATCTAAATGTACCAAAAGGGAATACGTAATACATTTATAAAACATGAAAACAGAAAGTTAATGAATACATTCCATAGAATGCATTGTTCAAAAGAAGCCAGTGACTTGGCTTCTCTCCTGTCCTGTGTGGTCGTAAAATTTTACGAGCTACCAAGGAGTGTGGGGGTTGCAGAACATTTCTTTTTTTGAGAAAGTTAAAGTGAGGAGAGACATTTTCTAAAGTATGAGCTTGCAACTTATACTCTTCACATAACAAGGATTAACCATTTTATGCAATCCAAAAACATAATTAAAATACATATTAATAATAAAATGAAAGTAAGGAACTTATACAAAAAGGTTTCCTTTGTCTCCAGTGTGTTGGAGGAATTTGGGGGGGGTTTCAGGTATCCTTTGAGGCTCGCATGGGTATCGTAAAGTAATTTAAGTCCAGCCAGGCTG
Organism: Carassius gibelio; assembly: GCF_023724105.1. Classification (NCBI taxonomy): domain Eukaryota; kingdom Metazoa; phylum Chordata; class Actinopteri; order Cypriniformes; family Cyprinidae; genus Carassius; species Carassius gibelio. Next base: position 17,238,132 of record NC_068377.1, read on the forward strand.
GCATTTAGTACCAACAGTCTGAATTTATAAAACAGAATTTAACCCATGAATCGCTGACCTGCATATCTGTTACATCTCCCCCTTTACGTCAGATGAAGTCCCTGTGTGGACATCATCGGACGGCAATCATCCGGATGGACAGATGACAGGTGAATCGTGATGGTCATGCAGCAGGTGGGTCATGATGACAGGTGGTTCCTGAAGCTGAGGATTCAGCTTGGTGAGGTTCGGTATTGTCTTTGACTTTGCGTCCCTTTTCCGGGGATTCCATCGGAGACCTCCAGCCACAGTTGTCGTGAGTTTGGCTGTAGAGGTTTGCATCTCGTTGAGTATCCTGTATAGGATGAAGGTCACGCCAAGAGTCAGGGCGGGACCAATGACGGTGGAGATGCACCGTGCAGTGTCGGCAGCAGTCCAGGCTAGGACCGCAGATGACTGGTTCAGAATGGGCTGTCGAGACATTGCTTGGAGGGCTGTATCGACAGGAGTAATGTCAATGTGTTGGGTGGTACCTTTCAGTACTTGGTCCAGCAGGTTGGCACGGGTGGCGGTGTCATGCTGGTCGTAGGTCAGCATAGCTGAGCGCACAGGAGTGTTGACGAGCCATCTGTTACCCACAATCTCTGCTTGCGTTTCTGTGACTTGTGTACGAGGCTTGGCTTCGGCAGGGCAGCGCGTATCGCTGACCCAGGGTTGCAGCTCGCAGATTCCTTCAGAGTTGTGTCTGAGGAAGGGTTTGCTAAGGCAGAGATAATGAATGTCTTTGGTTAAAGTACACATGTGCATGTTTGGGGCCAGGTACAGCTGTGTGTTGCTGTCGTGGTAGGCCACCACATTTGGAATGTGTGTTTTGGTGTGGGTGTTGCTCTTCCACATCCTGACACTGACAATGTCTTTAGGTCTGTAGACTTGGTTTGACTCGCTGATGAGTTGGTTCAGGAGCACGTTCACTTCTCCCTGTTTGGGGTTTGCGTGCCGTAGGAAGGCGCTATCCAGAGAGTTGGCCAGGTGCATTCGTAGCAGGTCAGCTGGCATGGTGATGGTGTAAGACAGCACAGTTAACACAAGGCTTAAGGGTATCATGTATGGTGGGGTTTTACTCGTGGTTAGGCTGTCTTTGGAGGAGCTAACCTCCCACAGCATGGCTGTTGTTAATGCTGTTAACAGCTGAGTCTGGGTAAAGTCCTTCTGGAAGGCAGTAAACAGTGGTTTCAAGGAGTTTACAGTCTGGTTCGCTGCATTGACACTGGACATAACAATGTTAAACATTCTGGCGGCAGCAGCGGCTCTAAGCAAAGCTCCCGGGAACTGTTTGGAGCGGTGGTGGTGTCCACCTAACTCCATTTGTGTAACCGTCACTTTCTCATGTTGGCTGAACAGGTGTTTGACATCGGCCTCAGTGTGAGTGAGGGAGTCCTCTCTCCATCGGAACCTTGTACAGCTGTATTCGGTTACAGTGCTGGGGTAGTGTGCCCTGTCATCGGTAGTCAGGAGTCTCAGCGGTTTTCTCGGTGGCAGCTGTCCTCTCTTTGGCTGACAGCACAGCACGGCAAACCACAGCAGCATCCTGGTACAGATAATAGGGAGAGAGAGAGAGAAAGGGGAGAAAGAAACAAACAAGGCCTGTCTTTGGTTGGACAGGACAGTCTCTTTGCTTCGTGGGCGGCGACTGGGTTTAGCTCGCCATCGCCCATGTTTTGCCACATCTTGCTGCTGGCATGACGCTTGCCTCAGTGTTGTGTCAGTGGCTCTGGTGCTGCGTGGTGCAGCACATGCTGCGTCATGGAAATATATTGGCAGTATCCCCCTTTTGCTCCGTGGCATTACACGCCCTGGCATTGTGATGTCAGACGGTGCACAACCCACAATATTGTTCTGTGCACGCAGCATGGTTTGTGTATCATGCAGTGGTCTGGGGCTTTGGTTGTCAGTGACTGTAGACTGGTTGCCAGGGTGGATGGAGGGGTCTGAGAGGTGGTAAAACAAAGTCATTATCAAGGTTTCAGAAGCCCGCATGTCCGCTATGTTGGTCTGTGTAGACAACGGAGCCTGCGTAAGCGATTCTGAGGTAGGCAGTTTAGCTAGTAAAGTTCTTGTGCTGTGTGTAATCACTTCAACCTTGAATGTGGGTGGGTGGGTTGGGAGTGACCACAGAATGTTGTTTAGTGTGCCAGTTTTGGCAAGGGTGTCAGTGTGATCTTTAAAGTCCTCGTCTAGACTTGGTAACTTTGAGTGTCCTTTTTCCTTCTTCCAGTACACGATCATATTGTGTGTTTTTGTGATGTTATCACATTGCTGGAACAGGTGTTGGTGTTTGACATGCTTGTTTGCAAGTGTGAGTCCGAGTTCCACACATTCAGGTGAGGATTGGAAGAAACCCAGCGTGTGGTGTAAGGTTTGACCACCTTGCAGGTTGAGCCGAACAGCGACCCCTTTGGTGTAAGCTGGTACCACCGTACCCTGTTTGTTGACTAAGGTACAGAGGCTTGAACTTGGGCCTGTTGTTAGGGCGTTGTACTCAAGTTGAAATCCTGTTCCATACCTGGTTCGTTGCATGCTCCGAAGTAGGTGTTTCGTAGCTGACTACAGAAAGTCTGTGGGTTTTCAAATCGGCCCTGTTTGAGGTCCATAGCAATAAGGAGCCCATGATCTGAGTTTGGATCAGAGAATTCAAGAATCAAAGTCTGTAGCAGTTGCTGGTAGTACGCTTTGACAGTCTCTGGTTGACGATCCAGAAAGCAATGCACATCACGGCTGGCCGTGATTTTTAACAGGTACAATGTGTTCATGTGGGTGGGTGGGTTGGGAGTGACCACAGAATGTTGTTTAGTGTGCCAGTTTTGGCAAGGGTGTCAGTGTGATCTTTAAAGTCCTCGTCTAGACTTGGTAACTTTGAGTGTCCTTTTTCCTTCTTCCAGTACACGATCACATTGTGTGTTTTTGTGATGTTATCACATTGCTGGAACAGGTGTTGGTGTTTGACATGCTTGTTTGCAAGTGTGAGTCCGAGTTCCACACATTCAGGTGAGGATTGGAAGAAACCCAGCGTGTGGTGTAAGGTTTGACCACCTTGCAGGTTGAGCCGAACAGCGACCCCTTTGGTGTAAGCTGGTACCACCGTACCCTGTTTGTTGACTAAGGTACAGAGGCTTGAACTTGGGCCTGTTGTTAGGGCGTTGTACTCATGGCTGGCTGCTGGGGTTCCCGTGACCTCTGTGACCTGACCGTCTGGCTCTGTGGGAGTTCCCGTGACCTCTGCGACCTGACAGTCTGGCTCTAGCAACCTGTGTGGCTGGAGAGAAAGAGGTTCTCGCACTTGAGCAAAGTCTTTTAGCTGTTTGAAGTTCAGAAAAGGGTCAAAGTGTTCTAGCAGGTCTTTGTCGATGAGCAATGTATGAGTGTTCATTGGTGGGACATACATGGGATGTATTAGACTCATCGGAACGAATGTCAGGTGAATGGAAACAACCTGTTCAAACTGGATGTCATCCTGTCTGTACACCTGTACATTCAGTTCATAAGTTTGAGGTGTAAGAGTTCGATCTTGTCTCTTAGCTTCAAATTGGAGTCTTTTGAAAAGGTAAGATGAGATCACCGTCAGGTTTAATCCTGTGTCGATCAGGTCTTCCCTGTTGACTCCTTTTTGACCCACCCCCTTTTTGACAGGGCTGCCCAGGAATGTTGGCACTAGGGCAGGTGGGACGATCGGTGGGTGATGAGGACCGGTCTTGTGTAGCTCGCTGCGAAGGCAGGTAGTCAAAACAGCATTTTCTGGTACCTTGTGTTTGTGGTACCTGGTGTGAGGACCTGTGCTGTCTCGTTCAGTTAGCTGTAGCTGTTGACTGTGGAGCTCGGGCAGTGTTCTGGGTGCTTGGCTCATCTTCCTTGCAAGTATTCATGTGAAGAAGATCTTTCAGCACCCTCAGGATCTCTGCTGTCTCAGACGTGGCTGCACTGTGTTGCCCTCTGCTGGCTTGGAATGGTATTGACTCTCTGTAAAGATGTCTGTGACTGTGGTGTTGTAGAGCGCCATCTAGGGTTAACTCCAAGCAGTGCTCAGAGACAGAGACGTTGGGGTTTTTCACAGTCTTTTCACAAATAGTCTTTTGCTTGGTGCAAGCTTTGTGGGCTAAGTTCCGTAACTCTTGTGTAGTTCTGTTACGGGGACACGCTGGGACTCTGAGATGAAAACTCCAACTGGCATGTAGGTTTGGGAGGAACAGAGTTTTTAAGTTGAAATCCTGTTCCATACCTGGTTCGTTGCATGCTCCGAAGTAGGTGTTTCGTAGCTGACTACAGAAAGTCTGTGGGTTTTCAAATCGGCCCTGTTTGAGGTCCATAGCAATAAGGAGCCCATGATCTGAGTTTGGATCAGAGAATTCAAGAATCAAAGTCTGTAGCAGTTGCTGGTAGTACGCTTTGACAGTCTCTGGTTGACGATCCAGAAAGCAATGCACATCACGGCTGGCCGTGATTTTTAACAGGTACAATGTGTTCACATCTGTCACGTTGGCGACAGTTTGCAAATGAAAGTCAATGGCTTGTAAAGAAGCATGAACATCATGTCCTCCTGCAGGATCTGGAATGAATGTAGAGATGCTTCTGGCTAGCTTGTGAAGTTCTCTGTGAGCAGTGCAGGGTTTGGTGACATGCGTTCTCTGGAAGGGTTCTCTTCCCTCCGTTATTGACAGATGTTCTTGTAAGCTGGCTGGTGATTTCCTTAGACGGGAGACTACACCCCCTTTTCCAGCTCTGGGTTCTTGGCTGAAAGGGTTGGAGTGGCGGCCCGGGAGAAATTTTGTGGTGTGCGTTTCTCCGATCCAGCCACTCTGTAATCTGTGAGATTGTCTCAGTTCTGTGTGAACAGTGTCAAGTTCATCTTGGAGCTTGTTGAATTTAGCTCGGGCCGCTTGCAAGTGTGTTTTGCAGGCCCAGGTTTTATAGTCTCTTTCTTTCAATTCAGTCTCTGCTCTTTTTAGGAGAGCGTCACCTTGCTGGAGTTTTTTTTTTTTTTTTGTGAGGTCTTTTCTGGCTTCTCTCTCCAGCTGTTCTCTTTGATCCGTGTCGAGGCGAAGATCTTGCAGGGCATTGTGAAGTCTTTCAACTCCTTTCTGTAGCTCTGGATCTGTGTCGTCCTCTTTCTTGTGCTGGTTCTGGGTCTCGAGGAGAAGCTGATCAAGATGACTCTGGGTTGGGGCCTGGTCCTTCCAGGCCTCCTCCGCGATGTTGCTCCGTTCACTGAGCCGTGCCTGGGTGACGAGAATGTGAACTAGGCTTCCGAAGATCCTGGCGAGTTCTCTGTAGTAGTCGCTTTGGTTTGGATCGCGTGCCATCAGTTCATCTAGCTCGGTGTCTAGTTGCTCTGGGTGCTGCAGGTTACTGGCGTCCTTGGGCAGGAAGGGGGTCGTCACTGCTTTCAACCATGTAAAGGGGTGGCCCCCGTGGACTGCTGGACTGGATGCCTGGAACATCCTGATTCTCTGTCGGTGAGAGAAGCACAGCACACACACACAAAAAGACCAATGCAAGTTCGTTCTACATTTAACGAGCTATATTCATACGGGCTGTGCCGTTTATGAGAATTTTGGGGCTGACTGATGCAAACAGTCAGACAGTTAAGTAGCCAATTAACTTGGGTCAACGAAGGACCTGAAATGGAGATTTGACAGGCAGTAGCCTAGCGGGTCGTGTGATGACACCGGCTGCTGGTGGTCGCTCTACTATTTAACTTCGTTGGTGGCTCCCAGGTTACTGTCTCTATGTGAAATGAAAGAAACAAATCACAACAGAACAGAGGGTAGAAAAAGATCAAAGTGAAAAACAACACTTGAAATGAGATGAAAACAATAGAAACACAATGTGTTAGTGGGAATAAGGAGGCCTAAGCCTACTGCTAGGTTTTAAGATAGGGCCAACAGGTGAGTGGGCTATCTGGGTAGGAAACCTAGAAATATGGTGTGGCTTAAAGAAGCAAAAGGGTTAAACACTTAAAATATATCCGGGGGAATATCTAATATTCTGTGGCTTATAATAAGTGGATAGGTTTTATCATTTTTGGTTCACCTGGTTGAATTGAAGTCATTCAGGTGGGAACCAGTGGCTTGGTCAACCTCCCCGGTGCTCCCCAAACACTGAACCGCAGTGTCCCCGGTCCTCCGTTACTCTGGCGTGTCGCAGGACAGCACGGCTTGTGACTTTTAGCACAACCTTTGGAGTGCGAAAATTACTGATGTCTCTTGAGACAAGAGGGACCGAGTTTCACTCGCAGCCAGTATCGGTAACACCGATCGGGCAGCCTTGCTCACTGGAAACCTGAGATGACTGTCCAATCACCAAGGGAGTTCTACAATCAAATACACAAAGGATGAACAAAGGAAACTTAAAGTTAATTAAGGTTTGGTTTGTTTAACATCAATTGAATAACTATATGTAGAGAGGAAAGGTAACAGCTTTACCTAATCATGATAAAACAAAACAAAGGAATTTATGATAATAATGGTAATTATCAAAATAACCTAAGTCAAAAGAGAGAAGCAAAATAATAAACATCAAATTAAAAAACAGTAATGAAACAAGGGAGAAGGAGTAGCTGGTTTTCACCACAAGGGGGGGAAAGTACTGCTTCTCTGTCTTTAACCTGCTGAGCAGAAAACTTAATTCAAATTAAAAATTCAAAACTGGTTTAAATCAAAATTTAAAATAAGCATGTAAGAATTAAAAGGAAAATCGGAATAATATCCTATAATAACCATTGATAGCTTGTAAGTTATCATTAATGATCATGAAATTAATCAAACAGGGTGAGATTAATTAAAAGGGGTAAAAGTAGACATGCAGTTTCAAAACAGAAAGGAAAAGACAGAGGTCTGTTAGTCGATTTAACAGGAGACTGCCACTAGATGGCTTACCTTCTAAGTGGGTCAATCAGTGGTTGACCTGACACATCTAGATTTCCACTATTAACAATTACATTTTAATTCAAATCATGTTTGAACCAAACTCAAAGTAAATGTAAACAGTCAAAGGCAGGGAACATTCTTTTGTTTCCCTGTAATAATATTCGCACGAGCAAAGCTGTAAATGCAAATAATTATCGAGAATTTAGACATCCAATTCAAATATACATCACAGGGGATTATAAATTAGCAATCAGAGCGCATTATCTGAAATGGCCACAGGTTGGCAGCTTTGCACTCATGCAAGCTGGAATCAGAAAGCAGGGTGTACCCTGAAATTTCTAACCCACACGTTCCCTCTAGTGTTTAGATAGAGGAATTACAATTTCAATAGGACTTAGAATTTATCTGATCGTTTGTCAGGCTGATTTTCTGCATCAAAAATCACAAGTAACAAACCAAAGGTTTTAATCTCTGAGGTGCTATATTAACATAGGTTGAAGAAGGATCCGTTCACTTCCAAAACACAAATGTAACAAAAACAGGAATTTTCCAACTGTTGACTCCAATAGACATTTATCAAAATAGCACTTATGATTTAAATGTTTTAGGTTTAAAATCGGGTAGCTAAGCCAATTCTAGACCAGGAGTTTTTATCGTTTATTTTTTTTTTTGAATATCATGTGGTTTACCATGAATTCAATAACGATATTTAATAACAAGGCCTTTTTACTGAATCAGAGGAACATCACTCATGTTCAGATTTACATGTTGCAACTAATAAAAGATTTCTTCATCTTTTAATTATTCATATTAAAATGTTCTCACTGTAAAAAGATTTTGGTCTTTCTTAACAGGATACTTTTAACATTATACTGCAGTTTACTTTCATCAAAAATAACAGTGACTATACTGTTAAGTTTCTACAAATACCTAGCGCTGACTGACCAGCTTTTTGCCTCAGTCAGTTGAGTGAGTTCGCGTCTTGCGACTTATCTCACCAGTAACGTTACATAATTTCATAGCGCACGTGCAGAAATTATTAAAAACCATATACAAACAGATTGATTGCTCACAAAACGAAGTTTGAAATGGCCGCGTTCCTCCACCAAAATGTAACAACAATGAGTTTTACATAGTAATTAACTCAAATGATATATAGGGAATTTGAATAATTAATCAAGAATTTGATTAATATATATCTCAGATGACAGTTACATTTAATTTTATTGATTATGAAAAATAGCTCAATTGCCAATACCAATACTAATCACAGGGCACTGTAATTTACTCATTAATATGTCAATATTCCATTCTTCATATCAGTTGTTGTGATATCTCTTACTGTAAATTACTGCTAATCAAACAGTGGATTGTCCAGCAAGCCAGATTGACCTATCAGTTTTCAATAGAGATATCACTTTTTATAATTCAAGGAAAAATATTCTCTGGCCATGAAAACATTATCCTATCATTATGATAAATTTAGTTTCTAAATTTAAGCTTGTAGCTAAAGACCAAAACATTTCAGTGACTCGTAATGTGAGTGGGGTGGAGTCCAAGCCAATCATTTTATAAATGGGTTTTTAATAATTCAACTAGTAATACATCAAACTACAAATCACACAGAGTAAATATGCGTACGAAAATACAGACAATTAACATTTACAAGACATAACGGAATCCAAATAAAAGAGAGAGAGAGAGAGAGAGAGAGAGAGAGAGAGAGAGAGAGAGAGAGAGAGAAGTGGAGAAAGCGAGAGAGATCACAGAATGAGCTCAGGTATGAAAACCAGTCAGTAAACCTTAGTGGAACCAACAACGAATCAAATAATAGCAACACTTTAAAACAGCATTTAAATATCCATAGAAAACGATACTTGCATGGCCCAGTGGGTGAGCGTGGTACCGGCGACGCACGTGTGATGTCACGTGGTCCTTTGAAAACTGCGCGCGTGGGCCGGAGGCCGTGTGACGCGCGTGCAAGCTGCGCTGGATCTTGGCGTGAGCGTGGAGTCACGTGTTCCTTTGTTGCAAAGAGGTGTTCGTTCATCTTCGCGCAGTATTTGAAAGGTTCAACAAACAATGTTCCAGAATTCGTCTTCATTGTGTGGAGAGGCGAATCGTTGAATAAACTTAGTAAAGAAAAGAAAACAAAACAACGAAAATGAAAGTTTCCAAATGAGCCATGAAAATGGCTTTCCTCTCCTCAGTCCGTGTGCTGAGGGGGGAGGAGAACTGAGCGCGGCCCGAGGCCGCGCGGAGCGACGTGTCCGAGAACGGAGAACGGGAAGAAGAGCAAGAAGAGCGCAAGAAGAGAGGGTGGACCTTGTTTGGTCAATTCTTATAGCTTGAAATAGTTCACGCCCATTTTCGAGGGAGCATCCAATGAATGTCCGCGATCTGAAGCGGAGGGAAAGTTCCTTTGTCTCGGTTGAGACAACCCCCTGATGATTTAGGGCCTGTCCGATTTCATCAGGAATATTAAAGCAAGTTCATTATTCCAGATTAAATACATTTTTCATTACTTTGCTCTAGATAAATGGGTCTGTCAAAGCATGACGATTAGAACAAGACTAGACATAATATATATATGACCAAAGATCTAATTTTTAGATCGAATTACACATTTAAAGATTTGTTTAACACATGATAACACTGCAGATGTTGGGAAACATCTAAATGTACCAAAAGGGAATACGTAATACATTTATAAAACATGAAAACAGAAAGTTAATGAATACATTCCATAGAATGCATTGTTCAAAAGAAGCCAGTGACTTGGCTTCTCTCCTGTCCTGTGTGGTCGTAAAATTTTACGAGCTACCAAGGAGTGTGGGGGTTGCAGAACATTTCTTTTTTTGAGAAAGTTAAAGTGAGGAGAGACATTTTCTAAAGTATGAGCTTGCAACTTATACTCTTCACATAACAAGGATTAACCATTTTATGCAATCCAAAAACATAATTAAAATACATATTAATAATAAAATGAAAGTAAGGAACTTATACAAAAAGGTTTCCTTTGTCTCCAGTGTGTTGGAGGAATTTGGGGGGGGTTTCAGGTATCCTTTGAGGCTCGCATGGGTATCGTAAAGTAATTTAAGTCCAGCCAGGCTGGCATTTAGTACCAACAGTCTGAATTTATAAAACAGAATTTAACCCATGAATCGCTGACCTGCATATCTGTTACACTAGTAAATAGAGTTGTCTATTAAAGTACAACTAAGGCCGGTGACACACTGGATGCGTGGCGCAAGCGTCTCAGCCGCGTGGCGTGTCGGTTTTTAATTCGGCTCCCATGTTAACAGGTTAGAGCTTACAGACCGCCTGCGTGAGACGCGCGTCTCAGGCGCAGCTCGAGCCGCGCGGCAAACGCTTGCTTGCTAGAAATAGAACCAACGCCTATTTTTACCGCGACACGCGCGCGTGTTGGAAGCTTTTCCATGCTAAATATAATAGGAAAATGTGTTTAAATGTCATTTTGTACACAAATACATATGAATTCCTGATATTTTGATATTTGAAAGTCTATAGGTTGACATAAATTCAGATATAAATGTAATGAAAAAATTATAATAATAATTATCGATTTTCAAATATTGCACCTGTCAAACATAATCTATTTCGCCGTCAATACTTTTGACGGTGTCCTTTATCAGTAGGCGTAGGTGTGTAAAAAAAGTATTGTTGTAATGAAGACATGAGCCTGGTCTGTCAACGGTCTTCCTCTACAGCAGCAGCGCGCCAGCACCGCGTCAGGCACGCTTCTGGTGTGTAAAGACACAGAATCCACCACGCTTCTGGGACGCTTCAGACACGCGGCACCTACGCCTACTGATAAAGGACACCGTCAAAAGCGAAATAGATTATGTTTGACAGGTGCAATATTTGAAAATCGATAATTATTATTATTTTTTTTATTACATTTATATCTGAATTTATGTCAACCTATGGACTTTAAAATATCAAAATATCAGGAATTCATATGTATTTGTGTACAAAATGACATTTAAACACATTTTCCTATTATATTTAGCCTGGAAAAGCTTCCAACACGCGCGCGTGTCGCGGTAAAAATAGGCGTCGGTTCTATTTCTAGCAAGCAAGCGTTTGCCGCGCGGCTCGAGCCGCGCCTGAGACGCGCGTCTCACGCAGGCGGTCTGTAAGCTCTAACCTGTTAACATGGGAGCCGAATTAAAAACCGACACGCCACGCGGCTGAGACGCTTGCGCCACGCATCCAGTGTGTCACCGGCCTTAGAACCAGAAAATATGGAATAATAAAACCCAACAAAAAGTAATATGAGACCAAGACAACAAAATTAGGTTTAGTTGATTACAGAATATATATATGTATAAATTTTTCCCTTTACATCAGATGCACACAACTGCAGCCCTTTAAAAAAGGAGAGTAAAATGCTCCATCATAAAGCCTACTTGAAATGTATACTGGTCAGAGGAATACTACCAGTGTCCCAAAGAAATCCTTTGGATTTAATGGAATACTGCAGCTGAAATCCCAGATGCACTTGCAGGATTCCACCAGAAGTAAGACGTGAACAGAGGTATTGGCAATTCTCCAAAATCATTGTTAAAAGAATCCTGTGAGCTTAAACTGTTGGATATTGAGATTTCTGTCGAATAGAGAGAGAGAGAGAGAGAGAGAGAGAGAGAGAGAGAGAGAGAGAGAGAGAGAGAGAGAGAGGCTTAACAAACCTTTATTTTATCACAATTATTTCATAAAAAATTACACTAAAATACAGAAACCATCGCATTATAAACTTTCTCTACATTAAAAATATAAAATCAGCACTTCATCTACAATTTCACACAAAACTTTTCCCACAGTCCAAACAGTTGAAAATTCTAACACATTATTTACCATTTTAAAATATGAAAACTCGACTTTAATTCGAGCGGCAACCAACCCTTTCAGAACACACTCTGCATCGACTGAACCAGTTCCCAATAATTTGTTCTTCCTTGTTTTCCATATTGCTAACTTTGCTGATCCCAATAAATAATTTAATAAACACAATTTTCTTCGTTCTTGATAATTATATTTCAAACTGCTAATAAAAATTTTATAAGAAAATTCTACACCAAAGCCTTCAAACCAACTTTTTAAAATACGAAAAAGACCTCCTAACCTCTTACATTGAATAAATAAATGATCCACAGTTTCTTCTATTCCACAGAAAGGACAATTTTTCCCAACTTCTGAATTCAGGTGCGCCACGTGTCTGTTTGTAGCTATGATACCATGAATTAGCCGCCACTGTAAATCTGCTGTACGTTTCTCTATAGGAGATTTGTACAGAGATCTCCAGCAGCCTCCAAAGTCTGGCCCAAACAATTCTGACCACCTCCAAGTCTTGACTTTTTCCAGAACACGCCAGTGATACATTTTGACACACACAGAATAAAGTGCTTTTTTACTAATGTACTGAAACACACCCAATTCAGGTGTTTTAAAAGACAAAATCATGCCGCTATCTTCCTTAAACTCCTCCAATGCCGCTGCAGACACAGAAATCAATGGAAACGCACAGTTTTTCTCCTCCTCTTGCACTTGAAGTCCTAACGCTTCTCTGCAGACTCCTGGTAAAGCTGCCTTCACTTCTGTCAGCACCTGAGACACAACACGCCTAGAATGTATTCCAGTGTTCTTTTGCAATGTTTCCTCAGTTTTCCATCCGTTTGCATCTCTGAGATTCTTAACTTTAGTACATCCAGCTCTAATCAGACAGTTCCTCAAACTTTCTGAAGACAAACATTTGGCCTGAATAAATGGATTATGAAGCAACGGTTCCTCCAGAATCCATTCTTGTAAATGTTCAACTCCTCTGCTTACAGAAAAAGTCATTTTCCATGCTTGTAGCATGGAGCGATAGAAAGAAGTCAGATTGCACAAATCCAGTTCATTAGTTTGAATTAAAAACAACTGCTTATCGTATCCAAGACATGATGTACTCCTCAGCAAAACACACGCTACATTACTCCACTCGGTGTCTTCTACATACAACAGTCTCTGTAAAGCTTGTAAACGAAAAGTGTTGATCCGACTTCTGATGTCCACAAGGCCTTGTCCTCCTTCTTGGGTTGACAAATACAGAGCAGGCCCAGGAATCCAGTGCTGGCCTGACCAGAAGAAATCCACCAACTTTCTCTGTATATCCTTGATCAATTTATCAGGTGGCTCTAGCACATTCAGCTTGTGCCACAGCATGGATGCAGCCAAATTGTTTATGACCAGGACTCTACCCCTATAGGATAGTTCAGGTAATAGCCAATTCCATTTAGACAACTTAGCTAACACCTTATTCAGCATCCCTTCCCAGTTCTTTTTTCTATAATTTTCTGAACCCAAGAAGACTCCTAAGACTTTAATGCCTTCTGTACCCCACTTCAATCCACCTGGAATGCGAGGTATCCCACCATTCCTCCATTCACCCATAATAAGCCCCTCACTTTTTCCCCAGTTCACTTTTGCAGAAGAAGCCTCTTCAAATAGAGTTAGACTCTTACAAATGTCTTGAATATCTTCTTGACCAGTTACAAACACAGTTATATCATCTGCATATGCGGACACAGAACATTTAACATTTTCTGCAACATAAAAACCTTTCAAATTACTTCTTAAATGACATAATAGAGGTTCAATTACTAAGCTATATAACTGCCCTGAAAGAGGACACCCCTGTCTAATGCCTCTTTTAACAGCTACTGGGCTACTCAATCCCCCACCTCCTGTCTTGATTAAAACAGATGCATTATTATACAACAACTTTATCCAAGCAACAATATTATTCCCAAAGCCAAAAGCTTCTAAAACCTCAAAAAGATATGTATGTCCCACACGATCAAAGGCTTTTTCCTGATCAATAGATAAAAACCCGACATCACAATTATTATTCATCGAAAAATCTATAACATCTCTCATTAAAAACAAATTATCCATGATTGTACGACCTGGAATACAATATGTTTGTTCCTTCTTCACCACACTATGTAAATATTTCTTTAGCCTATTAGCTAAACATTTAGATATTATTTTATAATCTAAACACATTAAAGAAACTGGTCTCCAATTTTTCAACAAACCCAGATCTCCTTTTTTTGGAATTAGAGATAACACCGCCCTTTGACAGCTACTTGGAAGTATTCCTCTCACAAAACATTCACAAACTACTTCATGAAAGTCTCTGCCTAAAATGCTCCAAAAGTTCTTGTAAAATTCGGCTGGTAGGCCATCAATTCCTGGTGCTCGACTTGTAGAGAGTTGTTGAACCGCTTCAGAGAGTTCATTAAACGAAATCATCTGTTCAAGCTCATCTTTATCCATATCATTCAGCTTAGGTAACCCTTGCAACAGTTGATCCATACTTCCAGAAACACAGTCAGTAGGTCCATATAAATCAGTGTAAAAGTCCATAGCCATTTTTCGAATTTCCAATGGATTTGAAGTCAATGTCCCATTCTCACGACGCAAACAATGTAAAACTTTCTCTTGTGCAACTTTTCTTTCTAAATTAAAAAAATAAGAAGTAGGAGCATCAGTTTCTTTAATAGACATTATTCTTGCTCTAATCAAAGCACCCTTTACTCTTTCCTCCAAAAAAAACTTCAAATCCATTTTCTTATTCTTTAATTCCTTAATTAGTCCTTCATTATTAACATCAATCAACTGTTCCATATCATAAAGATCATTCTCCAATTGCTTTATTTTCCTTTTTATATGCACCGTTGAATTATAAGAATATTGCTGACAAAACACCCTGATCTGTGTCTTCCCAACTTCCCACCATTGAGTCAAATTTTCAAAGCCACTCTTATTCAATTTCCACATTTCCCAAAATAACCTGAATTTCTCACAGAAGGAATTATCCTGCAATAATTTAACATTAAAATGCCAATAATACTTTGGACGCTGTACTATATTAATATTAAAATCAATGGTAACAACATGATGATCAGAAAAACCATTAGGAAAAATATTTGCATTCATGATTCTGTTGTTTTCTTTTTTACTAACATATAATCTGTCTAATCTTGCTCCAGTAACAGAGGACTCAAACATCTTGATCCATGTATACTGTTTAACCATCTGATTCCTATCCCTCCAGACATCCATTAACTCAAACTCTTTAGTTAAACTGAGAAGTACATGGCTTGACTGTGGGTGAGTTTCCTCTCCATTTCTATCTAATAAGAAATTAGTTGTACAACTCCAATCTCCACCCATTATCACACAGATATCATCATTTTGTTGTCTTAATGTGTCTTGCAACTTTTTAAAAAGCTCTACACGATCTGGTCCTTTATTAGGAGCATAAACATTAACAAATAAACATACAATCCCCTTAATTTCTGCTTTAACTATTAAAACTCTACCCTTTTCTAATTCTATAGTAGACAAAATATTTAAATCCATATTTTTTGAAAAAAGAATAGCCACCCCTGCACTTATATTTGATCCATGGCTAATGAAACACTTCCCATCCCACCATCTATGCCATTCCACCTCATTATCACAATCTGTATGTGTTTCTTGTAAATAAGTAATGTTTATATTTTTTAATTTAATTATTTCAGCAACCATTGCTCTCTTGCTCCTGTCTCTTCCTCCATTAATATTTAAGGAGCCCACTCTTATAATCTCCATAAGAGGACTAAGAAAGAAAGAAAGAAGAGACAGACAGAAAAGGAAAAGTGTTAAAGTCACCTTATGTGAAGTGCAACTCATTTGGGCCAAATATTAAATTTACGTTTTGCATGACTTTTCCCCCTTCTTATCTTTGAAAGTATCTTTTTTAACCGGAATCTTTTCCTCTGACTCAGACCTTCTTCTCCAACCCTCTTCTGCCAAAAAAGAACTGACGTTTCAAACTTTTTCACATCAGGAAAAAAATTCCTTACATCAACTGTTTTTCCAAACGTCTCATCCATAAAATCATTCAACTCTTCCAATGAATATACTTGTTCACTTGTGATTTGTGAGAAATTAGATACATCTGAACAATCTGACAGAACACTTTCATCATCGTCCCCATCCTCATTACCCACTTCCTTATCAGATCCCAACACTATCTTTGGTATAGGAGGATCACCACCACTTACAGTCTTCGATTCTACTCCACTTTTACTTTCAGTTTCCATCTGACCTACTGTTAACTCACCCACTGCTTCAGTTTGCTGTAGAACTCCTCCATCAGTTACAACAGACTTACCATTTACAATCTCAACATTTTCCTGAAATTGAACATTGCCAGAACTATTTCCATTCTGATTTTCACTACTGGACAATTTATCATCAGAAAACTGTCCTTCTTGTTGGGAACTTCCGCCAATCTCATCTCCTTTCTCAATATTTAGCGACTTAGCTTCCCCACTATTATTTCCTTCCAACACTGGATTATTTGTTCTCTCACCCGAAACACCACTCGGGCCAGCCTCACTGCCTACTTCGTTTCTGAAAGGGCACGACAATTTCACATGTCCAACTGAGTTGCATTCATGGCATCTCATTTCCCCAGCGCTAGCATACACCATATACGACTTACCATCAAAAACGCACCTAAATGAAACATTTAAATTCGGTGAATTCAGAAACATATACACATGTCGTCTAAACGACAACACATGTTTCAAAGACGCATTCTTGCATCCAAGCGGGACCATTTTAATTCCACTCGCGAACTTCCCAAAACGTGAAAGTTCCCTTTCTATATCCGCATCGGGAATGAACGGCGGAACATTAGAAATCGTTACCCTTGTTGTTGGAGAAACCAAGGGTTGTACTGGAATAAAATTCCCACTTACCGAAATTCCACTTTCAACCAAACGATTAACGAGTAGTTCGTCCTTCAGGAAAACCACAACGGCCTTATTCATCCGAGAAGCCGATACAATATTTCCATGTCCCACTCGTTCTCCTACATCCACTAGTACATCCTCAACCGCAACTCCCGCGTTAGTAACACATCTAACCCCGTGTCTGAGTGATAGGGATGACGCCTCCACTCTCAGGTGAGACGCCATCCCGCCCAAAACACGAGGCCAGGTACCAAAGTTACAACGAGCTGAGAGTTAGATTCAAACTAATTACAAATTCTCTTTTAGGTGCAATTTAAAGAAAACTGAAACAAAGATAAAGAATTTTTTTTTTTTTTTTTTTTTTTTTTTTTTTTTCTCACCACCACCTAACCCCCTTACTCTAACACCCCCCTTCCCAGCATGCACCGAGAGAGAGAGAGAGAGAGAGAGAGAGAGAGAGAGAGAGAGAGAGAGAGAGAGAGAGAGAGAGAGAGAGAGAGAGAGAGAGAGAGACTTTATTGCTGGTCTGATTTGTATTTTTGGCAGCTTTGACTCCCTGTTCCTTCAACTTGCTATGTGACCTTTTAGGGCTTCACTGGAATAGAAGCTAAATACATAGATATCCAAACAAACCACAACAGGGAAAACATGATTAAATACATAGAAAGAATCATCTAAATACACAATAATTTATTGTTTATCCCAGGAGTTCTCAACTTTGTCCCTTGAGGTTCACTTTCCTTCAGAGTTTAGCGCAAACCCTAATCAAAAGCCGCATTTCCACAACTGGAACTTTACCCAGGAACTAGGGACTTTGTGCTGGTACTCCATTTCCACCGCAGGAAACAGGATCTAAGTCAAGTTCTGGGAAAAAAAAAAAATCGAGGTAGTACCTTTTCAACGGTCTAGAACTTTTGGGGGCAGGGCTTGGGTGCTATTTGGATAATTTTCGAAATATTACTGTTACTGTGCCAGGAAATGTAGTTTAAGGTGAGAATGTTATTTATATAAATAAATAATTAATAATTAATAATAAATTAATTTATTTATATGAATTTATATAAATAAAATGTGTTTTGCCGTTTTTTGAGACGATCAGCTCCATGCGATCAGCAGATGCTCAGTGCTCATGATTACTGATGAGAGCATTCTCAACTTGGCTAGTCCTTCTGACATTTGCTGCTGGCTCTGATGTCTGTTTAAGAGTGGTTTGACATAAAATAGATTTCGTTTTGGGTAAATCTAACAGGTAATATTTGATCTTTAATCTTACAATATTAAAGATTAAAATTCAAATATTACAAATTAATCTATTTAATGTTTGATAATATTTTGTTTCATTGTAATGTATATACACATTTCCCTGAACTGCATTTCTGTGGCTATTAATATGTTTAGATGAAAACAAAGGAGGCAGTGGTGATTTTTTATCACAATTTGTCTTACTGTAAATGTACAGTGAGGAAAATTGCAGTAGCCAAGGTGAGCTGACTGACGTTATCATGTCATATTTCTGGGTAAAATTGTTCCTGGTACAATTGTTCCAGGTAATTAAGGTGGACACACCTGAACAAGCTCATCAAGATCTTTTTTATTATTATTCTAAATCTGGCTTAGAAGGAACATGCTTATGTACACAGTAGATAGCAAGCAGTTTGCTGGGTTTTGGAACAGAGCTAGTGAGTTTAACACATTTAACAATATTGTGGACCTTACACAGGAGCCACAGCCTGGATACTAAGAAATGAAGGCCCCCTGCCATGCACCCAATGAGATAAAAGAGGAGGCTCTAATAACAGCAGTAAACTGTGCTCTCTCATGCCCAGCATCACCTCAAAGAGGTTCAAGTCTAGGCCGAAGCTCCCTGGATACAATGTCCACACTTACATTTTTCCAGCTCCATTTACAGTCAGGACAATAAAGCTCTGTGGGACTCCTGTCACTCAGCACATGCAGTAGATTAAGATATGATATATTTCACATTTTCATTTAAAGTGTTGTGTCCTTGGTCTGTGGCACTGCACTGCTGGTAGAGAAAGAAAAAGCCATGCTATAATTAGTTACACAATTCAATTATTTGTTTTATACTAGACTGTTCACAAAATGTGTTGAAATAATGCATGCATACTTCCTTCTTAAAAGAGAAAATAAATTGTTAATTTATTGTCAACATTATTTATATTATATATGCTATCATTTGTTTTGTTCTGTCATGTTTACTAGAAAAAGTTGGAAACGTCTACCCACCGTTAAACATCTCATTCTGTAAAAGCAGATAGGACAATTCCCCTGTCTCACGTCAGCAGTTTAATAGCACCACAGCAAATTAAGTTTCTGTTACTCCCTCTTTGATTGAATCACCATGAAAACAGTTTCACAGTTTCCACGGTCATACACAAACATTGAATAACACAACCTTGAGATTTTGCAGTCACTAGGGTTAAAATTCTTTTTTTTTTCTGTCTGTCAGACTACTAAACTTACATGTAAAAACAGTTGCTTTTTGAACTGCTGAACTCAGTTTTTTATGGATGGATACACTTCATTGGACTTAATTTGGTCTGTTTAACAGAAATACCCACCCACTGTCATTATAAAGCTTGGAAAAGCCAAGAAAATTGTAAATATCAGTCAGATTGGATTTGTCTGAAAGAGGAAAGTCATATATATCTAGGTTGCAATTAGGGATGGGCATTTTGGGAAATTTCTCATTTCGATCATGGATAGGTTTCAAAAACGATTAATCTATTAATCGGAGGCGGGGCATATGGAGGGGGCGGGGCATGGCCATAATGTATATAATAAAATAATAAATAAAAGATTGTTATGAAAATAAAAAAAATAAAATAAAATATGACATGAAAATCTGTCTATGAAAACATAAACACATGATTAGGACAGGTTATATAATGATAATGATGAAGCAATGTTATTAATAAAGGAGAAAAAAAAATATCTGCCTGAGGTGAAGAGTATACCAATAAATGGAAGCTAATTCTATGACACATCCTATGATAAATCAGATAACTGAGATACATATCAGATGTAACATTACAACATGTATCAGCACAATAGGATGATAAGTTACGCGTTAGACAGAGAGGGAGAGAGAGAGAGCGAGAGCGCGCGCGAGCTCCCGCTGATGCGTTTTCTTGACAGTGCGCTGAAAGATGGGCAAGGGCAGATTTTACAATAGATTCCTATAAAGTTCTCATTATAAATATATGGCAGATTTGTGCTATATTTTCATCTACGTTATTAAGTGTAATAGTTGTAATTAAGTTTTATTTTTAAGTTATATTTTCCATAAACCACCTGCGCGTTTTCGAAGCCATTTCGAATTCTATTATGCCCACAAATATGACGGAAAAAAAGCTCGGCTGCATTATTATAACATCAATAATAAAATATCAATAATAATAGAAAAATAAAACATTTAAGAGCAATATTATCGGGCATTGGTTATATGAGCATTAAACAAATCGCTGATGTCACTGTCGTTTTTTTAATGTATTTTAATATTTAATACATATTTTGTATTCAATTTGCACTTTCTGATCAACCAAAATATTATTTAAATATTATTTAACAGCATGGAAATTACTGATTATTGCTAAATAATTGAATAAGATGTAAAATATATTTAAGATAAAAACTATGACAAACAAATAATTTTTATTTTCGTCATCTCTACGAATATGATATAATTATACAAATATATCCAGTGCATTTTTATTTTATAAAGACCATTTCATTATTTGTCTGTGATTTAAAAATTAGCACACAAAGATACTTTTTTATTTTTTTGCTACTTATTCAACGGCATTTTTTGTAACAAAACATGGTCTTCCAGCAGCATATTTTGATCCAGCGGTGAAACGTAGTTTTTAAAAGATAAAGAAAAAAGTTCACCAAGCTTAACCAAACAACTATTATAAGATATTTTAACTATGGCTAAAACTCAAAACTAAAATAATAATATTATATATATAAAAAAATTGATATTAGGCTATATTTACCGCGACCGGTTTCTATTCAAAAAGATAAGGCGGTCTATGTGCTCAGATGAGAGCCAATGCGCAGCCTGTTCACATTTAGTGGAATAAATTTGCTCCGCTGGAACAGATGTTGCAGGAACAGCCAGGTACCACTGGACAAGTAAACCTGCTCTGTCCCTGAAACTAATGGGCAGCAAATCTTTCACCACCATTGTAGCTAATAGCTTTGTTGTCTTCTCGGTTCTGCCTGTGTTCCCTTACGAAAAATAAACATGGTTTTATTATAGTAAAACTGTAGTAACCCATGGTTTTTTGGCATATTGACTGCCATTTGTAAAACCACAGATTTACTACAAATACCATGGTTAAACTATGGTTAATATAGCAAAACCATGGTTAATTTGTGGTTACCATGGTTTAACTACAGTAACCATGTTTTTTTGGTTTTATCTGTAGTAAAACCATGGTTAATTTTCGTAAGGGATTGCATTTAGATCTTATGACAGGTGATTCAATGCTCGTCTGAGTTGCCGCTCTGTTATCGCCAGATATTTTATCTACAAATTTTAGATGATAGCGCATTGTATTTGTTGTAGATTTGTGTGACAGCTTGGCGCTGCACAGCTTACCCTGAACTGTTTTTTCATCGTTCTTCTCAAAGGGAAGCCAGCCATCACTACGTGACTTTGAGGCCATGATTATGTCTTCATACGTCTTTTGAGGAATCAAGTGGGAAGCTAACCAATCAGAGACCAGGGCGCCGCCCAGCGTGCTGCCATAACCAATCATAATAATAATAATAATAATAATTTTGATCATCGTTTACGTGATCGATCATCGCTGTCGCGGTCGAGTACTCGAGTACTCGATCACTGTTGCACATCCCTAGTTGCAATGAGAGTAAATCATGGGCTAATTTTCATTTTTGGGTGAACTATCCCTTTAACACCAGTGGCAGCTGGTGGAAATGTTTCTAAGTAGGGTGCCATGTCCAACAATTTTAGCATCCCAGTGTGATTTATCCCATTATAACAAAAGGAAAGATATTAAGACTTGAAACATTTTAAATAAAGATAATTCTTTAACCAAGTTCAAGATTAAGTTTGAGGATGAATCTTGATGAATTTATTTATTTTTTTTGTCAACAGTTCCTCTGTCATGCCCATATAAACGTGTTGTGCCCATATAAACACATTTTATATAAACTGTTTAAAACACTACAACTCCTGTATGTTGTTTTAATCGTCTTTACCTCCATTACAATTGTCATCCATCTAAACTTTACAGGTTACACTGGTTCACTTTATTCAGTCTCTGCGGGGGCCTCTTACACCAGAAATCAGTCTTGAGAGACTGATTCCCTTAGTAGATTATTAAGCAGCGTGGAAACTACTGCCAAATGTATTTTGATGGGTCCTGCACACAGTAGAAAAAGGCTACCGTATTCAGTTCGGCTACGCGCCGCCATTATTCAACGGGGTCATTCAGACGATAGTCGGCCTCAGGCAGGGTCTGGTTATGGAACAGGAAGTGAAAACCCTATTAGAGAAGGAGGCCATCGAGGTGGTCCCTCCTCAGGACAGGGAGTCCAGATTTTACAGCCGGTATTTCATAGTTCCAAAGAAGGAAGGGGGGTCTGTCCGATTATAGACTTGAGGGTCTTAAATCGTTCAGTTATGAGACTGAAGTTCAGAATGCTCACAATCAAGCATGTTGTAGCTCAGATCAGGTCCGAGGACTGGTTTGTCACAATAGATCTCAAAGACGCATATTTCCACATATCCATCCTTCCACAACACAGGATGTTTCTGAGGTTCGCTTTCGGGGGCGAAGCTTACCAATATCGAGTACTTCCCTTCAGCCTTGCACTCTCACCCCGCACGTTCTCAAAATGTGTAGACGCGGCTCTGGTCCCCCTGCGCAGGCAGGGCATCCGCATTCTCAACTATATCGATGATTGGTTGATTTTAGCTCAGTCAGAGCAGGTTGCGGCTCGGCATCGAGATGTCGTTCTCGCACATATGGGGGAGCTGGGTTTGAGACTGAACGCCAAGAAGAGTGTGCTTTCTCCAGTTCAGAGAACCACCTATCTAGGCGTAGTATGGGATTCGACCGCTATGCAGGCACGATTGTCCCCTGCTCGTATCGAGTTGATCCGCATCTCAGTTGAGAGACAGAAAAGGACAGTCACTCACTGTCAAACAATTTCAGAGAATGTTGGGTATGATGGGAGCTGCGTCCAACGTGATACCTCTTGGCCTGTTGTACATGAGACCCCTACGGCGGTGGCTCAAGACCAAGGGATTTTCCCCGAGGGGCAATCTACTTTGCACTATCAAGGTCATGCGGCGCTGCCTCCGTGCCTTAGAAATGTGGAAAAAACCTTGGTTCTTGAAGCAGGGCCCGGTGCTGGGAGCTCCTTGTTGCTGTGTAATACTAGTGACGGACGCATCCCTCACCGGCTGGGGTGCAGTCATGAGTGGCCACCCTGCCCGTGGTCTGTGGAGCGGTCGCCATCTAACATGGCATATCAATTGTCTAGAAATGCTAGCAGTTTATTGTGCACTGAAGCACTTCCTCCCAGACCTAAGGGGTCACCATGTGTTGGTGCGCACCGACAACACATCGGTGGTCTCTTATATCAACCACCAGGGAGGTCTGCATTCGCGCCCTTTGTACAAGCTGGTGCACCAGATTCTGGTGTGGTCACAGAGCAAACTCCTCTCATTAAGAGCAGTATATATTCCTGGGAAACAAAATATGGGAGCAGACATACTGTCAAGGCAGGGGCCGAGGCCCGGGGAATGGAGACTTCACCCAGAAGTAGTGAAGCAGATATGGAGAGTATTTGGCAGGGCTCAAGTAGACCTATTTGCATCTCAAGAGACATCACAATGTCCCTTCAGCCTTGCACTCTCACCCCGCACGTTCACAAAATGTGTAGACGCGGCTCTGGTCCCCCTGCACATGCAGGGCATCCGCATTCTCAACTATATCGATGATTGGTTGATTTTAGCTCAGTCAGAGCAGGTTGCGGCTCGGCATCGAGATGTCGTTCTCGCACATATGGGGGAGCTGGGTTTGAGTCTGAACGCCAAGAAGAGTGTGCTTTCTCCAGTTCAGAGAACCACCTATCTAGGCGTAGTATGGGATTCGACCGCGATGCAGGCACGATTGTCCCCTGCTCGTATCGAGTTGATCCGCATCTCAGTTGAGAGACAGAAAAGGACAGTCACTCACTGTCAAACAATTTCAGAGAATGTTGGGTATAATGGGAGCTGCGTCCAACGTGATACCTCTTGGCCTGTTGTACATGAGACCCCTACGGCAGTGGCTCAAGACCAAGGGATTTTCCCCGAGGGGCAATCTACTTCGCACTATCAAGGTCATGCGGCGCTGCCTCCGTGCCTTAGAAATGTGGATAAAACCTTGGTTCTTGAAGCAGGGCCCGGTGCTGGGAGCTCCTTGTTGCCGTGTAATACTAGTGACGGACGCATCCCTCACCGGCTGGGGTGCAGTCATGAGTGGCCACCCTGCCCGTGGTCTGTGGAGCGGTCGCCATCTAACATGGCATATCAATTGTCTAGAAATGCTAGCAGTTTATTGTGCACTGAAGCACTTCCTTCCAGACCTAAGGGGTCACCATGTGTTGGTGCGCACCGACAACACATCGGTGGTCTCTTATATCAACCACCAGGGAGGTCTGCATTCGCGCCCTTTGTACAAGCTGGTGCACCAGATTCTGGTGTGGTCACAGAGCAAACTCCTCTCATTAAGAGCAGTATATATTCCTGGGAAACAAAATATGGGAGCAGACATACTATCAAGGCAGGGGCCGAGGCCCGGGGAATGGAGACTTCACCCAGAAGTAGTGAAGCAGATATGGAGAGTATTTGGCAGGGCTCAAGTAGACCTATTTGCATCTCAAGAGACATCACAATGTCCCCTTTGGTTCTCTTTAGTTCATCCAGCTCCTCTGGGACTGGACGCTATGGTACAGACCTGGCCGAGGCTTCGTCTGTAGGTTTTTCCCCCTATCGCTCTGCTCCCGGGAGTTCTGGCGAGAGTACGCCGGGGCGGGGTCCGTCTGTTATTAGTAGCCCCGTTCTGGCCGGGCCGAGTATGGTTCTCAGATCTAGTCTCGCTCCTTGACGGCTCTCCGTGGGAGATACCGATCAGGACAGACCTACTCTCGCAGGCGCAGGGTATGATAATTCACCCTCGCCCAGAGTTGTGGAAGCTGTGGGTGTGGCCTCTGAGGGGGCACAACTGTTAGCAGCCGGTCTCTCAACTGAGGTTGTTGAGATCCTCCTCCAATCCAGAGCTCCCTCAACGAGGAAACTGTACGCCCTGAGGTGGAAACTCTTCACCTTATAGTGCAGAGACCGCCAGTTAGACCCAGCAAACTGCCTGGTTGGTACAGTTCTGGAGTTTCTACAGGCTAGGCTCTCTGCAGGGTTGACCCACTCCATGCTGAAGGTCTACGTGGCGGCTATTGCGGCCTACCACGCCCTTCTTGATGGCCAGTCTCTGGGAAGACACCCCCTAGTTACACATTTCCTCCGTGGTGCGCTGAGGCTGAGACCTCCAGTACGGTCTCGTATTGCCCCGTGGGACTTGGATGTGATGTTAGAGGCAATGTGCAAACCCCCGTTTGAATCTATTCAAGATATCTCAGACAGACATCTCACACTTAAAACCTCCTTTCTGTTGGCTATCACCTCTCTGCGGAGAGTAGGAGATCTTCAGGCCTTCGCTGTGGCCCCTACTTCTCTTGAGTTTGCACCGGGCATGACCAAAGCGTTCATATACCCTCCAGTGGGATATGTTCCTAAAATTCCCTCTGTTACACCACGACCTGTAGTGCTGCAGGCCTTCTGTCCTCCTCCCTTTCGGGAGCCCAACCAAGCGAAGCTAAATTGCATGTGTCCAGTTCGAGCGCTGGACGCATACGTCCACAGATCTGCCCTGTGGAGAAAAACTGACCAATTGCTTGTATGCTAGGGTCCGCCCAAGAGGGGTCCTCCTGCTTCTAAGCAGACTATTAGTCGTTGGATAGTCGAGGCTATCAACGATACCTATGAGTCCTCTGGTCGTCCCCCGCTGTCGGGACCCAAGGCTCACTCTACTCGGGGTAAGGCGGCCTCCAAGGCCTTCCTAGCAGGTGTTTCCATGCTGGACATCTGCAATGCTGTGGGGTGGTCCACGCCCTCTACGTTTGTTAAATTCTATGGCCTTGACATGCCAGTCACTCTAGGCACTTCAGCTGCGTGGCACATGCTTTTATAGCTTCCTGGTCACCTACGTCACCCTTCCGGTGACGTCACGCTCTTCCATTGGACTGATTACACATGATATTCAGAGTCACTCACGCTGGGCGCGTTCCCCAAAGCGCATTTGACGCAGCGTCTTGTTCCCTCTAGGAACTAGGGTCACATATGTAACCTAGAGACGTTATGTATGATGATGAAAATATGTTAGTACTAGCCCATCCTGAAACACATAAAGATTGCATCACAGTGCCTAGAATTAATATAAATAAATAAATCTTTGTATGGACTTCCAATTGTCCCCCAGAGTGAAATCCACATAATGTGACATGATGCTGATTGGACTACAGTATATATGCAGAGGCAAAACATAAAATCTAGAACAGTGACAGAAGTGTAACACTGTAATTGAATGTGATAGAAAAACACTTGCAGTGCATCGCCCATTTTGCCATAATGAAGAAAACGCTCCACTATGAACTTTAATAGAGTATTTTGTCAGCATATATATGTATATATATATATATATATATATATATATACATATATATATATATATATATATATATATATATATATATATATATATATATATATATATATATATATATATATATATATACATACACACACACACACACACACACACACACACACACACACACACACAAGTACTGGTCATATAATTAGAATATCATCAAAAAGTTGATTTATTTCACTAATTCTATACAAAAAGTGAAACTTGTATATTATATTCATTCATTACACACAGACTGATATATTTCAAATTATTATTTCTTTTAATTTTGATGATTATAGCTGACAATTAAGGAAAATACCACATTGAGTATCTCAGAAAATTTGTAAGTATAGTGGACTTCAGCTCTTTTGAATTGCTGGGTCTGGCATATCACATCATCATCTTCACAATACCCCATAGATTTTCTATGGGGTTAAGGTCAGGCGAGTTTGCTGGCTAATTAAGAACAGGGATACCATGGTCCTCAAACCAGGTACTGGTAGCTTTGGCACTGTGTGCTGGGGCCAAGTCCTGTTGGAAAATGAAATCTGCATCTCCATAAAGTTGGTCAGCAGCAGGAAGCATGAAGTTCTCTAAAACTTCCTGGTATATGGCTGTGTTGACCTTGGACCTCAGAAAACACAGTGGACCAACACCAGCAGAAGACATGGCACCCCAAACCATCACCCTCAAGCAACGTGGATTGTGTGACTCTCCTCTCTTCCTCCAGACTCTGGGACCCTGATTTCCAAAGGAAATGCAAAATTTCAGAGAACATAACTTTGGACCACTCAGCAGCAGTCCAGTCCTTTTTGTCTTTAGACGCTACTGACGCTGTATGTTGTTTAAGAGTAACAGCTGAAACCCATGTCTTGCAAACGTCTTTGTGTAGTGGTTCTTGAAGCGCTGACTCCAGCTGCAGTCCACTCTTTGTGAATCTCCCCCACATTTTTGAATGGG
The DNA here is from genome assembly GCF_023724105.1 of Carassius gibelio. Taxonomy (NCBI): domain Eukaryota; kingdom Metazoa; phylum Chordata; class Actinopteri; order Cypriniformes; family Cyprinidae; genus Carassius; species Carassius gibelio. The sequence goes on from NC_068377.1 coordinate 17,265,591, forward strand.
TTTTGTTTCACAATCCTCTCCAAGGTGCGGTTGAGCCTTATTGCTTGTACACTTTTTTTCTACCACATCTTTTCCTTCCCTTCACCTCTCTATTAACCCTTTAACGCATATGATCACACTGCTGAACCGCTTTGGCTGACGCAGAGTCAGATCAGACGCGCTAAGCGTTTGTCATATTATCACAAATATTCAGTGTTTTCAATCATATAATGCTCGGATTCAGCACGAACTAACATGGTAGCGCCCATCACCCGGTATAAATCAACTAACACAATCGATACAAAATGTATATTTACTTGCACATATATATGTATACCAAATATATTTACTTGCACATATTTGAGAATCGGAATATCAGATATACCATAATATAGTGAGTTTGTTTGGGAACATTTTGAATAAAACAGGAAAAACAAAATAAAACTGATCCAAGTGTCATACAGATCTATTTTGGCTGTGTTGTGTCACATGACACGCATGACATGTCGCCATGAAAACAATAAGGCGATACAGTGGTCGTCTTTTGGACAACTGTCAATTCAGCAGTTTTCCCCATGATTGTGTAGCCTATAGAACTAGACTGAGAGACCATAAAGGCTTTGCAGGTGTTTTGAGTTAATTAGCTTCAATATTTAACCATTTTCCAATTTTCAAAATTTCTGAGATAATGAATTTTGAATTTTTCTTAGTTTTCAGTTATAATCATCAAAATTAAAAGAAATAAACGTTTGGAATATATCAGTCTTTGTGTAATGAATGAATATAATATACAAGTTTAACTTTTTGAATGGAATTAGTGAAATAAACCAACTTTCTGATGATATTCTGACTATATGACCGGCACCTACGCGCATATATATATATATATATATATATATATATATATATATATATATATATATATATATATATATAAAACTATATATATATATATATATATATATATATAGTTATATATATATATATATATATATATATATATATATATATATATATAGTATATTTATTTATTTTACAACAAATACAGGCACATCTCATCAATAAGCTAAAATCAAGCTGATTTAATGGCATATGCAAAATAAAGACATAGACAGTGCCCATTGTTTATATTTGTATATGACCATGAACTTATTTTTGTCTTTTTTCCCACTGAACCAAAAAAAAAAAAAAAAACAATTATGTAGTCAGAAGTCATTTCCACAGTTATACAGGATACAAAAGCAGAGGTCATTAAGCAATTTGACAGAGCCAAGATGGTGTTATTGTACTTTCCATTTGGTGGAATGAAAAATTAAATCACGTTCAATTAAACATTAGACGGGGATAAGCAGACTTTGCATGTATGCACTTCAGGTAATTTCTCACCCATCTGGGCTTGTAAATTGCTATAACCCACAAAATACAGAAAGACAGCAATAATCACTTAGACTGCAAAACCCATTAAAATGTTGCAACGTTATAGATACTGCTGTAGGCCAAAGAGTATGAAAAAAGTGCTTTTTTGTTCCTCAGTTCATCAGTTATTTCCAAATCTCAGAAAATATACAAATAAAAATGCACAAACTTGTACATAAGCTACAAAATGTTATTTAAGATGCTGTTGATGACCTTTGTTCTGTATAGATATGCTCTTTGAAAGTTCATTGTGCATTTCTCTCTTCAGCTGAATGAAAGTCTACAATGATAAAGAAAAAGGTTCTGCTCAATGCCAGTGGTCACCTGAGAACTCTGGGTAATGACGGCCTCCTCTGCACTGGGAAAAGATAAATTACAGTGAGACGACAAGCACAGAAAATCGCTGGGCTGCCAGCACTGTTCCCTTACATTTGTAGTCACGAGGGTTTACACAGACGCTAAACATATAGAGGTCAGGGCAAATCATGTTTCACCCTTTGCATATCAGAATGAGGGAAGTTTTCTTTCCACCACACTTTCTGATTGTCTTTTATACCAGTGGCTGCAAAGATGATGAGATGAGTGTTGTGGAAAGGTTGGGATGTAATGTGAAAATAGACGAAAACATTTCTTAGTGGAAACCATTTATCATACATCAAAAGTAGAAAAAAAGGCCTCTGCCCTCCAGGTTTCGATGCATTTTTCAAAATGCCAGTGTAGCGTGAAGGGATAGACCACTATCCAGCCCCGTTTTCACAAATATAAGAACCTCTGACTTCTCTTTTTTTCATATTGTAATCTTATTGATTCTTAGCCATCTCTTTTAGAGATTCTTTTGCAGATTATTTTTCTTTGAATACACATCTTCAGAGTGTGAACGGGATGGCAAGAGGTTAGGGTATTTGGAGGAGATTGCTAGCGGCATCCATTAAGCATGTCAAAAAAGTGTATGATAAAAACACGAGGAGAAAACTGAGAGAACGCACTGTAAGTAAATCTCCCAAATGTCAAACTTGTAATTTGAGAGATGGAAAGTATCCAGTCATGTCCACTTGAAGAAATCTTCTCATCATCAAATTGCATCTAGGTCTGCTGAGCTCTGAACAGAAGTTGGTCTCTGCCTACAGGAAGATAGTGTCACTGCAGTGGCTCAACTCTGATGCTCATGTGGTCGTGCTGGAACGCAAGAGACTGATGAGGAGCAGGCTTGGACAAAACAGTCTGTTTATCCCTCTGGCTTTTTTCTCTTTGATCATCAGCTGGCTCAGTTCTAAGTGTAAATGCATCTACTGGCTCATAAATGTTAGTTTCCACACAGAGAATTAAGATATTCTTAAATGGTGTTCATGTAAACATTGCAAAATTTGACAATTAAGCATTTAAATGCAGAGATGGAGCATTAAAATCTTGAGAACAAAGTTAATAAAGAATATGTGTAAGACTTGCTGTTATATACTGCTGTTCTGGTTGGGTACTAAACTGTAAAAAAAAAAAAAAAAAAAAAAAAAAAATACTGCTACAATATTTCAAGTAGGCCTATTTTCTGGATGGCATATTGGTGCCTGTGTGATATAATGTTGATATAGCCCACCAATCTGCTTAAACTACCTGCTTTTAACTCAGTCATAATTATACAAGTGGTTAAAACACACACACACACACACACGCACGCACACAGGATGATTCAGGGTTCATGCATACTTGAACGAAAAACAAGATTAAAGCAAGGTGATAAGTGAACATGAAGTGCTTGTCTGTATATCTTTATTTACTGTGATTTAGGTTTTACTGTGTTTTGACTTTCAGGATCATTTAGCAGTGTTGTTGTGGTAGTGACTCTGAAACTTAAAAACTAGGGATGCATCTGCAGTATTAAAAGGTTTTAAAATTGTATGCATAAGTGTTTATCTTTATTTATTTTTTATTTAAATGTCACATGATGTCTAAATTTATCCAAGATATTTTGTTTCATGTTTCTTAGTTTTTTGAATGTGTTTACATTATTAGGGAAAGTTATATTTTCCATTTAACCTTTATAAAACAAAGAAGGCCATTACATTTGCATGTAGGGAATAAATAAGAAGAAACAACACTACATTTAAAATAAGATTTAAAAAAAGTTAGTTAAGTATTATTTAAATCATATTTTGCACCTGTATTGTAAAATGTTACCAAACTTTTTATGTTTGAAGTATTTTAAAAAGCTTCAAGTTTGAAGGTCAAGTTTGTGGCTGTCTCTAGGATGTGGCTATGTAGTTGTGGCATGTTGTTGTGAAGCAGTTTGGTACTACAAGCTTGTTAGATTTGTTCTGATCAAACAAAGTCTGAGGATTGAAGACTATTCAATGAACTCTGCTCCCTTTTTTATCATTATTACTTCATCTCCTGTTTCTGCTCTTCATTGGCTATACTCAGTTAACTTTTTGGCATAAAGAAAACTGTGTAACACACAAAACCATCAATTGACAGTGTTATAGAGTAAAACAAACAAACAAACAAACAAACAAACATAAAGTAACTCAACCAATAACTTACCAGTAACGTAACCAATAGCCACATTTTTATTGGAGCAATTGTACATTTCTTTTTAAGTACAAATTACACACATTTTTATTTATTTATTTATTTTTTACAGTGTGGGGCATTATTAAGTGGTTGCCAGTGTGTTGTGGGTAGTTACTTACTGTCTCAAGATAAAAGAGCTTATCCTCCAAATTAAATCAAAACAATACATGTTTTTTATGTATTTATTTATTTATCCATTTTAGAGTGCACTAAAAATTGTAAGACATTCAAGCCTTTGTTATACCATTGTTCTTTATATACTGGAAATTATGCAAAAAAAAAAAAAAAAAAATACGAGCCAGTCTATGTTAGTTATGTATGATGCAGTTGTGTAAATATTTGTTTAGTACAAAGTCTTTCTTTTGAGTCTGTCAGTGCACTAGCTAATTAAGCATTATTTGCTCACTGTGCTGTCATGGCATTCATGCTCAGAACCATGTCACATTAAATACAGTGTCGTTTCCATAAAATCTGGAAAAAACTCATTTACATTTGCTGAAGCATTCCACATTGCAAATGTAAAATTAATGGAATTTTGTCAAATGCTTATCCGTTTATCATATAGTGACATGCCACCACTGAACTACTATAAGGCTTTGCTATATTCAGTGTTAAAGTAAAAGTTTTTTATTTCTTTTGAAATTATCTTAAAGTGTTCTGAATCATATGGACCTCAAGGTTTTTGTGGTTTTGAAATTTGCTGCATATTAAGAAGATACGAATTAACTTAAGACTTAAATCAGTAAGAATTAAGTAAGACAGCATGAGTAAGAAAATGTAATCTTTATTTATTTAGTGGTATGACAGTGTTACGCATGAGGCAAGGAATTGGTGAGGATATAAATCACAATTTATTAACAAAAATAAGAAAAAAAAAAAAAAAAAAGCAAACAAAAGGCAGAGAAATTAAGGCAAAAAACACACAACAGTTCACATAAGTAAAACAACAAACAAAGACTGAAACACAGGGGTATAAATACACTGGTCCAGAATGGTGGTGGAGCAGATGTAGAACATAGGGGAGCAATGGTGGGTCAGTCCTGTGAGGTGGGCCTAAAAAACCAAGGAGGGGACTGTAGAGCAAAGATTTCAAAGATGGGTATCAAAGATTTCCATGGTGGAGCAGAGGACTACCACAGCTGTGCAGATGGGTCTGAAGATCCCCACGAAAGAGTGGAAGACCACCAGGATGGAGCTGATGGAGTTGAGAGCCACTTCAGTGGAGCTGATGGTGTAGGGGACCACCAATATGGATTAGGCAGGACTGGAATAGAAAGCACAGAGAGATGAACAACAAACTCTGAGGCTGTAACAAGACATTTAGAGAGTTCAGGATCAACTTTCATGGTCATGTAAGGATAGGCTAAGAGTTCAGAGACCGCATCTTTGGTCGTGACAATGCAATCTGAGGGTTCAAATACAGCCTCCTTGTTCTTAACAGGACAGGCAAAGATCTCAGAGATGGCCTTTTTGGCCGAGATATTGCAAGCAGATAGTTCAAGGATGGCATCCTTGGCTGAGCCAGAGCAAGCAGAGAGTTCAGGGATGGCCTTATCTTAACAGGGCAGACAAGAGATTAAGGTGTGGCCTCTTTGGCCATCACAGAACTGACAGAAAGTTCAAGAATTACTTCAGGAGTTGAAACAGGGCACGCAGGGAACTCACAGTCTGGCGCCCACAACATGACTGAGCTCTAAGGTTTGAGTAAGCTCTGGAATGGATTTATACACTGGAGCAGGCTCCAAAGTGGACTCGTGGACTGGACTGGTCTCTGGAGCAGATTCATGGACTGGAGTGGGCTCTGCAGCAGACTCATGGACTGAAGCAGGTTCTGAAGTGGACTTATGGACTGGAAGGTAGTGTACAGGCCACACACATGAAATGGCAACCACCATTACTGGAAGGGCAGCTAAAGACTCCATCATGAGGTCCATCTTGTGAAGAGGCTCTGGACTGTCGGACATCTTGTGGAGAGGTTCTGGGATGGCGGCTATCTGGGTTGAGGCTCAGGAGATGAGTATCTGCAGCACAATTTATTAACAAAAATAATAAAAGAATCTAAAACAAAACAAAAGCAAGGCGGAAACATCCAGACAAAGCAAAAAAAAAAAAAAAAACACACAAAAAAAACACGCAACAATTCACATGAATAATAAATAAAAACTCAACCACCCACCCTCAACCCATCTCTTTTAGAGAAGTACATACCAGTTTCCCTTCTTCCTTTTATTGCAAAAACACTTGAACGAGCTGTGTTCAACCAAGTCTCTTCCTTTCTCACATAGAACAACCTACTTGACAGCAACCAATCTGGCTTCAGAAGTGGACATTCAACTGAGACTGCCTTGTCCTCAGTTCTTGAAGCCCTAAGACTGGCAAGAGTGGAATCCAATCTTCAATACTTATCTTGCTTGATCTGTTTGCTGCTTTTGACATGGTTAACCACCAGCTCCTCCTGTCAACCCTATTGGCAAAGGGAATCCTAGGAACCACACCCCAGTGGTTTGAGTCATACCCATCAGATAGGTCCTTCAAAGTATCTTGGAGAGGTGAGGTGTCTTGGAAGTCACAACATCTAACTACTGGGGTGCCTCAGGGTTCAGTTCTTGGACCACTTCTCTTTTCTGTCTACATGGCATCATTAGGTTCTGCCATTCAGAAACATGGCTTTTCATACCACTGCAATTCTGATGACACTCAACTCTACCTCTCATTCCATCCTGATGATCCGACGGTAGCTGCTCGCATCTCAGCTTGTCTAACAGACATCTCACGCTGGATGAAGGACCATCACCTTCAACTCAACCTCGCCAGGACAGAACTGCTTGTGATTCCATCAAACCCATCATTTCATCACAATTTCACCATTCAGTTAGGCACATCAACCATAGCTCCTTCAAAAACAGCCTGAAACCTTGATGTTATTATTGATGATCAGCTAACCTTCTCAGACCACATTGCTAAAACTGTCCGGTCCTGCAGATTTGCTTTATTCAACATCAAGAAGATCAGGCCCTTTCTTTCGGAACATGCTGCACAACTCCTTGTTCAAGCTCTTGCTCTGTCCAGGCTGGACTATTGCAATGCTCTCTTGGAAGGTCTTCCAGTCAGTTCTGTCAAACCTTTATAATTAATCCAGTATGTGGCAGCAAGATAAATTTTTAATGAGCCAAAAAAGAAAACACGTCACACCTCTGTTTTGCACTGGCTACCAATAGCTGCTCACATAAAATTCAAGTCATTGATGTTTGCCTACAAAACAACCACTGGCTTTGCACCCTTTTGCCTAAATTCATTACTACCCTCTAGAAGCTTGCATTCTGCAAATGAACGTCACTTGACTGTTCCATCCCAAAGAAATTCACTTTTACAGACTTTTAAATTAAATGTTCCCTCCTGGTGAAATTACCTGCCAAACTCAATCCGAGTAGCTGAGTCCTTAGCCATCTTCAAGAATCGGCTTAAAACACATATCTTCCATCTTTATTTAACCCTCTAACTTTAGACTTCTAATCTTTTTGTATTCTATCTGTTTTCTTTTCATTTATTATACAATTAACAAAAGCAAAATAAAAAAAATAATACATATAACACAAGCTCTATTCTTTTTCTATTAGATCTATTCTTTTCTTTTTATTTATTATGTTATTTAAAAGCCTTTGCTACATGTACTGCGTTTAAGCCAACTGAGACATGTTATAGCACTTGTATATCATTGCTCTTTTGTTGATTTTGATTGCTTCCATTGTCCTCATTCATATGTCACTTTGGATAAAAGCATCTGCTAAATGACTAAATGTAAATGTAATGTAAATGTAAGTAAAACAATGACTGGCAAAGTCTGGAACTCAGGGGTATAAATACACAGGGTCACAAGACTACCAAGGAGGTGGAGCTAATACATTGCCATAGAAACCATAGAGCAAACCATAAAGCAAACCAGACAGCACTGGAAACAGGGTTCCTAAACACAGAAAGACAGAACAGAGGAAATTAAAAACTTAAAAATAAGAATAAATAAATCACAAGATGGCAATATGTTACAGAGAGAGGTTTCAGTAATGCCAAGCATTTCTAAACATTTTCCTTCAAGTTTAGTTTTGTCATTCCTTTTAAAAAAGATGACAAAAAGAAAAGAGAGCTTCATATTTTCAAATTATTTATCAGTACAAGTAAGTGGTGATATTGACAAACTTGTGTGTTAAGTAAAAATGTGGTACAAATGCATTATCCAATGTACCACTTTAAAAACTTGGTTCCTGAAGTGGAAGTTTATTTTTTTATGTTTAGCTATTTTTTTTCTCTTTTCACTATCTTTCTTCTTTTTGCATCCAAGAACTAATCAGAAGTGTTTATCAGCAGCTCAGGAAATGGTTTTCATCACCAGCACAGATTGCAGGGTGCAATGACCTTTTGTTTAAGACAGTTAAATGGGGGAATTTCACAGCTTGCTACTCAAGAGTATGGTTGAGAAATGTGTTATGGCCATTATGTCTCAGCATTACTTGAGTTTTATTACACAGAAGGAGTGTGGGTTGATGTTATTTCAAAGACATAATGTGCATGTGCATAAAATCATATTGTGCATACTTGAGCATAAAAATGAGGCTAAAGCAAAGTGTTAAGAGAGTCTTAAGTTGGTCTTATGTCTGTCTGTATATATATATATATATATATATATATATATATATATATATATATATATATATATATATATAATTTAAATGCCAGTAGCTGTAAAGTGTGAAGCGTTTTCATTTAACACTATGTAGAATGATAAGCAATGTAAAATATGTTTCTGATTATAACCTATAATTTATTTCAAAGTAATAGTCAGCCATTTGTTTTGTGTGGATATGTTCACACAATAATAATTTATTCATTTTATCATATCGACTGTGTAAACAAATTTAGCTCAAGGGGAATTAATTATGATATTTATAGGTAATATTGACAGAATCACTGTTCTATGTCTGATCAACTGAACCGGCCAGCAATTCACTGAATGAGCTACAACATCAACTCTGCAATGAATATAATTATCCAAAGTATAGTATAGTGAAACAATATTAATTAGCACAATAGCAAGATCGTCAATTGAAGAAACATTGAAGAAAGAATGAGTTTAAGAGAGTGGAAATGTGAAATCCCCAGTTTATAGCAGTATATGCAATGGTTTGACATCCATCAATTATTTAATTAACCCTCACATAGAGTTTTAATATTAAATACACCAGTTCAACTAGAATCTGGAGGTCTACTTGCGTTACCTTTGTTAAGAAATTTAATCTGTGGATTAAATCTGTTGGGCGCTCCCTCTGGTGAGATCATCCACTGAAAGGGGGTTTCCCAGGTCATTGATTCACTGGAGGTCTAGAAGTTATTCGGAGTGATGTTTTGGGTATGTGTCTTGGATGGTTGCAGAGTCCTGTATGCTGATTGAAGTTTTGAGGTGGGCACAGACAACGTCTGAAACATGGCTTTGCAGAAAATCTTAAAGCTGCAGTCTAGAATTTTTGCCTCTTTGTTGTCTTTTCTGTTTGAAAACCTGCAATTGCAGCTGTTTGCATAATTATCTTCCTTGTGTTGGTTGTGTGCCGGTACGGCTCCAGTGCAGGTAAATCTAATGTTTTGAGGAGTGTGTGTGGCAGTCAGTCATCGCACCAGTGTGGATATTTACTGTACCTTGCACTCACAGATTCTAGCCTATGTCTTAAAATATATGACCCAAATAAGAATTCTCACCATATAGTCATCTGAACAAGTAACAAGTCTGCCATGTTTGTTCTGATCAACTGAGAAAAAGCAGTAAATTACACTAGGAGTGGTGATTTAATCTAAAGACTGGTTAGCTCATATCACATTAAAAAACATGCAAATTATTACAGGTGCATCTCAAAAAATTAGAATACCATGAAAAAGTTTTTTAATTTTTTGTAATTTAATTTTAAAAAAGCAAACTTTCTTATATTCCACATTCATTGCACACAAACATAAATATTTCAAGAGTTTTTTGTTTTAATTCTGATGATTATGACCTAAAAGGTTAGGAAAATAAAATATTCAGGATCTCAAAAAAATTTAGTATTTTCTCAAAGATCAATCAAAAAAAGATTTACAAAACAGAACTGTTCAAGATCTCCAAAGCAGGTTTAATAATGCACTCAATAATAGGATGGGGTTCCTTTCGCATAAATGACTGCTTCTATGCAACATGGCATGGAGTTGATCAGCCTGTGGCACTGCTGAGGCCTTACAAATCTTGTGTAATCTCAGGTTATCTGTAATCAGAAGCACATTTAAAACTGGAATATAATTGAATTCACATGTGTTTCCTTATGCATATACATAATTATAACTCCTTCATACCAAACTCAAATATAAACCTATAATATATTCAGTAGTTATTCAAAAGACATACACAATGAGTGATTAGAACATGATAGTCAAATGTGTGGATTAAATATTTGGTATAGAGTTATGCAATGGACTGATATTTGCTTATAAGTCATTTTAGTATAATTTTTATGCATTTATATATGTAAAGACGTGCCATTCTGTGAGTGTGAGGACATTATCTGTGAGGTACAAAAAGGTCTAGAAGGAGTCTCAGTCTGGTCTCTGCTCTGAGTGGGAGGAAGTCAACCCATGGAAGACTCATGATTTTCCTCATGGTTTTACTTGTGATGATCATAATGTGATGTCTCTTTGACCATAACCATAAAATCTCTGGAAACATTGTTGTCCTGACTGCATACACAATATTGGAAGATAAATAAACTGAGCTGGACTATAAAAATCACTGAATAAACAACAAACTGACTTTAACTGATAAACTGACTGTTTTGTAGTGCCCTCTTGCATTATCAGGGTACATTTTTCCTGTTTAACCCTGTAAAGCTGCTTCGACAATTTGTATCGTATAAAGCACTATATAAATAAAGGTGACTTGACTTCATCTTGGTTACTTGTCCCAAATTTGACAATCTCCTTCCTAAATTGGAATTATCAATACGTCGTCTTTGTTTAAAAGCTGCAAGCTGTTTAAAACTGCTAGTTAGACATGCTTGATGCTTCATATGTGATTTACGGCCAACCATACTGTTCGGGCCTCTTTCTGGAATTTATCTGTGCTCTTTGTATTGTTTTAACACAGTTTTGATTTAATCTTAAATAGTCTAATTTGCTCAACTGTCACTAAGGGGAAATGTGTTCAGACTAAATCCATTGACAGTTCTTTTAGTGCATTAGAGTAACATTTCCTTGTATACATTCCCTCATCTCTTGCCAACAGACTTCAATCAGGTTCAATAAGGTGTTTTCTGTAGTAGTGTTTATTCCACAGGGCTCCCTTAAGTGTACACTGTATGTCTGCCTTCGTCTTTGGAGAATAAGAGGAGGAGAGATCTAAAGACAAATCTGAATATCATATATTTATATTTATAAACATAAAACCATATCTGTATTTGTGATCAGAGAAACGAAAATCAACAAGCGCTACCCTGCTCAAAACTCGCATTTGAATCATAAGTGGCAAATTCTTTATATATAAAAAAGGTACTTACAGACTGTGAGTCAGAAGTGCCAGAATGTACTTGCAAAGAGTGAAGAATGTCCAGGGGTTAGAGTGAGGAACGGCCTGCGGATTCAATGAAGGAAGCCCGACCACGGGCTTGACACCGATTTGCCACACTAGCAAAAACAAAACAGAACAGAATCAAAGACCAGAGCGGAATAGGAAAAACTCAAAATGCAATCACGATCAACATCTAACAATTAACATTAGCCATATAATACAGCCAGACAGAGTAGTGTGTGAGATGAGAATATATAGTCCATGACAATGAGCAACAGCTGTGTGTGTGGTTGAGAGACAGGTGTGCAGAGTGAAGGTGAATGAGTCTGGGAGCAAGGAAGAAACATAGGGGTAGCAACTAAAACAATGATAAGGTAACAAGATAAGCGGGGTAAGAAAAGAGACAGGACAAAAGCACATGGCACCAAACAAACACAACACTCACAGAAGACAGTGACAGAAAGACATAAGTCCGTGACAGGCACCTAAATTGTAGAATAGTTTACCTGTAGACTGTTGGAATTTTTTAATCATTTCTAAAGACACACTTGTATTCCCTGGCTTTAATATCGAGCTGAGCTGTGACATTGTGATGTTTTTACTGTATTTGTCTTATTTGTGTGTGACTCATTATTTTTCGTTTCTGGACATTGTTAAGCACTTTGTTCAAACATGTTTGTCTTTAAATGTGCTATATAAATAAATTGAACTGAACTGAACTGAACCAAGAGCTTGTAACACTTCAAAGAGAATTTTATTCGCATCAGATGTGTTCTTGCAGTTTTCAGCCCATTTGATGGGGTTTATTGGAAACATTATTTGTTCAGTTTGACCTTCTCTTGTTTCCAATCTGTCTTTTAGAATCTGAAAAAAAAAAAAAAAAAAAACATTGGCTGCTAATGTTGCATCAAGAATAAATGAAGTAGGTTATCTGAAGATTTGTCAGGGAGGACAGTCAGTGCATTCAATTCACAAAGGAAACCAAGCTTAGCTGTGAGACTATGTATTATGAATTAGCCTAAATGGCGAAGTTTCTTTCAAGGAACATGTTCAGTCGGTGAGTGTAGTTACAACACAGCTATTTTGGGCATAAAACACAATCTCTTGTCTGCTTGAATGGGGAAATGCCTAAATCTGAAAAACTATTCTCAAAATTCCAATTTAAATAATATATAGCAAATCAGCAACAAAGTGTAACATTAACTGCCCCATATATGTTAAGTACTGTACTGTATGCCCCATATATGTTAAAAAATATAAATTTCTGGTTGGTTCTGCTGATATGCATGAACAGTAAATCAGAATATCACTTGCAAAGTGACGTACACAATATGATAGTGTACAATTAGAACATAATATATACAATTTAATTACAGCACCTTTATAAATTGAATAACAACTATCAAAAAACAAACAAACGATACACTCTTTACTCATCATTGCTCTTTTTTTTTTTTTTTACATGGCATCATGCTCAAATCAAATTTATTTTAAGTTGGTTGAGTTTGTGCAGCAGGGTAAAAAAAACAACAACAAAAAAGACACCACAATAAACAAAAAACAAACTGTGTAAATGAAATATTTAACTAAATCTGAACTACCCAGAAGGACTTTAACATACCATGATGGGAGTTCCATTTAGTGTAACATAAGAGAACGGTCTTGGTATACAGTATATACAGTCTTTTATGTTGCTCAGTCATCACATTAGTTAAAATAGTAATATTACTGTCTCTCCAAATGATTGTCAGACTTTTGGACCCGTTTTGCATCTGTAGTTCTTCCTTTGTTTCCTTTTATGGCCTTTTTCCTGTTCTTGTTAAGGAAACCAGTATTACACCATGGTATAATGAGCATACTCGCACCCTAAAGAGAGCAGCTTCTCTTTTAGAAGAAAACAAACATAACCCCAGGTATTTATTCAATACTGTGGCTAAATTAATGAAAAATTAAGCCTCAACAAGTGTTGACATTTCCCAACATCACAGCAGTAATGAGTTTATGAACTACTTTACTTCTAAAATCGTGTAGCAGATCTGACCAGAATCAGACAAATAAAAGAGTCGATCAGGACTGTGTTTGAAACATGAGCCAAATTACTCAGGATGGCAACCGGAGGTCATAAATGAGTTCTTGTGCCACAAGTCAGAAACAAGTTAACCAACCAACCAACTCTTTCACAGAACAGCTTTCAACATTAACGCCACTAGAACAAATATTGACAATTTCAATTTGGAGAAGAGATTGTCAAAAAAGGGCAAGTAACTAAGATGCAACGCCGGACATCACATGTAAACCCATGAGAGTACTACACAAGATCCTTGGATTGACTTCCCCCAGCAGAACCAGACTGAAATTCCTAAGAGGGCCTTTGAACCTCTTGTCTCCACAGAAAACTTTGTCAGATAATGGCACAAAACACTGTCTTTTCTACATATACATGGACCAAAATGAACTCAAAAAGACTTATAAATGAATATCAGTCCATCGCTTCACTCCATATTCATTTACATGTAACCCACACATTTGACTATCATGCTATAATCACTTATTGTGTTTGTCTTTTAAAAACTATTGGATTGGATACATATTCATGTTTTGTGTGTATGTGTTCGAATCTGTTAGCTTGAAACATATTTTTGTTATAGGAATCATGTTCAAAATTAGACCCTGCAAGAGCGGGACAATTCGGACCACATGCTTGATAAGATAAAATATGATTTATGATACCCCCGAGCCAAGACAATATCTGATTGGTGAAGACAACATTTGAGGTGTGGCCAACAGGAAAGTTTAAATACTCAGGACACCATACAATTTTGTTTTTAGTTTTAGCTTTGCTTTTGCTATCAGTCATGCCAGCTTTTAATATGCTTTTAGTTTGCTTTTAGCTTGTAGCTTTGTTTCTTAGCTTTAGCTTTTAGACATGCTTTTAGTCATCATTGTTAGCTGTTCTTTGAGCGCGGTTCCAGTGTGCATCGGCCTGCACGCCTGCTGCTACTTAGCCATGATGAGAAGAAACACCACCTAGTCTCGTCAAACTTTACATCTTTTATTTTTCCTTTGAGAGTTTCGTGTTTTGAGTAAAGTTTTGTAATGCCGGTCTCCGAGTCTGACCTCGACTGCCCGTTAAACTTCAACCAGCCCACACAACTCTGCATTGTCAGCCAACGCCCAACCACGAGCTTCCCAAGACGTCACTTCAAGAGAGAGCACAGTCTCATAGGTCTGTGATGAGTGCGGCAGGGCCGAGAGACGTAGGAACAGGAGCGAGGCCGGTGGAGTGATTGGAAATGAGCGACACCTGCTCGACCCACTGGTCACGAGTCCCACGGAGGAGATGGAAGGATATAAAACAGGGGCGATGACAGTGACAGACGAGAGAGGACCAGGCCTGGGCTTTATTTTGTGTTTGGTTTTTATTTGTGCCCGTCAGTCGTCCGTGAGGGGCTGATGTGCTGTTTTGTCTTTATTTTGTCATTATTAAATCTGATTTGATTGTCTGCCGGGTTCCCGCCTCCTTCTTCCTGATGGTTATGAAGGTTTTATTGTTACAGCCACGTTTCTAGCATTTGTAAAACTGCATTTTTCCATCTCAAAATGTATATCGAAATTACGCCCTATGCTCTCAATGTCAAATGCAGAAATGTTAATCCATGCATTTATGACCTCAAGGTTAGACTATTGTAATGCTTTATTGGGTGGTTGTTCTGCACGCTTAGTAAACAAACTACAGCTAGTCCAAAATGCAGCAGCAAGAGTTCTTACTAGAACCAGGAAGTATGACCATATTAGCCGGTCCTGTCAACACTTCACTGGCTCCTTATCAAACATCGTATAGATTTTAAAATATTGCTTATTACTTATAAAGCCCTGAATGGTTTAGCACCTCAGTATTTGAATGAGCTTCTTTATACATTATAATCCTCTATGTCTTCTACGTTCTCAAAACTCAGGCAATTTGATAATATTTAGAATATCAAAATCAACTATCCTTTTCCTATTTGGCGCCTAAACTCTGGAATAACCTACCTAACATTGTTCGGGAGGCAGACACATTCTTGCAGATTAAATCTATATTAAAGACCCATCTCTTTAACCTGGCTTACACATAACATACTAATATGCTTTTAATATCCAAATCCGTTAAAGGATTTTTTGTCTGCATTAATTAGGTAAACCGGAACCGGGAACACTTCCCATAACACCCAATGTACTTGCTACATCATTAGAAGAATGGCATCTACGCTATTATTAGTCTGTTTCTTTCTTATTCCGAGGTCACCATAGCCACCAGATCCAGTCTGTATCCAGATCAGAGGGTCACTGCAGTCGCCCGGATCCAGTACATATCCAGACCAGATGGTGGATCGGCACCTAGAAAGGACCCCTACATCCCTGAAAGACAGCGGAGACCAGGACAACTAGAGCCCCAGATACAGATCCCCTGTAAAGACCTTGTCTCAGAGGACCACCAGGACAAGACCACAGGAAACAGATGATTCTTCTGCACAATCTGACTTTGCTGCAGCCTGGAATTGAACTACTGGTTTCGTCTGGTCAGAGGAGAACTGGTCCTCCAACTGAACCTGGTTTCTCCCAAGGTTTTTTTCCTCCATTCGGTCACCAATGGAGTTTCGGATCCTTGCTGCTGTCGCCTCTGGCTTGCTTAGTTGGGGTCACATCATCTACAGCGATAACATTGACTTGTTTGAAAATGAATGCACAGACACTGTTTAAACTGAACTGAGATGACATCACTAAATTCAATGATGAACTTCCTTTAACTGTCATTTTGCATTATTGACACACGGTTTTCCTAATGAATGTTTTTCAGTTGCTTTGACACAATGTATTTTGTTTAAAGTGCTCTATAAATAAAGGTGACTTGACTTGACTTTATGATTCCATGCACCCGTGTTCCCCTGATTGCCCTTTGTTTATAAGCCCCAGTCTGTTTAGTTTGGTTTTGTCCGGTTTATTTGTTGGATGTTGTGTATTTCCCGTGTACTAAAGTGGATTTACCACTGTGATTCAAGTATTAACATTGAACGTTTCTCTGAGTCTCCATCGTTCTTCCTACAGTGAATCGTGACAATGATTCACTAATTAGAAACCATAAAATAAATGTACTTTACTTGTGGAAGCTGTAGGTTCATGCGTAATCAATGTTAATCTTAGCGTTTTGTATGTTGCATACTCTCCCTCCATCTCTTTGGACTGCAACTGTGTTTGTTTAGGCGTAGTGCCCTCTGTCATTTCTCCTTTCTCTCCTCTCTTCCACCCTCTTCTCCTGACAGTATCTCAGCCTACACTTTGCGGTTCTACAGGCTTGCTCTGCTTCCTCCTTGCTGACACACCTTTGCCCGTCCCACTGCACTCCCTGTCACAATATGCATCCTGTTTACTAATAATTTTTTTATCTGTCTAATTAGTGGCTCGTATTAAACAGTTTCTTTTTTGGAGACATGGGCAGTAGCTTGTGAAGTCATTTGACTTTTTGGAAATGGCTTTGCCAATCATGTTGGGGGTTCAGAGTAACATCAGGGTTGAGGGATAAATGCAAAAAAGTCTTGTGGGATAAAGACAATTTTTCAACTACAGCTGTCCATGTATTTTCAGAGAGAAAGTTGACTTGCCAAAAATAATATTATTTTGTAATAATGTGGCTGGAGATTTGCCTGTTCTTGTGTATACTGTGAGCAGTTTTGTTGTCTTTATACCTTCAGTTCTAATTACAAATGAAAAGTCATAAAATTAAAAGAACTGAAATTTTAATTGCATTTATTAAATATACAAAACTTCCTCTGTATATTTTATTTGTAGTATGATTCTAATATAAAGTTATTACTCAGGGGAGCTACCATGTTTTATTGAAAATTATTAGTGAGAAAAAAATCTAAATTACAAATCTAATGTTAGTGCTAGATAAATCACACAAATGGAGTTGAATGCATCTCTTACACTGTTTATCACTGTATATATATATATAAAAAAATGTTCATATATATTTAACAAAACAGTTTAAATTAAACAGTATATATGTTCCTAATAATTATTCTTTTACTTGATGTATAGAATGTAAAACAGAGAATAAGGGTCAAGAGCTTCTTTTTAATGTCATGAGGGAATGTAAATGAGGACTGGATTCTAGTATTATTTTAGTTAGTTTATTTATTAGATCCTGGCATATTGTTTTACGCAACAGGAAAGCAGGCGAAGATTTTGCATTTTCTTTTCAATGCTAAATGGCACTTGCTGTGGAGGCACAGGTCTAAACATGTGTTAATGAGTAATATCACACTAATGAGTTGAGATTCAGTTTGAAGTGCAGGGCTGTGAAAGCAGCAAAAACAAGAAAGACCAAATGCATTGAATGTATATCCATTAAATGTGCATCACATCCATATATTTATGCATTTCCAAAACAGAACAGAGATGACACCAAGTCTATGTGCTGCATCCCTTTAGCAAAGTATTTTAATGCTAGAACCAGGCTGTTTGAATATAATGTTCCATTTCCTTCATATCCATTATGATAACATTATTCATGTCATGAATAATAATTGCATTATGTTTGTTTATTCCTGACACACATGAACCAGTCAGGCAAAAACAGCTCTGTAAGAGAGTGCCCTGCAGTAGTAAAAGTATGCCAGAGTCAGCTGGTCCTTAGTCTTTTTGCAACATTTAAGCTGACTGCCAAAACTGGAAGCATTCGAAAACACTCCTGCCTGCCTCGTGTGAAGTTATCACAACTGTGAACAGAAAACTTGTCCTTTCTCAAGGGACATCTTTTCTGATTCTCTCCTCATGCTCACACCTCCTGCACATCAGTCACATTGCAAATTTTTTTAACCAGTTTTATCATCCATTGTATGAAAATTGTAAATTGAAAGAAAATTTGTGTAATTGTACATAGCTTCTGGTTCAGGTGGAAAAACCAGTCATGTGCGTTAAAGCTCGATCTGGACAAACCTTTTTTTTTTTTTACCATTTATTATAAGATTGGCAACTAGTAAGAGACTTTACATTGATGCTTTTCCCTGCATTCTGAGTTGTTTACACGTTAGTTGGATTCTCATGCTAAACATTGCTAAAGTCCACACACAAGAAAGAAGAACAATCTTAATATGTAAGACAGCATTTAAAGGGATAGTTTACCCAAAAATGAAAATTAGGCTGCGTTTTACTCAAACCCGAGCCATCCTAGGTGTATATGACTTTCTTCTTTCAGACGAATCCAGTCGGAGTTATACTAAACATTTTCCTGGTTATTCCAAGCTCTATCATTGCATTCAGTGGGTGTTGCAGGGCTTCCAAAATAAGTGAAAAAAGTAAATAAATAAAAAAATCTAAGCAAATCGATGCATTTTTGAAAAAAAAAGTAAAATAAAAATAATATTTAATATCTATATTCAAGACGTAAAAATGAGAGATGAGATCTGACAGCATTACATTCAACCCATTCACCAACACTGTCTCTCATAGTCTCACTGGTTAGCCTCTGCTCTATCTTTGTGCATTCATTTGTTTTGGGGGAGAGATGGCTTTAGAGAGTTATATGAAGGGAGGGTGGGATCTTATGCTTCCAAAGCTAGCTTGCTGTTGCTAGCCTCTCCGAAATCGCCTACCCAAACATTGAAGGTGCCCTATTATGGCTCTTTTTACAAGATGTAAAATAAGTCTTTGATGTCCCCAGAGTGTGTATGTGAAGTTTTAGCTCAAAATACCCCACAGATAATTTTTATCATCTGCAAATGAGATAATGCAAATGAGCTGGTGCTCCCGCTTCCCTTTTCAGAAGAGGGCGGAGCTTCAAGATCTCATGATCCGGTATATCAGCAACAACAAAACCGTACAATGTCATGCAATTTGTCTGTACTGTGCATGGTAAATGCGCTTTTATGAATAAGGCAGACAGGGAGCACTGCACAATAAAAG
Organism: Carassius gibelio; assembly: GCF_023724105.1. Lineage (NCBI taxonomy): Eukaryota > Metazoa > Chordata > Actinopteri > Cypriniformes > Cyprinidae > Carassius > Carassius gibelio. The sequence goes on from NC_068377.1 coordinate 17,285,071, forward strand.
TTATTCAATTTGCTGGTCTCATGGTGCCTTTGCATGCTATCACATTATGAGCTCGACAATTTTGATAATGCATTAATCACAATGAAAATGTAAGGTCAAACTGAGTGCATCATTGGATACAGCATTCCATGCAGTATGCTCTATTTGTATACTGAATTTTGGCTGATGTAGAAAGGTCCTCTATGTTCAATTATGATGTCAGATAGGCAGCCAGGAGAGGAATCTCAAAAGAACATTATAGAAAACAACCCCAAGTTCACCTTTGTCAAGAGCACTGCTCTCAAAGTAGTGTCACTCTACAATTGTAGAGAGTGCCTGAATTCATGAGTGGCAATACTAGATGTGTCAGGAAGACAGACAGAACATATAGCAAATATTCTGCAATATTCACATATCTTTAAAACAAGTCTATTATGAAAACACAGTAGAAAAACAGTTTGAATTTAAAGGACCAGAACACCCTTTTTCACATAATCACAACAGCTAAGTATCAAGACATTACTCATTAATTGGCCGATCTAATTGCAATTAGAGGCCTCTAGCAGAGGCTTCTAGTAGGTCAGCCTTCAGATATAACCTTTTGTATTTTTCTGGTGCATCCGGGAGTTTGAAAGGATTACTTTTTGTCCGCTATGAGCACAGCAGGGGACAGGTTCTTTTAATGTGTTGAATATTACTTTCCACATGGCCTAATTGGCTAAATGAATAATAATTCATTGTCAGAGGAACAAATTAATTTGAGTCGCACTCTAAAGAATTGAATCACTGAGCGGCCATCTTGGAGAGCACTTCACATTTTGGATATTTTTTTTTTTTTTACATTTCAGAGTGACAAGGTCACCTCCATACATGCACCAGTGAGTGGAGTCCTGTGATGTTCACAACACTGCCATCTAATCAGTACAGGGGAAACAAATCTGCCCACTTTATTCTCCTCAGCCAATTAAGGTCACCAGGTCAGCATGCATCACAATATTATGGTTCATACCTTATCTAAGCAGAAGAAACAGCAAAAAAATATATTGTAATACAATAATAAAATCATTAATCATCTGTCGTGCTTCAATTATGTTATTTTGTTTGTATGTTGGCTGTAAAACAGTTTATGTGCTGAACAGCTGCTTTGTCTAATCCACCAATTTCCATCCACAAATCCATTCAGACTTTATTTGACTAGGAGTCAGACGAATCCAGTCGGAGTTCTTCCAAGCAGTGCCACAGGCTGATCACCTTCATGCCACGCCACACTGAAGCCCCAACCAAGTATTGAGTGCATAATTAAACCTACTTTGTATTAATATTTTTTCTTTAAAAGTTTCCTACTTCAAATTTTTCTAAGCTGTAAGTCACCATCAGAATTAAAACAAAAAACTCTTAAAATATTTCAGTTTGTGTGCATTGAATCTAGAATATAAGAAAGTTTGCTTTTTTGAATTATTTTTAATGATATGATCATTATGGTTACCGCTACAGGCACAATTGAGGCAGCTACCAGCTCCTCGTAGGACCCCGGGGTCAGCAGTCATAGCAATACACACACAAAGAAACGTCAATGTCAGTGGCAGCACCATCGTCGTGTGTTTGACAACAGAACAGCGTGTAGTGAGAAGGTGGGTACAAAGTAATGGTTAGATTATTATTGTGCTTCGGCCTGCGTCTGGCCTGAACCAATTCTTTAGCACCAAAACAAACACACCCATACCCCAACAGGACCTGCTACGGTAGCCGAGAGAGATAAATATGCTGCAAATGTCAAAAATACCTGCAGTTTATGAAAACATCAAAAAACACTAAAACACCATTCTGACGGGAGAGAGAGAGAGAGAGAGAGAGAGAGAGAGAAGCCACTGCATATTGATGCGCCACCATCTTGGATACATTTTTGAACATTAAGATATTTTTTGAATAATTTAAATCTTCTCACCAAGCCTGCATTTATTTGATTCAAAATACAGCCAATGAAAGAAAGTGTCCTTGCTAAATAAAAGTAGTAATTTGTTATTTATTTATTCATAAAAAAATCCTGGAAAAATTTACTCAACTGTTTTAAATATTATTAATAATTATAAATGTTCTAATATTGCATTTTCTAATTCTAATTTGAAAACACAGCAATAAAATCACATTTTTTTTATATTTTCAAATAGAAAGCAGTTATTTTATATAGTAAAAATATGTCACAGTATTACTGCATTTTCTTTATTTTGCATCAAATAAATGCTGGCTTAGTGAACAGAAGATAATTCTTCAAAAATATCTTACTGTTCAAAAACATTTGACTGGTTACAAAAAATATTATTTTAAAATGAATGCTGTTTATTTGAATTTTGTTCATTAACTTCTGAAAAAAGTTGTCACAGTTGTCATAAAAATATTTAGCAAAACAACACAATGGTTTTCGTCACTGATAAAGTTTATTAAGCACCGAGTCAGCTTATTATAATGTTTTATGAGGAAAACAATTGAATTAATTAACAGGAGTAAATTGCATGTAAACATTTTAAATTGAAATTACATTTTACAATATTACTATGTTTAAGATTAATTACAAAAACATAACTTAAACCTTTTTTTTTTTTTTGTGCAATCCAATTTGCCGATTTGTTTTTCTTCCTTAAAGGTGCCATAGAATGCAAAAATCACATTTATAAGGTGTTTGAACAGCGGTTGTGTGGCCACAGTGTGTGTAAACAAACAGCCTAAAATGATAAAAATCCACTCACTCATTGTTTTATAATTCCCAAAAATCATAAACAGTCTCTACACACAAGCAGTTCCAGCCCCGGAAAGTCCTGCCCATTTGCCCATATGCTATCTGCCCTATTAGCATATACACAGCCCTGAGAGTGAAGCTGCAGTCAGCCATTACTGTTCTCTTGCTGTACTAGCTGTTGGACATACAATGTCAGCACCAAAGAGCCATTAATAGTGTTGTGTGTTGTGTGGGATGCACCAACGAACATTGGAGTCTCCATTGACCGCTGAGGACACGGTGGTTGCATTCAATTTTTGAAGGAAAGGTCCCGAAAAAAAAAAAAGAAAAAAAAAGGAAAATACTATACCTATACTTATCCTATACTTCTTCTAATAATTTTACGCTGGACTGCCTAAAAAACGAAGGTCAGTTCAGCGCTGGAGTAATGTTGCTAAAGCTACCATTGTCTCTGCCTTTTTTCACTAATGCTGCCTTCACATGTTACCATAATTATTGTGAATAGGAAAGTGGTAGTTAAAAATTGCATTTTAAAGCAATTTGTAGTCAGTAATACGGTTACCACCAGTTAAACTGTAACACTGGTATACCCCCGAGCATGAGCTACTGAAGCTCCGCACTCTTCTGAAAAGGGAGTTGAGAGCACCAGATCATTTTCATTTAAAGGGGACATTTACATAAACAGCACATTTTGGCTCATACCCTAAAAGTAGCAATTTCAACAAGCTGTAAAAAAAAAAGATCTGTGGGGTATTCTGAGATAAACTTCACATACACACTCTGGGGACATCAGAGAATAATTTAAAATATTTTATTAATGCATTCTATGGCACCTTTAATTGCTACATTGCTGTTTTTATAATGAGGCCCCATTAATTTGTCACCCAGTGATAACGTGTATGACCCTAGGGCAAGGAATGAGATTAAGCTTCACTGGCATCCTACCCTCACACACTCTTTCACCTCGTGTCATTCTTTCAGCAGGGCTGTGAGGAGAGTGACTGAACAGCACTCTGATTTGAGAGGAGAGGTGTCTTTAAGCTGAGCAATGATGCTGGGTGTGAGGACACAGGGTTGACAATTCATTTTCAAATTGTTGTCAAGGACAACAGCTTTTGGGGTCTCTTCATTGTGTGTGCTTTAAATGTCACCGCAGTGATTTTTATAACAGTGAGTGATTGTAGCTAATTAAGGATGAATCTTAATTGAGCTGTTCACCTTGACACTGGAATTCATCAAGCAACATTATTTGCATTTTGCTCGTAATTCATAATGCACTCTGGTGTTGGATCGATTATGCGGAAACATTGCTGTAGTGCCACGAGTGCTTGTAAAATTTGAACGAGACTGGTTCCTCCTCTCAAGAATTATGAATTTCATATTTCTGTCTAGCTAAAATTGACAAGCAAGAGCAGAAAAATTATGTCCGAAGGGTTATTAACTTTAATTGTCTAATAAGATTGCTGTCTGCTAAGCTTTTATGGAGTATGATTTCAATGAACTGTTTATTGACTGAAACATTCACCATAAAAAAGTGTCTGCTTTGTAATCAATTTAGATCTGTCCGTGTAGATAATGCGAAAGATGAGGCTGTTAATTCCATGGAGATTGTTATTCATGTAATTGCAAATTATATCTATGAAAAGTAAAAAAAATAAAATAAATAATAATCAGTAAACCTGCAAAAGCTCTTATTTAAAATGTATATACTTCTTCATACATTCTGGGAATGCTATGCTTGTGTATCATCATCATAAGAAAATCCGCAGAACTAGTCTCAAATGAGAACGGAGATAGATTTTGTACTGTTCAGTTTTTAATGATCGTAACGCTATGATTTTCAAAGTTATCGTTCACCGTTTACAGTACACAACTGTTTTGGGTATGATGAAGTTGTTGTGGTTTGCACAACACTTGATGAATTGATATGTGGTGGTCACACATTAAAGTATTTCACTAGAAAGAATCCCTAACAACTGTCTTGTTTTTTTTTGTTTTGTTTTTTTTTTTACAAAAAAACATGTGTGAGAAGAACTGACAGAATATTACATGAGATTGTGTTTGAGCACAGTTCTGGCAAGAGGCTGGATTTCTTCCAAAATTCCGGCCTGCTAAATATTCCTTGGGTATTGGCAACACACTGGCGCTTCTCTCAGTTCGCATCTTTGATAACTCACACTGTGATCATCACTCGTCGATGAACACAGATTTACCCGAGATTTCAGACATTTTGTCAGCAATTTTCAATTGTTTATGTTAGTGTGTTTGGGTGATTGAGGTCAGCTTTATTCAGAGCTCACAGCCTAGTTCACACCACAGGTTAGGTAACTTTAGCTTTGAACTAATTCTGAACCTAAATTACTTGCACAGTTGGTTCCTAAACTCAATGTTTCAAATTTATATTGCCACATCATGCAACTGTTGCCAGGGAAACACACACTGGACAGACTAGGAAGTTTTCAAAACAATCTGAAACACTTTGACAGAACTGAATGCAAAAGGATATGATGGAGATGGGAAATGAATGTTAGGTAGCCACACACACTATTAAACAGTCTCTGCGAGATACAGAACGATTTCCTGTTGTCTTGTAGATCACTGCGAGACTGGAAAAATGGATGAGGAGAGGATCAAGGAGGTAGGTTTTCTTCAAAGGAGTAATAATCCAAACAAAATCTTAAATCCTTTTCGGGAGGGATGTAATTTTCACCATTTAAAATGGAATTTTCACCATTTACGGGGGTTAGTGATTTTATTGTCATCCAAATACAGAATGTCTGTGTTTTTTTTCCAACCCCCCACGTAAAAATCCCTGGTTGAATTACCTACTGTTTAAAAAAAAAAAACAAACAAAAAAAAAACACAAGGTCATGTGTTGATTTAATTACAATCCACATCCATATCTTTGAGTATGCAACAATTCAAAATTCACTGTTTAAATCCTTTTTGTCCACTGTAGATCACCATATAATAGGTGTTGATCTTTGCTTTAATTTGCATGAATTGTAAAGAAATAGATTTATTACGTAAATGTTGTAAAGTACTTACAAGAACAATATTTAATCACCGCTTTAATAAAGTGAGTGGAAGCTGTTAAGAACAAAAAAGGAGAAATTGAAATAAAGAACATTACATTTAAAATGGGCTGTTATTCTAACAGCAACAATACCATTTTGAAATATATAGCCTATTATATACTATTAGATAAAAAAAATATATATAAACCAAGCAGCTAAAAGGTTACATTAAGTGATGTCCACTAAGTTCTCCATTTTAAAAATGACATAATTTGAGATAAAAAATGCAAGACAAAACCATTCAGTCTATATAGTTAATATGTCTTTCTATTATTAAACAGATTTAAATAATCAAATGATACAAATAAAAGGATAATATTATTGTTACCTTAAATATGAAATTATTCTTATTATTCACTCATTATTCCAATCATGTGACATTTTATTCAGAGCAGACAATCATGCAAAACTCGCTCCTCCACCGTGATTAAATTGTTATCAGAATACATAAGTTTATCACTGAGGTGACATGCAAGATTTATTTTTACTAATGTCCACATGAGAAACAATTACTGTCACAATAGGGCTTTAGCCATACATGACACCAAATCAGGCCTGTGTGTGTGTTGCTGGCTTTTATGGAGAATTGATGTGGATGATGGCAGACAGGTGTGGTGATTGTGAAGTGTGTGCAGATTAAAGCCAAGGACCACTGTCCTACAGATTGTAGTTCCAACCCTCAAAGTTTTCAGGAATACTGTGAAGTTACAGACATGTGTGATTGATTAGGGTTGGAACTAAAATCCTCAGGGCAGTGGTCCTCTCAGAACAGAGTTACCCATCCCTGATCTAAAATGTATATATATGTATGTTAATAACAGTTGTAGACAGAGACAAATGTTATTTATTTATTACAGTTTCGTCTTGTAAATATTTCTGTAAATATTTCATTTTTTCTTTAACTATGGTTTCCTACAAAATGCAAACACTTTTACTTTAAGCTTTAGGGCAAAGAAAGACATCTTGACTACTATCCCTGTCATCTGTCTTTTTTTAAGGTTGAATCACAGGTCTTATGTCCCAATTGGTATAGGAATAGGAATTGTTGGACAATCACGCCTCACTGATCTAATCAATAGTGCTGCTGTGACTCTGTGTTTCTGGTCCACATCACTGCCACGCCTCCATATGTCCCCCCTCACCAATGATAACCTGCTCCCTATATAAAATACTACTCTTCAAAATTAACTAAATTATTTTTGACAGCTTATTAACATACATGTTAAGATATTACTTACTCCCCTCCCTGCTAATTTTAAGCCAACTATACAACACTTTTTCAGAGGTAGGAGTTTCGCGAATTCATCAGCAGAATATATTAACGGTCCTCTTTGTTGTCTTTTAATACACATACACATTTGTATTTCAGAGTCAGTAAGACACTTTGAATCACAAAATGAGTCATAAACATGTTGGTAAAAAATAATACACACTGTATATAAACAATAAATAAATGATAACAACCTTAACCGAATGTACAGAATTGCCCTAATTCTTACAACTGGCCTGAATTCAGGTAAGTATCTTAAGAACACAAATCAAGTAAGTATTTCAGGTAAGTGATATTTGAGTAAACTTATCGTGACATACTGTAAGTGTCTTAGAATTAGTTGTTTCCTTAACGGTCCTCTTTGTTGTCTGAGGATGTGCTGCAATAGTCATGGTAACTCTACTCTCTCAACTGTCACCAAGAGTTCAGAAAATGCAGCTGTACTTCACAGTGCAAACTCATCATATATTTAAAGGGAGGGTAGGTAAAAAAATTTATAAACAACTTTCTTCCAAATTCGTTTAAACTTTCTATATATATCAATACATAATTAAAATGTAAGTACTCTGATAAAAATAGTATAAAAATCGAGTGACTTTAGACCGTTTAATCTGTATTAAACACAGCTCATTATTTCCATTCGGGACGACACATAGGATTGGCTTAGGCAACTGTCACTCTCTAGCAACCACTTTTGCCACACATGACCTGCCCACTTGCGCGCGTACGTTTGATTTGAGGAATTCAAGAGGCACGGATCCTAGGAATACCAAAACAATTGTAGAGAAACCGCAAGCAAAATTCACAGTATCGGCCTATGCTGAAAAGTGACTCCTTGATGGCTTTATTTCTGCTGGACAGGTAAATCTTTATTTTTGTATTTTGATCATACATATTTTTTAGTTTATTTTTTCATGAAGCATGTGTCATTAGCACACGTAGCTGCATAACATAGCTAACATGGCATTACTTAGCGAGCCCTAGTAGATACGATAAATACTCTATAGGCCTAGCTCTAGATGATAGCTATAGCGTGGCTTTGGAAGGAGCCCAGAAGGGAGGGGGTGGAGTGAATGGAAATAATGAGCTGTCTTTAAAACAGTCGTGACAGGTCTACAGACACTTGATTTTTATACTTTCTTTTTCAGAGTACTTTCATTTTAATTATGATATATAAATAAAGTTTAAACAAATTTGGAAAAAAAAGTTTTTTATATATTTTTTACCTACCCTGCCTTTAAGTAATCAAAAATAAAACTTATATATATATATATATATACATACATACATACATGTAAATAGAAAGTAATGTGTAAAAATAAAAAATAATTTAATTTGTGACCCAAACTATATGGTCACACTCTCCCCAACAAAGAACCGAATGCCTCCAAATATTCTTTAAATAACCATATTAACTTGTTGGTTCCTTTTATCTCTCAATAGACATATAATGGTGTAATTGTCTGGTATAGTATGAAAGGAGCAGATATGTAGAATAATGGTATGTATGTTGGTGTTGGAGAAGTGTAGTATTGGGAATAACTGCTTGCTGGCATGGCTGGTGTCCCATAAAACCCAAAAGTGTTAACTGATGCGTGTGTTTGTAATGATGGCTGACCTAAATGTGAGTAGGTGAGTCTCTGTGCTGGTCTTTGATGTCTTGTAGATCTTCTTGGTTGTATTGAAGGGGGATTTTCATTAGTTGTATGTGAGTTAGTTTGGACAACAGGAATGCCTCCATTTTCATGGATGCTCTCTGGTATGAGTACATCCTCATCTACAGGCAAGTATTCTTCATCCACTTGTATTTCTGCAGGTACATGTTCCTCATCTTTTTGTGTTCCTGTAAGTTGCTCTTTTTGTTTGCTTTGTCTATTTCCACTTATAGGTCTTCTCGGTCTGGGAAGTGTAAGTTCTTCAGATGATCATTGGTAAGTTGGATCACTTTCCTTTGAAAACATAGGTTGGACATTTTTTTTCTCTTTTCTGTGTACTCTCTGGTATCCTTAACCAGTAGTATGCATTTTCTTCTTCAGAATCAGTCACATCACTGTTTGATGAAGTATCTCTTTTTGTTTTAGACCTTGTCTTTATATTGTTCCCCTTTCTTGCTGCAGGCGGCATCTCGGATACAGGTGATGGAACAGGTAGGTCAACAGGTAAGTCATTTACAAGGTGTAGCAGATTTATGTGTAGAGTACAAATTTTTGACGTATCATTTTCTGGACTGACTCTATATACTGGGCTGTCATTTAATTGTTCTTTAATGATGTAGATTTGTTTCTCCCAGTAAGACTTAAGTTTTTCTGTTCCCCCTTTTCTCACAATATTCTGGACAAGTACTCTATCTCCAGGATGCAGAGTGATTCCCCTTGACTGACGGTCATAATATTTTTTTTTTTCCTTTTCAATAGACAGTTTACTGTTTCCACTTTTAATTTTGTATGTTTCTTTCATTCATGCAGCCCATTTATCAGCATATCTTGTTGGAGAGTCATCTGTTTCTTCTGAATTCAATCCAAACAGTAGATCAACTGGCAGACAAGGAGATCGGCCAAACATTAAGTAGAAGGGTGAAAATCCAGTTGCCTCATGTCTCGTGCAGTTATAAGCATGGACAACACATGCTAGATGTTCTTTCCAGTTCTCCTTTTCCTTCTCTTGGAGTGTTCTCAGCATTTGTAAGCGAGTCCTATTGAATCGCTCAGCTGGGTTACCTTGGGGATGATAGGGTTTGGCCCTTGAGTTTCCAACTCCAGACAGTCTATTCAAGGTCTTGAACATTTCATTCTCAAACTCTCTTCCTTGGTCGTGATGCAATTTATTTGGATATCCAAAGCGTGGAATAAAATCATTGAATATATTATTTGCCGCTGTTCTTCCAGCCTTGTTCTTGGTTGCATAGGCTTGAGCATACCTGGTAAAGTGATCAATTACGGCCAGTATGTACTCAAAACCACCTTTACTTCTCTCCAAGTGTAGATAATCTATGGAAACGAGTTCAAGAGGAAAAAGTAGTTGTAATGCTTCCCATTGGAGCTCTCTCATGGGTAACAGGCTTCTTTTGATAAATGCATGAACATCTTCTGGTAATATAATTTTCGATGTCCATTTTCATAGGTGGCCAATAAAATCTCTCTCTTGCCAGATGTATCACCCTTTCTGTGCCCACATGACCCATGTCATCATGAAGATGATTCAGGACATTTTTCTTAAATTCAGCAGGTAAGACCAGTTGTTTCTGGTGAGTGGTCCTTCGATACAGCAAGCCATTTTCAATGTGCAGTTTTTTCCTCTCATGTAATAATTTCTTGACTGGGCCATGTAACCCTCTTCTGACTTCACTGGTGAGAGTCTGGTTGTTTTTCTTTAAGTTTTAATATGTCCCCAATAGCAGGATGTTCTTTCTGTGCTCTCTGTAACTCACTGTGATGTATTCTTGACAGAAAACTATGGTGAGATGATTCTGGGAACGTGTTGGTAATATCAGAGTTCTGAGCTGTAATGAGAGTAGCTATCCAGGCTACATCCTTTTTCTTTGCTACCTGGCTCCCTTCCCAAGTTGCACGGACTGCATCAACTGACATTTCTCCTGAACATGAGGCCACATACCATTCTATGTCCAGAGGACAACGAGAGAGAGAGTGTCAGCATCTATATTTTCCTTTCCTGGTCTATACTTGATGTCAAAATGGAAATCGGACAATTCTCCCACCCAACGGTGGCTTGGCAGTGCTCATCACATAGGTTAGGGGGTTATTATCAGTGTACACAGTGTGAATTTCTCACATATAGCCCACTTTAAAGCTAGGAATTCAAGCTTGCCAGAGTGAAGATTGTAATTTTTCTCTGCTGGGGAAAGAGTTCTGGATCCATAAGCAATGACCCTTAACTTTCCGTTTTGCCATTGATAGAGAACTGCCCCCAAACCCTTCTGAGATGCATCAGTATGGAGAGTGAAGGGCAAGTTGAAATCAGGATAAGCCAGCACAGGTGGATGGGTAAGAATGTCAATCAGTGTTCCCAGGGTGTTCTTGTGTTCTTCAATCCAGACCACTTGTGTTTTAGAAGGAAGCTGGTTACCTTTCCCTTTGGTTTTGTTGTTTCTTTCCATTAGTCTGTCTGTATTATTGTTCTTTAATTGCAGAATATCATAGAGGGGTTTGGCAATTCTAGAGAAGTCCTGAATGTATGTTATGTAATATCTTAAGAATCCCAGCAATCTTCGCACTTCTCCAATGGTGCTTGGTGACTCTTTTCGAAGTGACAAAATGGCATTGATATCTTTGGTGTCAATGCGGACACTTTCAGCAGAAATTAGTCATCCCACATAGCGAACCTCTCTTTTGAAGAATTCACATTTTTTGGTCTAAGTTTCACCCCATGCTTTTGTAGTGCTTTTAAGACCCTTCTAAGTCTTTCAAGGTGGTCTTCAAAATTATTTGCATAACAGAGTATGTCATCCAGGTAAGGTATGCAACAATCATCTCGAAGGGAGTCCAGCATCTCTTCCATGCTTCTCTGGAATGCAGCAGGTGCGTTGGTCAGCCCAAAAGGAATCCTTAACCACTTATATAACCCCCATGGTGTAACGAAAGCCGTCAGATGTCAGGATCCCTCAGCCATAAACCCTTGGTGGTATGCCTTCCCTTGGTCAAGGATGGAAAACCAGCTGTAACCACCTAAAGTATCTGTAATATCTTGTATATGAGGCAAAGGATGTCTGTCTAGTACTGTCTTCTTATTAACCCTCTGGGGACGGATTAGGCGGTACCGCCCAAAATGGCATACTTTTACAAATGTGTAGTTATCTCAAAAACTATTAATGCTAGAGAGATGCGGTTTTTTTTCTGAAAACAGCGGTGTCCAGTTTGTATATTAAACACTTCCCTTATTGCGCAATACCACTGCGTAAACAGCCCAATGAAAACGATTGTGCTAGGCAGATTCAACACGCAACAGCCAATGGAAAAATTGCCGCTGGGAGGAGTCTTTTTCTAACCCAATCAGAGGAAGGTTATGTCTTCTAGCGATTCAGAGGACTCTGTAGTAGTGATGGGATTTATGGCTCTTTGAGGGGATCCGGATCTTCGCGATCCGTTCCTTTCAAAGAGCCGTTCAAAAGAATGGCTCTTTTGGCTCTTTTTAAATATTTAGTCAGTTTTAAGAAGCCAGCTTGGGAGCATCTCAGTTTATCCTGGAAATAATCACTGGGAGGTATTATGAGGTGAGATTTGTAGTCAAATAATTAAAGCTCAGATATCACACACCAATATCTGAGTTTGAATTATTCTGAAATATTGATTATTACCTCATTTCTCATGTGTCGACTATATTCCATAGGGTTGCACAAATCCCTCTGCTTAGACAGTGACATCATTATTTTGATTTACCTTTAGTACAAAGTGTGTGTGTGTGTGTGTGTGTGTGTGTGTAAAACTACGTTGACTTATGTTATTCATACAATACCTACTCACAAATAAACATAAAAAACAAAGCCGGCTGCAATGAATTTCTGTGCAAAACAGCTTTTACTACAAACACTTCCACACAAGAACATTGTTATCACACAAGAACATTTTGATAGAAAACTATTTTTTTTTTAAGTAGATAAAATTAGAATAAATAAAATGGAAATGTCTACATACTACATACTATTACTACTGTAAACTTTGCAAATAGGACATCAGCCCCTTCAAGTCAATGAACAATAACAAAGTGGGATGCAATGAATGTCTGTGGAAAACAGCTTTTAGTGAAACATTTCTATACAAGTACAGTATCACAAAAGAACATTTTTAATGATTTTAAAATAAGTTTTAAATGAACACAAAATGCAATGTAAATGCATGCACAACTAATAACTAATATCATCATGCTATAAAGGGTTGGCCTGCGCTGGGTGCGCCCCTCCCCCTATAACTGTTCTGTCTCCTGGCGGAGCTCATTTGTATGAACACGCATAGGAAAAAAGAACGATAGAAAGAACGGCTCCTCTCCAGTCGCGACTCGGCTCCCATCGTTCATGTTTATGAGCCGTTCAAAAGAATCGGTTCGTTCGCGAACGTCACAACTCTACTCTGTAGCTCTGCTGTAGCCTTGTAAAAGCTGGCTGGACTAAAGTAAAAGACATGTAATCAATAAGCGTTCAAAGAATCAGCATCAGGGTGGAGAAAGCAGAACGCGATCGGAGTGTTACAGAGAGCGATCGGAATATTAGCGAGCACAAAGAGCTAAATTCGAGCGATCGGAGAATCAGCATCACGTGGAGAAAGCAGAAAGTGATCGGAGTGTTAGCGAGCACAAAGAGATAAATTCGAGAGAGATACAGCATTATTACAGAATTGTTTTATCAAAATGGCAAGCAGTAAAAGATTTACGGCAGAACAAGCTCTGGAACAATTACTGGAAAGGCCTGGAGAGGCCTTGCTTTGCTCACTGGCATGCCTAGGACTGTTTTTTAAAAAAGTTAATTATTTAATTGTTCTTTACACATTTGATTAAACAATAACACATTTCTGTCAAGCAAAGAGTTTGAAAAAATATATTTTCTTTGTTCAAAAACTGTTCTATATTGTGTGTTTTTCAGTAATAAATGACAAAAATCTAATTTTCGTTTTTGAAATTCTCTAGTTTATTGTAAATTTTTTCACTCATACTTCCTTTATATAAACATATTGCATGCATGCTTATGGTAGCTTAGGGTCTTCTGAATCCATAGATACCAAACACAGGGTGTTTCATCTCCTTTACATATGATTTATAAGCCCAAATATAAAAATAGAGAAAACAGACCAAAAAGAGCTTAGTCCCAAAAATAAAAAAAACGCCTAGGACTGTTTGTAAATAAAGTTAATTATTTAATTGTTCTATACACATTTGATTGAACATTAACCCATTTCTGTCAAGCAAAGAGTTTGAAAAATATATTTTTGGGTCAAAAACTTTTAACTATTGTTGTGTGAGGTAGGATTTTCAGTAATAAATGACAAAAATCTAATTTTCGTCTTTGAAATTCTCTAGTTTATTGTACAATTTTTCACTCATACTTCCTTTATAGACATATTGCATGCATGCTTATGGTAGCTTAGGGTCTTCTGAATCCATTGATACCAAATACATGGTGGTCCATCCTCATTACATATGGTTTATAAGCCAAAATGTAAAAATAGAGAAAACGGACCAAAAAGGGCTTAGTCCCCTAAGGGTTAAGCGAACGGTAGTCAATGCAAAGTCTAAGTGAACCATCTTTCTTTCTTACACATACAACAGGAGCAGAGTATGGTGACTTGGACTTAACAATCCAACCTCTAGCCAACAAGTCTTGAATGTACTCCTTGACTTCCTGATAGAGTGGTTTAGGCACAGAGGCATACGTTCTTTGCACAGGTATGTCATCCTTCAATGTAATAGCCATCTGCAGACTAGGAATGCATCCTATGTCATCATCATCACGTGCAAAAGCTGCTGACTCTTCATAAAGCAGTTCTTTCACCTGTTCTTGCCATTCTTTACTGAGATGGCTTAGATCAACTGGAGGGTGCCAAAGTGTTGGAGGATTTCTTCCTCCATCCTTGGTACCAGCCCGGGAGTCCAAGCTGTTTACTTCCACATACAAAGGTTGAAAATCTGCTTGATCAGTTTCAATTACTTTTCGGACTGTTTGTATGCTCCCAAGTGTGGTCTTCTGGGGCAGTGTGATGCTATGCATAGTTTGATGCCAATAGGTATTTGAACATATGGATTCGGTGGATATTGAATTTTCAAAAGTCCCTCATCAAAAATTAACTGGTCAAACTGTGGAAACTCCATGACAGTTTCAAACAGCAACACTGAGCTGGTGGGATTGAAGATGCTTGGAACATGACATTTAACATGAGTAACGCAACCTGAGTGGATAACAATATCCCGTGGTCCAACATTTATTGAGACCTCGAAATCCAAATCTTGCTCATTTGAAGTTTTCTGGTATTGAATGATATTGACAAGAGCATTGGCCTTATCGTTTTCAATTTCCATTGCTTTGCCAAGGAGGTTGGCAAGGGTGAACAAGCCTTGTAATTGACTTTCACCAGCTCTTATAATCTCTTGGACAACTTTAAAGCCCAGAATGGGTCTTTCTAACCCAATTCTGCTTACCAGAAAAGGAACCTGTATAGCCAGTCTAGGGTATTCGCTTCCTGGAAGGTTAAGAGAAATCTCCACCCAACCATGGAAGGATATTAGGTCCATTTTTACATCTCTGACCTCCAGTTCCTGGTGGTCAATAATCTCTGTGAGTCGGCGAAGCTTTACGTGAGGTAAGTAAATTTCTTTCCAATTATAATCCATAATGCTCACCTGAGCTCCTGTATCTAATAAAACAGTGACAGTAAAACCATTCATAGTACATTTCATTAGACACTTTTCCCCTACAAGCTGACCAACTCTCATTTGATTGGACTGGTGTGGTATGAAGAGGTGATGTTATGGATTTGTTTTGATGGAGTCAAAGTGGTTGTAGGAGCTTGTAACATTTCATACTGGGACAAACACTTTACTTCAATTACTGGTTGTCCCTCTGCAGTGATCGTTCCCCATTTTCCTGCTCTCTTGGCTTCCTAAGGCAACCTATAGCTCTATGTCCCTCAGCACCGCATATAAAACAATGGCTGCAAGTATTCACATTTTCATCTGTACATTCGTGGCATCTTGACTGTTGTTGTCTTTGAGGAGGACGTCTACTTGAAAAGAATTGGGTTTTGGGTCTTGACCCGTATTGACGTTTTGTTTGATACTGGGTTTGAGACTGCACCTTTGTATCTGTATATGTATATGGGTTGTACAATGGCATGGCAGATGTTGGGAACAGTGTTGGATGCTGAAAGTTGAAAACGGGCTGTTGAGGTGGTTGCTGTAGTTACTGATGTCTTTGAGGTTATGTTTAGCTGTATTCATACCACAAATTAGAAGGTTTTGGCATTCCAGACTGTTTCAGGGAATTCACTGCAGTAGTTAAATTTTCTATTTGTACCATCAGCTGCTGAATGGTCTTATCTTTTGCCATATCAGCCACACCCAACATTTCTTTAGCCCCATTGTAAGACTCCAATTATGCGCTGTGTGCATGCACCACCTTATGGCGAGTAGACTGACCCAGCCGGCGTTGCCTCTCACTTTCATCACTTGTAATTCTTATTTCATGCCTCAGCAGGGTTTCATCAGGATTGTTGTGGTCTGAGAGGAAAGGTCCTCACTCTCGTTGAATGTCACTGTACTTTAGGCCGCTGCCTTGTGAAACAGTATGGAGAAACACACTCTGAACTGTATGATCTTAATTTGATGTCTGAATTCACCTGTCTAGAGCAGAACAATATCTTCTTCTTTAGGCTGATCATGCGGTATAGGAACTGCTGTGGCGTCTCACGGTCCTGCTGCTTGGCAGTCATAAGATCATGGAAAAGTTCAGTACTGCTGCTTTCATCTAGATGAGACTGGAGAAAACTCTTCAATTCCGCAACTGTCATGTCATACTTGGTTATTAACTCCTTAACATATCTTTAAAATTTCCAGGTTTAATCATTCGAAACACCCATCGGATTACGTATATCACTTTCAGTGCAGCCTTCCTTAATGCCTTCATCTATTTGCTTGCACATGTTGCTGAAACTTATGTCAGAGACACTATCTCCTATTTGTCCCCCATGGATCCTGAATTCTTGACGTTGCAACATTTCAATGTCTCTTATAGAGACCATGGTCTCAGGTGCAGAATGAAGTGTACTGAGATTATTGAATTCCTTGTTTGGAAGATGTGTGTGTAATGTGTCTTTGGATGTAGGTAGTGTGGAAGGTATAGTTCTACAGGCTAAAATTGTTCTACCTAAATCCTCATAGTTTGATAACATTCTCTGGTATTCATCCTCTGATGTGTCTGTGTTATGAGGTGCAATAGATCTCTGAGTAACCATTTCACTCCTAGTAGAACGTTGCTCTACGATTGCATCAATCGTAACCATTAGGCCACGGGAAGTCGTTAGAGAGTCGGACTCCCAATCGAAAGGTTGTGAGTTCGAGTCCCGGGCCGGCAGGAATTGTGGGTGGGGTTAGTGCATGTACAGTTCTCTCTCCACCTTCAATACCCTGACTTAGGTGTCCTTGAGCAAGGCATCGAACTCCCAACTGCTCCCTGGGCGCCGCAGCATAAATGGCTGCCCACTGCTCCGGGTGTGTGTTCACAGTTTGTGTGTGTGTGTTCACTGCTCTGTGTGTGTGTGTTCACTGCTCTGTGTGTGTGCACTTCGGATGGGTTAAATGCAGAGCATAAATTCTGAGTATGGGTCACCATACTTGGCTGAATGTCACATCACTTTCACTTTCAATACAATCATTTAAATTCAATAACACAGTCCCACATATCCCTTGATCAGGTAGCCTAGACATTTCACATCTGTTCATGTAAGTGACAATATAATTAATGTAGCTTTCTTCGTCACCATACTTTAATTGTGTGACATCTGCATCTGATGCAGGGTCAATGTCTTTTGCCAACTGGAAGAGTTCACCTGAGTGTAGACTTTCTTATTCATGTTCCAGATGTTCCATCCTCTTTATATATTTTCATATTTTCATATCATAGACATATTTTCATCACTTGCTTGCAGTTTGTTTTTTGCCTGTTATTAATTATTATGTTTTGCCTGTAGGACATACAAAATGCAATGAAATGTAGAGTCTTCTTTAATTTAGAAGACTGAAGTTCCAAGTGTGTACTTGAATGTGCATCAGTGACCTATTTGCTGAGGCAAACAGTGTGAGGTGTAATTAATTGAAATCCCTTGAAAAAGCAGCCTCAACTTAAAAAGTTACATCTCATGATTAAGAGCCCTGCTTCTCATGATGTCTGGCCTTGGTGAGCTCAAAGGCACAGCGTATTCTCATCAGGCTTTTTGGAGTGGAATGGGGGTTACTTTGACTTACCATTTATATACTTTTTTAAGGGGTTTAGGGACTTCTGAAGCATATGCTGTTCTAATGTGATATGATTTAGTGAAAATATTAATGTATAATTGGAGGAGGACAAAAGTAAGGTGCCATTTTGCATTTTATAGCAATCTGAATTTCCATCACACCTGCCTGATCTCAAAATGATAATAGATTCATCAGCTTTAAAAACTATGCCCTAAACCATTTGTCATTGTGTCCCCTATGTGAAAAGACACTGGTTCTCCCATCGATGAACACATGCACTGAGGCTATATAATTCATTTGCAGGCTCATCTTTCAAATATACTTATTAAGCCCAAGTGAATGAAACTTTTTAATAATAAGTGCAACCTTTTTTTACTACCATATGTTCACAGGTGATCTCTAGACTGTCCAATCAGTCTCACATACACTGGAGTGTGGAGCTTGAAATGGTAAATACAGAGGGTAACTGAAAATCAGACAGAAACTCACCATACCTTCAAAATCATCCAAATGAGGTGCGTAGACCAAAACAAGGTAACATAGGTTTAAAAGCACAAGCCACTATGCTCTTGAGCTGCATTGGTTTTAGTTTAGCCATCGATAAGGATGTAGCTAGGGTGAGATGTCCAAATGAAATTTGTCCTGCTGAGAAATATGTATATGTTTTTATTTGTGCAATTGGAGGGGGTTTTGTGTAAAAAAAAAAGTGAGTGACATGACATTCACATGACACAGAATTCGTGCTCTGCATTTAACCCATCCAAAGTGCACACACACAAAGCAGTGAGCACACACACACACACACACACACTGTGAACACACCCCCGGAGCAGTGGGCAGCCATTTATGCTGCAGTGCCCGGGGAGCAGTTGGGGGTTCAATGAATTGCTCAAGGGAACCTAAGTCGTGGTATTGCCGGCCCGAGATTCAAACCCACAACCCTAGGGTTAGGAGTCAAACTCTTTTATTATGCATATGCATTGCATATATATCAGTTAGAGTTTTCCAATTTAAATGTTTCTTATAACATAATGAAATGGATGTTGGTTTGGTGACACATCATGTTGAATGCAAATTCACAGATATATAGAAACTTTTTGGTTGCAAAGGCAGTGACCATCCGATGCTGCACACACATGTATATGCTTGTATAAAATGACCATATCACAACAATACATTACACTAGATAAATATAAAAGCAATTATTTATACTTTAGATTTAGATACAGAAAAAAATATAGGAGGCTTCATTGGAATTGACAATGTGAGATAAAGCATTTTCATGAACTATTTGGGTTCCAGTTGTACATTTTTGTCCAGTGCTGTTTTGGACCTCACATATATCATTGTTTATCATCTCAACTCATAAAAATATCATCTTTTGACATAAGGGTGAGTAAAAGATTGAAGTTACAGGTAGGTGAACTATTCCTTTAAAAGCTGTAAGGAGAATCTGAGAGGATAACAGTGTTAAAATGGAACGATTTAAACATTTGACTTGTTTAGACAAATGTTATTCCTCTCCCCCCACCTCTTTTTCTGTGCCTTTATTGAAGAGTGATAATCTGAGCCTGTGGTTTCGACACATTGTTTCAAATTCTCTTTTCCTCTGCTGCTGGTGACTAAACCTAAAACCCTCACATTAGGCAGTCGTTCACCCAAAGAGAGAAATGAATTGGTGAACTGTGTAATTACCTCATCCACAATACAGGCCACTTTAATTAGCAACCCATGAAATATGTGTGGTGGTATGGTGGCCCAGAGCGGCTAATGAATGCTGCAAGATTTAATTCATGAGATAATGTGGCACGATCATGTCTTTATGTGTCCTGGACTGCAGGTTTTGACTTCACTTTATTACAGGACCACTGCTTCTTTTATGTCAGTCTACAGTTTGCAATAGGCTGCTACATTTAGTTTAATGCAAATGAGCCCCTCTAATGATCACATTAGGGATTTTCCAACTCCATTTATAAGATTATTAGTATAATTAGACATGCCCATGTTTGAATTTTAATAACACACATTGTCTTGTCACTGCACAGAACATTGTTCAGACTGTCCCAATGTTATGTTGCCATAACCTGAGAGATTCATTCCTTCATAATGACCTGACAATTAAGAGAGGTTCTGTGCAGTGGTTGAGCAATTATTGTTTAGCTGCTTTGTCTGCAAGACTTGAAGGTTATTGTCATAGCCTGCCATTGCTTTCTCCATTTATGCCCAGTTTAGAACTATTTACTAGCTTGTACGCCTAAAATTGTATTTGTATTTTTATTGCTATATTCCAACCCCGGTTAGTTTGTAGTTCATGGGTCTTAGTTAAGCATCTTAGTTAATCTTGTTATGCTCAGGCTATTATGTTGTGCATGTGTAGTACTGTATGACAATGGACAAACCAACAAAACTATGTCATTATCTGCCATTTACTATAACTTAGAATATTTGATAGATCAATTTAGCTCAAAGGGAATCATTTAAGATTTTAAAGGGAATTTGGTCAGAATCACTGTTTTACGGCTGATCACTGAGATGGCCAGCGATTCATTGAATGAGCTGTATAATATCAACCCTGTAATGGATATTAATATCTAGTGAAAACACTATTAATTAGCACAGTACCTGGGGAAGTTGTGGCCTAGTGGTTAAAGAGTTTAACTCCTAACCCTAAGGTTCTGGGTTCGAGTCTCGGGCTGGCAATACCACAACTGAGGTGCCCTTGAGCAAGGCACCGAACCCCCAACTGTTCCCCTGGTGCCGCAGCATAAATGGCTGCTGCATGTGTGCATGTGTGCGTGTGTGCGTGCACATGCACCTACACATTTACAAAAGTTGCAGGAAGAGAGAAAGTTAGGAAATAATGAGTTTAAGAGAATGAAAATGTGAAATCCCAAGTTTACAGCAATACATGAAATTGCATAGACACGAATTTCCATCAATCACTTAATTAACCCTTGCATTGAGTTCCTCTATGAGGTTAAAATTCTATTAAATAGCTACACCAGTTTAGATCAGAGTCTGGAGGTAAGTCATTTGCATTGCCTGTGTGAAGGGGTTTCTCTTTGTTGTCATTGAAAAGGGGGATTCCCCAGGTTTCTGATTGGCTGGAAGTTCAATAGTCCTTGAAGTAACGTCTTGGGAAGCCCGTAATTGGGAGTTGTCTGAAGATGCGGAGTTGTGGGCTGGTTCTAGTTTTAGGTGGGCACTCACTCTAGGTCAGACTCGGAGGGACAGTGTTACAAAACTTAACTCAAAACACAAAACTCTCAATGGAAAAGAAAAGAAACTAAAGTTAAAGATCAAGTAAAGTTTGATGAGAATAGGTGGTGTTTCTTCTCATCGTGGCTAAGTAGCAGCAGGTGTGCAGACTGAAGCACGCTGGAACAGCGCTCAAAGAATGCAAAAATTAATGGCAAAAAGCATGGCTAAATGTGATGACTAAAAGCCAAAGCGCCAAAAGACAGTCATGACTACTAGCAAAAGCTAAAAGCTAACTCTAAAAGCAGAATCTAAGAGCTAAATCTAAATGCATAATTTGATGGTGTCCTGAGTATTTAAACCGGGCTGTGGATCACTTCCCAAATGGTGTGTTAACCAATTAGATATTGCCTTTGCTTGGGGCATTGTGAATTTATCCGCCATTCATAAATCAAATGTTATCTTATCAATCACATTGTCTGAATTTTACCGCTCTTGCAGGGTATAATTTTGGACATGATTTCTATAACAAAAATATGATACATTTGACAAATAATTGATTGTCAGAAACGTTTCAAGCTAGAAAAATAAAACATACACATACTAAACATGAATATGAATCCTTAAGCTATTCAATAGTTATTGAAAAGACATACACAATAAGTGATTAGAAACATTATAGTCAAATGTGTGGGTTACATATATGATATGGACTGATATTCATTTATAAGGCTTTTAGTGCATCTACATCTGTAAAAGACAGTTTCTGTGCCATTCTTTGACATAAGGACATTCTGTGGAGACAAGAGTTTAAAAGGTCTTCCTCATGTGATGGCCATGATATGCTGTGTCTTTGACCATTAATCCTGATTACTTCCCCAAATTTGACAATCTCCTTCCTGTGTTGGAATTGTCTATAAGTGTTCTTTCTCTCATATGTTGAAAGCTGCTTTGTAAAAGAGTTGCTTGGTTATGCTTGCTTCAGACTGACTGCACTAGGATTTGATTTACAACATCCTGTGTCTTGAGCCTTTCTGTGGAATTCGGCTCAACATGTTTCAACCATGCTCACGATTGAATCTTTAATCGTCTGATTCGGGTCTGATACCCTACAGCTGAAAAAGCTCTCAATGGCTTCTCCAGACAGCTCTTCACCATCAAGACTTTCAAGTGTACATTTATGGTGCAAAATGTTTTTGTACTAACATGAGGGAATTCTTTTCAGTTTTGAAGGGAAAAAAATAGCTGTTCCACAAAGTATCAAAACATTACTTAGCCAATGTGCTTTCCTAGCCTTCCCTCTCGTTGGAGCCAAGGCCTGTCATTATGACCAGCTGGCCTATAGAGTTGATTTATGACTGAATCTGTTAGGTGCTTTACTGTGCGCCACTTCTGCCAGTACAACAACCTGTATGCTGGTGGTTTGCTTTGAGCAGATGTGATAAAGAAAAAGTGGAAGACTTCACAGCAGGTGTTTTATTAACTGGTACATAGATAGAAATGCAACCTTATGTCTGGATATATTAATTTAGTACCACAGTGTTGGTGCCTGACAGTAGCTATAGTTCTGCTGTCAGCTACATTTTTGCTTATATCAGCAGGAAAAATAGTAGCTGTACTGTATACATTGAAAAATAATATAATTTAGATCACTGGAATGACTAACTGTTGTTTTTCAGGCTGTATTGAGACCATTAAGAAAGTTACATGATATTTACTTGTTGTTGAAAAGTAGCTCCTCAGAGTCTGTTATGATTCTTTGAGGTGAATTTTCATTTTCCTTTATTTTAATCTCAAGTCGTTTTTCTCAGTGTTCAATTTTCAGTCTGACAACTTAAGTGTGAGTGTGTGTGTGGGGGTTCTTAGCTCGTTAGTTATTTCTAAACATTTTTCTTTGTTTGGTTATGCATCTTTATTGTCTTATTCTGCTAACTGTTTTATTGTCATGTAAGGCAAACTCAGAAACAGGATTCAAATACAGACAGTAATGATTTTAAAAGAACAAAAGTATATGCAGCCATAGACAAGGAACAGAAATAAATATGCCAACATTATCCAAGAATGAATAAGACCTAATCAAGAACACATGAAACATTACAGCTGCATCTGAATATGTCTGCTTCCATACCATATATTATGTGATATTACAGCAAAAGACAAATCTGTTTGAATTCATACTTGAAAAACTAGTTTGTCAGAATTTCATTTATACAAACCGTATTTATATTGTATAGAACATATTTTTTTAAAAACCAAATGTAGTACCTACTAGACACTGTGCAATTTTACACACAGCATGGGGCAATATACACAGGGTAATAAAGCTGTAATCTCGCCAGGTCGTAATTACCATAATTCCTAATAGACAACACATGATCTTCTGGAGCTGTTATCTGCAGCAGCGAAGAAAACACATCATGCATCACCTCCGAATTCCATATTGCAAAACAAAAGCACTCACTGAACTCCTCTCCTTCCATTGGTTTGATGAGAAGCATTTGTACACCATACAGTGCAGGGCAAAGATTCAACAGCATCTCTGAATCGATGATCAGTGTTATAATTGTAATTCACAAGAGATGACATGGCCAGTAGATTATCTTCTGTAGCTTGTTCTCAGGTAGAGTTACATGCCTGGATGTGTCAAACACAGAGAGAGCAAGACAAATTAATGGCTGATGATTGTTTAGACAGAGAATGATAAAACAGTAATAGAGGAAACTGATGTCATATTACCAAGCTTTCTGGGTCAGTGGAGACTGCTGACCTATTAAGCTCACAGTAATGTTATCGTCTGCCTCATAAGAGAATTCTCCCAACAGAAGACTGAGCTATGATTGAGATGTTTATTGAGGGGTATTAGAAAAACATGGACTGTCAGTCATGCCTTTGCACCATTTATATATTTTTAGAACTTATTATTATTATTTTTTTTTTACGTTATTTACTCTTTTATGGTTGCCAACTTTGGTTTCCATAATGAAGTGTGATTTTGATGATATGGGCTGAATCAATGACACATACATATTTTAGGCAATTAAGGGGAAATAATATTGTTTTAATTTCATATTAATAATGCAAATTACCAACATACTTAAACTTAATGTAATTATAGATACACTTTTTAATAAATGTCCATATTGATTGTTATTTTGGGTATTGCGATTATGGAAGGCTATAATATTTAAGGTTGTTTATTTGATCATAGAATATGACATATCTGTTCTTTAATAAAAAAGATGCATATTCTCACCATTATAAATTATTAACAACAAACATTGCTTCAAGGAGAAGTCATTTACTCCACCTGGCTGTTTTTTTGTTCTGTTGTTCACTAGTGTAGTGCCATGGCAGCACCTTAGGTGGCCTGAGGTGATGATTGTCAGGTGTGGATTATATAAATGTAGAAGCAGTAAAGGACATGAAAGTGTTATTGCAAAATGTTGTCATGGAGACATTTTTAGATGAGTTGGTCAGTTATTACAACATCTGAAATTGTGATTGCACAAATTGCTGGATATTGACATTTAAATTTAACTTCAGTTGAAGCTTCCTCCATTTTTCAGTAAAAAAGGGGGGTTTATTTTTTGATTGGTTCAATGGATTTTTTCGCTCACTCCTGTTCCCACCAATAAAGCAATCAAAATTTGATGTAATGTTCAGAATTTTTAAATAATTTCCATTCCTCAAAAGGTACTTACAATTATTGTCCTCAGACAAGCTGATTTGCTGATCTTTTTTTTTTTTTTTTAATTCTCTTTATTTTGTACTCCACAACCCTTAAAATACTAATCATGTTATTTGTAAACCATACTCCAACAAAACACTGGACTGATGCAGAACTATGCTACTGATTGTCCTATGTAAGTGAATGACTATCAGAGTAGAAAAGATGTCTCAGTTGTGTGGGCCTATGGGATTTCTCGGTTTGTAAATATGGTCTCATGATTGGCTGCTGGTCCACTGAGCTTCAAGTGTAGTTGTATTGATTTTTCAGCACAGGGAGATGCTTAAAAAGTTTACCTGCAAGGGGGAAAAATCATTTTAAGGTAAAAGTGTGGGTCCAACTTATAGTAGCCACAATGCTGTAAAACTGCTGCAGATTGACAAGTGCATGTTTGAGGGCTTTTTGTAGACGTTCACCCACAGCACCATATTTTATGCCACTGTGGCTTAAATGGGCAAGCCGATAAATAATGGATATTTATTTAGAAGTAACATCCATCACTTGTGTGGGCTAGTGCATTGTTCTGTGTGTAAATGTGGCCTTCTGACGGGAAGCTACTGTTGTTCATTGAGCCTCAGTACAGTTCTATTGATTTTTCAATAATCAAACACAATTTATATGCTGCACTCCAAAATTACTAAAACTTAATGCTAATGGATTGATCATGCTGGCCAGACCAAATTAGTAAAGGAATATGCACTATATGTAAGTCACTGGTAAAGTTCACCTGAAGGATAACAGTAGTTTTTTAATAATCCATGCAGCCCTTAATTGATTGCACATACAGTGGGTTCCCGATTTCACCATTGATGATTAAAAAAATTGGCCTTTTGAATTAATATGCAATTTTTTAAGAAACCTAATTAAGAGAATCTGAGGCATAATGATGTTCCCTTTGACTAGCTGTAGTCATATGTCAAATTTATTAATAGTCTGGGAACGCCTCTGCAGTGCTAGCTCCTCTTTAATCACTTCCTCCATCAGAACAGCAACAACGAGGGCCTGACTTCATAACATCCTACATCTGACACTGTGCTGGAGATATTCTTTTTTCATCTCTTATCTGCCTCAGTCTTATGCAAACTAATGAGGTTTTGAAACGAGTGGATGAGTTTAAAGGAGAACCTAAAATTATTATTGTGTTTCGGAACTGAACAAGTTGCATTTGGATGAGTAAATATATAACCCAGTATATGGTAATCTATTCAGACAGAAAGAGAGTTAGCATTCTTTTTACAATAAATTACATGCCAGTTACTAGGTTAATAATAACTAAATATATATTTATTGTGCTTAATCATTGCAATGAAAAAACAAGAAGTAACAGACCTTTTCTTATGCATTGTGACGCACAAGATGAAAATGGGCTCATATACCAAATATTTGTCCTGCATATTTAGATCAAGAATCATGAAGACTCTATTTAAGGATCCCAGTGCAGCCCCCAAAAAACAAATTAATTGTAATTTTTAATCTTTACCGATCCTTGCCATTAAATCCATCAAACCACTAGGTTAATTTGTCAGTTTTTTAGATTTTAATCATTTACAATAAAATAACTTTTAATATTATTGCTATTTATTGTATATATTTTAATAAGTACGTGTCAAAATAAATAAGTTGTATGTTATTTTTAGTAAAATATATCTGTTATGCTGAATTACTATTATTTCACCCATAACTTGAAATTTTATTTTCACAAAAGTTGAAATCGGAAAATAAAAAAAGCTCTAAAAGCTCTTCATTTAGGCTCAAAACTTATTATTATATTTTATATTATATTTTAAATTTTATATTATATTTTTCTACTTTTGTAGATGTGGTGTGCCAACTTTGATTTACCAGTTTTATGTATGTATTTATTTATTTATTTATTTTTATTCATGTGCTGTATTTATTTTTGTGGTTGAGCACCTGCATTGAGCTTTTGGCTGGATGCATTTGCACTCCTTGAGTGGAATCTTTGTCAAACACAAAAGTTAGTTGAAACATTAAAGTAGACATTACAGTTTTTTTTTTTATTCGCTTTGGTACTATTTTCACAAATAAGGTGCACATTTTCAAAACTCTTAGTACAAAAATCCAAACTGATCACACTTGTTACACAGCTAGTCATTCTTTCAAAACCTGATCTCATGCTTTAATTCAGTTGCACATGTTTTCATTCCATATAATCATTGTTTCAAACACAAGATTATTGTAATATGTAATGGAACATTTGGTTTAATCACCGAAACACAACAGTATGATCTTCTTTCAGTTTAGCACTTTTAACATTCAGTTCATCCAACAGCAAACAATGCAAGATACTGGTTTCAAGTCAGCCTTAGAAGTGCTGAAATGAATATGCTACAGTACTATAAAAGACAGATTACACAGTTTTCACATTAGCCAATACACTTATATACTAATATATTTAATACATTACCCAACATTTACATAATCTATAATTTCCAAAATATCCATCCTATGTGTAATCAATTGGAGGACCAATGAAGACATCCTCTACAATAATTTGGGTGAATTTGTTTTTATTACATTACATTACAATTACATTAATTTGGCTCAAGCCTGTCTTGAGCATTTGCCCATAGATTCTCATCCACATCACAATGAATGTTTTCATTGTTCAAGCACCTTGGAAAAAACCTTTTGGCGTTGAGGAAGGGAGAGTATGGAGACAGGTAGAGGGTCATGAATCAGGGATGGGCCTGAAACCGTGCTTGAACTACCTCTGTGTGGTGGAACCTGACATTGTCCCACACAATTACACAGGTGACCCCTTCACCTTGACAGGCTGGCTCAAATTCATTGAGAAACTCAATAAGATGTGCAGCATTATAGGAGCCAAGTAATGGCCTACGTCCTACAACACCATCTTCAGAGATAGCTGCGCACATGGAAATGTTTCCTGTTCTGACTCCCTCTCTCTGATGACCAATCCTTTGACGGGCCCCATGCCCACCTCTCTGACCTCTCTGTTGGGGTCCACCTCTCTGACGGATCCCTTGTCCACAAGCTCTTTCTATTCCTTGCTGTCTATCCTGCTCCATGTTGAAAGAAATTGCCAGTGTTTACACGCCCACTTTTACGTACATAGTGACCAATTGTGGTTACCACTATGTGAAATCAATTAGCAATAAGTATTCATCATGTGAGGTTACACATAATTTATATGTTCGTACAAACACGCATTTTTATTTCTGTAGTTCTCAAAATCCATATACTGTATATTGCTGACAAACCAATTTAAAATCTATAGGTTTACCAAACGGTTCTGTGATTAACCATTAAGATCAGTTGGATTAAACAATGTAGACAAATGTATTAAACTGAAAGAGAAGAGATGCAAATCAAAAGTTTGATAGTAAGAGATTTATGAAAGGTGGTTACGGTGAATGAAACATTTATAAAGATGAAACACTTATTTTGTGTAGTGAAAAGGATACTTTGTGGTTTTGTGTATTGTACACAATCGAAAATATGCTGAAATGTTTGAAAAAAAGTGCACTTTTGATGATCTGTTGTGATATTAGTACTATGAGTTGTGAAAATGTACACCTTGCTTGTGAAAATAGTACCAAAGCGAATAAAAAAAAAAACAGTAAAGTGAAATGGATTGAAAATGAAAAATAAAAAAGGACTTAGACTTAGGATCATATTATTTAATATTTCTATATTCAAATGTTATATTTAAAGTATTATTATTTAAAATGTATAAATAAGAAAATTAATTTCTGAGAACATTTTTTTTTTACTGTTTGGTGTGACTCGACTGGACTTGCTTGAGGTGAGCCGCTGACTTGACTTTGTTTGCACTGCGACTTCAGACTAGATACTTAACTTGCCCCCACCTCAAAAAATATGTCACCCGAGAGAAGTTATTTTCCAGAAGAGGACATTGTAATTCTATTACAAGCTCAAAATGTACATAAACAAACAAATCAATAAGATGCATTTAGAAAACAGCCATGCCGACTCCAAGCATTTGTCATACTGTTTTCCTTGTAAATAAAACCTATATAGTGCAAAAAAAAAAAAACAAAAAAAATATATATATATATATATATATATATATATATATATATATATATATATATATATATATATATTTAAGACCAGTACAGGAGAGTACAAAATGGCAAGGCTTAAATGTCCACAGCTGTGACACTGTAACAGTTTATGGATCTTATTTACTGATAGACCTCTTGAGTTATATCTACTCACTATTTTCACATGTCATTCTGGCATTGAGTTTCTCTATTGCTTCTGCATGACCTTGAAAGTTGTCAGAATAGGCTTGTAGTTTATGTGTATAGTTCACATTGTCTAACTTTATTTATTTACTTTATTAATTTAGCACCTTTAAATAAGGTGTAAAATGGTTCACATTAGCTTTATAGTGTTTGCATGGATCAATCGATGCATCTTTCCTCCAGGTCTGCATTAATGTAAACATCATAGGAATTCAAGCAATCATATTTATGTAACTTGGAATCAGTAAACCACATTTAGTCTGACTTTTTCTGTTCTGTTGTGCATTTTTTTAAAGATTTCTAGCCATGATATGTATTCAGTAATGTTGCACTCTTTACTTGTTGACAGAGGGGAGACAGGTTTACTTGAAACTAGATTCTCGTGACCCAACAAACTGAATTTGATTTTTATTTGTGGCCAGTAGGTTTGCATTAGTTTGCTCTAGTCCAGTGCAAATAATATAAAATATATTACAAAATCCCACCAACCCAAACTTTTGACCTGTAGTGTATGTTGAAACGCTTGAAAACATGCAATAAATCAATTTAAACTTCAACAACATTTTTTTTTCACATCATCAGTCATCTAAGGCAGCTTATTTGTTGCCTACTATATTGATATTTATGTATTTTTTTTTGGTTCTGGAGCTTGATATCGTGATACCTTTCGTAATGGTTTAGTATCAGAAGCAATAATGAACATGGAATGTTAACGATTAAAAGAAAGCAAAGGAGGATTAAGAATCTCCAACGACAACTGGCAGTGCTACATTTGCTACAAGTGCCTGCACTTCAGCATCTGTATATTTATCGCTGTTTATACTTGAGAAATAATTTGATACAATGTTTACAGTATGTTATACAGCATTTTTAAATCATGGTGGGTGAGGGTGTTTTCGAATGCGTCTGGCCAATCAATGTCTACTAATGTCACGGGCAGTACCAGTTGTGTTGGTTAGACCCTGCTCCAGAGTAGGGGCTAATTTGGTTCTTGAAAAAGGCAGTCCGGTACTAAAATAGCACCTAGTTCCTGCGGTGCAAAAACGCCCAAGAGTGGGTAGTTCCATAATTAGTTCTGGTACTATGATAATGTTCCTGCTGTGCGAAAGGCCCTCTACCGATGCCAAATGTTTGGTATTGATTCAGCACTAGTGGGCAGCAGGAGTGAAGGGAATGATTCGTGTTAATGCAGTATTGTCAAGCAAAACGCAGTGGGATTGAGAAACTCCAAACAAAGCATGATGGAATTAGTTTTGAAACTTGCCCATCAGAAGCAAAAAAGCAAATCATTCTTGGAACATGATAAATAAAAATCGAGGCCAAGTTCTCATTGGTGATTTTTTGACAACATGGATTTGAACAGCAGAGCTTTAAAATTCACCCATTGTAGCCTACAGAAGAATACAGAGGGAATGTGTACTTTTAATCAACTTTTTTATTTGATATGTGTGCACCATTTGGGAGAGAAGTGGGCGGGCACATGACACCCTCCACCATGTTACAATCTAGCAAAATAACCTGCAGATGCCCTGCAAAGAAACGTAAATATTCTGCCCCGTGAAGTTCAACCAAGGGGAGCCCAGAGGAGCACACAGGTCTTATTGTGTTGGGAATTGAGCCAGAGCTTGAGTGGTTTTACAGCACATACGGAGTGAAGGCATTGGTTATCATGGCAGACATCCCTTAACTAAAGCTGAGAGGAGAAGGGCTTGTTGTGGCAGTGAGGTTGTCATCCCACAGATAGGTTTGTAATTCTCTGGAGAGTCGAGCAAGAGGAGGGTGTGTGTGTGTGTTTGTGGAGGGAGTGTCAAGTAGTGCTGCTCATGTAGTCATTTCACTTATTTCATTGTTTATATATTTTCTAACCAGCTTTGAAAGGTAGGAGATGAGCACCATGTTGATTGTCGGTGAAATGGTTGGTTCAGGAAGATTCATTACTCTTGTATAATTTCCAGGAAAATTACTTTACTCCCCAGATGCTGCTCTATTTATCTTTCATTCGATACATATCTAGGAAGAAAAATATGCTAGACAAACAAAGCAAAATCCCACATCCAGTCAACTGATGGAATGTGTCTGGAGTCCCATAAACACATTTACTCTATCACCATTAATTATAATGGACGTTGCAACTTATTTGTGGCTGTTTACCCTGTTGTCCATTAGCAGGATCCACCAACTTAAAACATTTATATTATGATCTCAGGAAGTTTCTAAAGAAAGATCCATTACTGCCAACCTCCAGCCATGTGGAATCAAGTCATATATTTTTTTAATTACATTTGTTTTTGCTTCAGTTGCTTAAATGTGGTCAGTCATCTGTAAATTTTGCTAGACCATATTTTGGTCACACAAGAAACCTTTAGCCTGTAGTTGTTTCTATATAACCCCCCTGACTCACACACACCTAAAAGTCTAAAATGTACTTCACTATAGAAATTATTCAGTCATGATAGAATACAGTGGAATGGATGATGGAATCATTCCTAGCTGTATCACCTACAGTCACCGGTAATTGGGCCCTTTGAAAATCACCTTCAAGACCAGGATGGGGAATCCTCCAAACAAAAAATGCAAAATGCTTTTTCTTTACTGGACTAGTGAATCTCATTCATGCTTCAAGTCGGGCATGTGCACACATAGACATCAAAGAGGGAATAAGCACCCCCCCCATTTTTTATAAATTATTATATGTATATATGTGTACTGTACATGCTTCTGTTTGCCCACAGCTGTCCCTGTCAAACAAATAAAAAATAAAAAAATCTATATATCAGGTTGGGTCAGGAAATGTTGAGACTTTTTAAGAACTGATCAGCTGCACATCATGTCACAGACATGCACAGGAAAAAAATGCTCATAAAAGGTAAAAATCTATTTATCAACTAATTGGAAAAGATACATTTCTATCACTGCTGTGAACTGATCACCAGACAAAATATGCAGAATATCAACAATTTACATCCACATTAGTCCTTATCAGCTATATATATATATATATATATATATATATATATATATATATATATATATATTGTGACGAGTCAGCTGCCTCCTCCCTGATTATCACCGGCACCCCGTCCTAAATCGCCGCCCTTCACCAGGCTCCCGACTGGAGTGGGTGTGTGAGAGGAGGGGCGCTGGACGAGTCAGGGCTGGCGGCGTGTGATGGGGCACACCTGAAGGAAGTGGAGCCTCATTACCGCCGCTGTTTAAAAGCCCAACGCGCCTCTCCTCAGGAGACCGGTCTCTTCCCCGTGCATGCACACTGGTGTCCTCGTGGGTCCAGGAAGGGTGCGTTGAGGGACTCCCGCGCCACCAAGACGTGAGCTGCCGGACCCGCGATCCGGATGGGAACCGCACCCGTATACACGGCCGACGGGCCAGGATGCCGGGCCGTCCATCCCCTACCAGCGCCGCGGCCAACGAGAGAGACGCGGCCGCTAGGAGAAGCCGCCGCCCCTCGCGCCCCGGACCAAGGAGGGGAGCGCGTGCGGCCGCCGGACTCCGCCCCTTGCCTGGACCCTTCCTTGATGAACACTGCCCGACCCACACAAACCCCGCAGCACAACGAGGACACCAGATCCCCTGTTATTTTGGACACTTTCCCCCTTTGGCCACTTTTATTCCCTTTGTTTTATGATTTCTGTTAATAAAAGCCTCTCCGAGGCCTGACGCCACGCCCACTGTGTCTGTCTTGTGCTCCTCCCGTGACACTGGTGGAGAATGCGGGCAAGGCGGAGCCTAGACAGCGCAGTTGGGAAACGTCTGGTGACGTCACTCCCTCTCGCTTGCAAACGTTCGTGAGAACCCAGACTGGGACGGAGGAAAACTGGGGACAGCCTCCCAGCCACACAAGGGGTAAGTGACTTTTCCATTGTCATTTTACCCTGTGGTTGGTTGAGGCTGTCACTAAAACCCGGTTTCTCTGTCCCTGTTCTGGTGCGCTGCGAGAGGGAGGACCGCCCGGAGAGGAAGCCCCGCCCACTCCGACCGTTTGGAGCCTGGTTGAGGATGGTAGCACTCCCGTGTGGGCGGCGCCCTGATGACGGGGATGTCGCTTGGGAGGGGGAATGTGACGAGTCAGCTGCCTCCTCCCTGATTATCACCGGCACCCCGTCCTAAATCGCCGCCCTTCACCAGGCTCCCGACTGGAGTGGGTGTGTGAGAGGAGGGGCGCTGGACGAGTCAGGGCTGGCGGCGTGTGATGGGGCACACCTGAAGGAAGTGGAGCCTCATTACCGCCGCTGTTTAAAAGCCCAACGCGCCTCTCCTCAGGAGACCGGTCTCTTCCCCGTGCATGCACACTGGTGTCCTCGTGGGTCCAGGAAGGGTGCGTTGAGGGACTCCCGCGCCACCAAGACGTGAGCTGCCGGACCCGCGATCCGGATGGGAACCGCACCCGTATACACGGCCGACGGGCCAGGATGCCGGGCCGTCCATCCCCTACCAGCGCCGCGGCCAACGAGAGAGACGCGGCCGCTAGGAGAAGCCGCCGCCCCTCGCGCCCCGGACCAAGGAGGGGAGCGCGTGCGGCCGCCGGACTCCGCCCCTTGCCTGGACCCTTCCTTGATGAACACTGCCCGACCCACACAAACCCCGCAGCACAACGAGGACACCAGATCCCCTGTTATTTTGGACACTTTCCCCCTTTGGCCACTTTTATTCCCTTTGTTTTATGATTTCTGTTAATAAAAGCCTCTCCGAGGCCTGACGCCACGCCCACTGTGTCTGTCTTGTGCTCCTCCCGTGACACTGGTGGAGAATGCGGGCAAGGCGGAGCCTAGACAGCGCAGTTGGGAAACGTCTGGTGACGTCACTCCCTCTCGCTTGCAAACGTTCGTGAGAACCCAGACTGGGACGGAGGAAAACTGGGGACAGCCTCCCAGCCACACAAGGGGTAAGTGACTTTTCCCCAGTTTTCCTCCGTCCCAGTCTGGGTTCTCACGAACGTTTGCAAGCGAGAGGGAGTGACGTCACCAGACGTTTCCCAACTGCGCTGTCTAGGCTCCGCCTTGCCCGCATTCTCCACCAGTGTCACGGGAGGAGCACAAGACAGACACAGTGGGCGTGGCGTCAGGCCTCGGAGAGGCTTTTATTAACAGAAATCATAAAACAAAGGGAATAAAAGTGGCCAAAGGGGGAAAGTGTCCAAAATAACAGGGGATCTGGTGTCCTCGTTGTGCTCCTCCCGTGACAATATATATATATATATATATATATATACATACATATATATATATATATATATATATATATATATATATATACATACATATATAAAATATTTATACATTTTTTTCATGGCCATACACCTCACACACACCACATCACCTTACTGTATATATCCTCAAAATAGGTATGAGTGGGCATGCTCAGGCACACAAGCACACAGCAGCAGAATTCAATCACCTTATCTTTGATTGTTTTGTTTTTCTGTTCCAACTTCTACTCAAACAGAAAATGATAAAACGTTTTTTTTTTTTTTTTTTTTTCAGTCAAAATGATCCAAAAATTGAATTTTTTTACCTTTAGTGGGTCTACTCTAAATGTCAGTCAAGCTCAATCTTCTCATTTCAGGTAAAGTCAGATACCTAGATCTATGTGCCACGATGAGTAAACATATAATGATAGATTCTTGAGATAAAGGGTAAATGGAAGAGGAAAAACTGTGAACTGGACAAGTTTAAATATTTTTTTTTTTGGAAAGCTGCGATGACAGCTTTGTGGGTGTTCTGTGGAGTGCCAGAATGGCTTTGATCTTCTTCTCAAGCTATGGCTTAAAAGTTAGTCAGATGAATAAATACTCCCGCTGTAAATCCATAATGATCATGTCTTCGATCAAATTGTTCATAATGTACCAGTACACGGCAGCTTGTGCTGTATTCTAAAGCTCTAACATAACAGTTGAAATTCTCATAGCCCTAGATAAGAGCTTATTATTGTGCATATCACAGTTGAGCTCCTCTGAAATACACATGCCTTGTCAACCACACTTGGTGGCACAGAAAAAGATGAATTTCAAAGTTTGAAGGTGATGCTCCACTACACAATGCCAGACAGAAAACTTGGAAGAAAATAATGAAGGCTATATGCCCTTCTTCCTTCGGAGGTGAATCTGCCTTGACAGCATTTAATTTTAGTTTGGTTTAGGAGGCTAAAAGCCTCACTGGTGTTAAAGGTTGATTGGTAGGTAGGAACCAGGCAGCCTCATACACTCCATACAAGGAATACATCTCCAGACTCAGCAGGAGAACTCAGGCGTAATCCTTCCCCCTACTGCCAATACCCAGGTGGGGCCATTGGAGTCATTATTGAGCCAACCCCTGGAAACTGGGTCAATGGAGAGTCTATGTCGCTTGAATGGTCATATGATTTGGAGGTCTGAGATCGTTCTCATTCTTAATTCTGTAAGGTCTGGCAAACCTCAGCTCTTCACTTAGCCTTTGCAAGCAGGTACAACTAAAGGGCTAAGATGGTTCACTGTGACGTTGGCCTAATCAGATTGTGTTGTTCACTTCAAAAGAGTCAAATCTGGCCAAAGCAGAAAAAAAAAAATGTTCACTGTAAATTCAAAACAGATTTAGCAACATAGCTAACATTTATTTTTTTTATTTTTTTTTTTTTTTATGGGAGATTCAATAGCAATAGGGATCAACAAGCGCTTTCTAAAGGTGCAACAGGCATACTGTGTATCATACAAAATATTGAATGCATTTGATAAATTGTTGTGTACATTTGATTATTCACCCAATCTTAATGAGTTGTTGTTTGTTATGCTGGATTTCAGAGGCCCTGAAGCCATTCAATGGCAGTTATGGAGATGGATAAGAAAACAGTCATTTTGGCAGCTGCAGTACAGTTTTTGTTATTTTTTGGTTAATAAACTTTGCAAGTTGTAATTAAAACTATGGTGCCTGTAAGGTGACTTGTTCGGTTCCCACGAGTTCTTATGTCATGGCCACAACAAAACTAAGTAAACCGAACAAGTTATCTTACGGGCATAAAACAAATACAATTGGAGTATATTTTCCAAGAAAATACTTTCAGCCTTTCTACTTCAAAAATGCATGTGCAGTTCAGTGTAGTACTTGCAATTTACTAGACAGAAGTGCCCATACTGGGACCCACGTAGGAGCAGGGAGCTCAGGGAGCTCAGGGAACCATGGTGGAGCAGGTGACTTGGGAGGCCATGGCTGGACAGCCTCCATGGTCTTGGCCTCACCACTTGGCCTGGCCACCAAGGATGACCCAAACAGTCTTTTCTTCCTCACCCAGGGTGAACTGGGCAACCAGCAGGCTTGTGGAGCTGCAGGAGAATACTTCAACATGGAATTTAATGGAATCCACAACGGGGAAACCACAGGAACTCACAGAAGACATTTAACAGCCTACACAGACTCAGGGAAACATAGGGTTTAAATGCATGGGGCAAATGATATAATCAATCAGATACAGCTGGAACCAAATAAACATAACGAGGACAGGAATAGGAAGACCAAACATGTGCATAAGAGGGAGGGAAACACAGGAACACAAGACTGACAAATACGTGTTTCCTGGGAATTGAATCCATGACATTGGTATTACTAGCACCAGTTGAGTTACACAAATACCACAGAAACATCTAAAGCCAACAAGAATGTTAGCTTGCTGGTTCAATCTGCAAACTAGTTCTATCAAAATGTGGTCACGCAGGACTGGAATTTGTGGTCCAGGAACTGCGATGGTATGGTGAAAAAAATGGCTTCAAATTCAAAAGCAGAGTCCAAATTGTTAGTCACAAAAAAACTACAGCTCTATAAAAAATATTTTCTGACACTTTGTCTATACTCCCCATTAGAATCCGCAGTTACATTTTTAGAGACACTGTCAGCAAGCATCAAGCATAACATATGCGACTCAATTTATTGTTTGTTTGACTAAAAGCTCTTGTTGTTTGTCTATCGCATCATATGTTGTTTGTTTTCCTGGGTGAAAGATGAAGCCACATCCTAAATCCACTCTGATTGCTGTACATGCTGTGCAATTAAGTAGTATAACAATAACATGCAAAAACTGGTGTAATCAGTCAGGAAGCAATCAACAGTTTTTTAGTTGCTTCTGTTTATGGTAAATGGACAACCACCGATCTGTAGGCACATAGCAGACAGAAGGATATTTGTAACTTCTGAACACTGAGATTTTTCAATTGAAGAATAGGTTATGAAAGGCTGAAAGGGATAAAAAGACCAGCAGAGGGCACTGTGACACCTAACTCTGGACACAGTACCACTGAGAACATTTTAGGATAGATTGGACCTATACAAAATGTGCGTTTCTGTATATGAATCTGCTATTCAGGATGTTCTCTTTGTGACTGACATCACAATTATAGGTTTCGCAATCGCAAGGTCTTGGCTCTGTGTAAGTGCAACTGCAGAGGACATCCAGCCTGACTAGATGTGTGACCATCTCACCTTTTCCTGTGGCCTCACAAGTCATAAAGCTTATCCCTGTGTCCTCACGTCCTTAAATATCATCATAAGACGTAATCAACAGTTGGACATAATGCAATTGCAATAAGTCAGCTGCGGATTGGCCTTAACCTTCACATAGGTTTAAAGTCTAAACCAGATAAGATGAAAGATTGCCTTTTCTGCTGAAGGAATACAGAATGCGGCTTACACTCAGCCCAGGGGGAGGGGCTGCACTTCCATAAAGGAGCACCTGAATTTAAATTTCCACCAAGGACGCATCCCTCCCTCTTGTGAAATAACATAACACCCAAGTGTCAACTTTCAGCAAATCCCACACACACTCTCTTCTACTCTCCTGATGACTCATTTCAATATTTCTGTTTTGACTAAGGCCTTAGCCACCATGAAGGTAATCCACTTTACATATGGGCTAATAACTGAAGCTTTCTTTCTCCTGCTGGATCTGTGGTGAAGAACGGTTTAATTCAGACATAAGCAATCCTCTTTTTGAAAAAAAAATAATAAAATAAAATAAATAAATACAAATGTTTTAGTCTGATGAGTATGTTTTGTTTTTTCTTATAATTGTGTTTAGAATTCCACTGTCCATGGCTGTCCAATGCTTGATTATCTGGAATGACTTTGTAATGCTAAAACTATCTGCTAATCCTATCATATTCTGGAGAGAATAGATTCATATTAACTGTAATGTGGATATTGATATTGACTTATGGATGTAATACCTTTTAAATGATTATACGTTTGGCTTTTCTGATGTGGGTATTGTGTATGCAAAATCTTTATTTTTATGTTTATTTTGTTTATGTAAAACACAGGCTACATATTGGAACCAAAATGCACCAAGAAAGATGCTTCTTTTACTCCTGCATTCAAGTCTTTCCTTATGATTGTCCGTTACACAAGAACTCTCCACCTCTTTTGATTGCTTGACCTCCCACAT
This sequence comes from Carassius gibelio, assembly GCF_023724105.1. NCBI lineage: Eukaryota > Metazoa > Chordata > Actinopteri > Cypriniformes > Cyprinidae > Carassius > Carassius gibelio. Next base: position 17,323,682 of record NC_068377.1, read on the forward strand.
TCCCATTCTTTCTCCTGTAGCTTTAAAATTCATATGCAGCATTGTGGATGTTTGAATTTTTACCCCCACGTCTTTATTCCTAAATGTCTTTTTAAATCTTCATGTGCATCATGGGATAATCAACTCTCATAAATGTTTTGCATTCCTCATTAGTATGCTGCTCTGAGTGTGTTGCCTTTGGACAGCAGCACAGAGCACTCTGATCTCCCCTGACTCAGCCCCCCCTGCAGCGCTGCTCTCCCCCTCATCTCTCTCTTTTTTATCCTGATGTGTGCTGCCTCCTCATTTCTGAAATATCAGTCTCATTGCCAGGATGATTCCTCTGTTTGATTCAGGGGTTAAATACTGGAGGCTCTGGAGGGATTGACTGGTGGATTGAGAGGTTGTGATTGCGCTTTCATTTCTCCTTTCTTTCTGTCCCTCTCCCGGTGTGTCTGTGTGAGGTGTCTTTGTGTGTATAAAATGTCCCCACCAAACACTCTCTCTCTCCTGGATGAATTCAGGCTGAATTAAAAGAGCACTTGCCGACTGTCATTGCCCCTTTTTTTTTTCTTCTTAGGACCTTATTCAATCTTCACCTTGTTTGCCTACAGTTTATATCAATGCACTTTTTATTTTTTCATGTTTTTTTTCTGTTTACTCGTGAATTTTAATGATTCTATTTTCAAAATGTAGCTTCCATAATAAACATTAATCAGGATGAATTTAGTGTAGGTTAGTATTTTCAAAAGCCTTCACATTAGAAACCAGGAGCACACTTGATCCTCACATGCCCTTAAGAATGGGGGGAGAGCTGGCATTTAAATTCCCCATTAGGAACGCTCACCGTTCTTAGCATTAAGTGGAAATCGCTCATATATCATGGTCATAACAAGCACCTCTTGTCAGATTGGCCTGTTTTCAGCTATTACTGCAAAGCTGTCTCATTCATGTTACTGTATGCCTGCATCAGTTTGTGGTTAAAGTCAGCAGATTAAAGATTGCTACTGATTTTTTTTTTTTCCCTATTGTAGAATATTTTCAAATGAAACGAAAATAAATAAATCTCAATGTCTCATTTAGCAACACCTGATGGAACCTCAGTGTCACATGCTGACAATCACAGCACTGTTTGCCAGTAAATAGTTGAAACAATAAATTCAAATCTATCAGATTATTTATTTAATATTTGTTTGGCCTGTATATAAATTAGCATTTGCTAAGTGCTGAAGCATGATCTCTGAAGTGAAGAGCTTGAAATTTTACATGAAAACAGCCTGAAGTAGCTATTACTCCTCAATATCTTAATGGAAGACTATTAGAATTCAGTCCGTGCAAACTGAAGCTTCGCAAATCTAATGTGTCTGTTGCTCATCTCTCAATGTGGTAAGCTTTATTCATATACTATAGGGTGATTACCAAGCTTGCAGTCACGTCAATAAGAAAACGAGGTTGACAGAGCTCCCAGTTTCCAAGGCAACCACACAAAACATGATAAACTGAAAATGCGTCTGCAAAATATATATTCACAAGTAAGAGGCCGAGGAGGCTGCTGCAGTACAGGTGGGACATATTTATTTATTTATAAATGTGCCCTTTCCATGGTTATTGTGGATGACTTTATATTAGAAAAGAGGATAGGGAAATAATTTTGGTCATCACATAATAGTTGAGGGATGTCAAGAGAAGAAAAAGCCAAAGCCCAGTGGCTCGCAGGTCATGGCAAGACTTCAAAGAGCACAGCAGATGGCTGTCACAAGAGGGGCAAGTGTAGGCGGCGAGAGAAGGACGGTGCCAGGACTCATAAATGTGATGACTGAGACATGGTCGATAGCTGTCACTTAACCTTATGAAAAACACTTTTTGAGAAGGGTAAAGGAATCACTTGCACACTTGTGGTTTCACTGAAGTTGATTGATAGTACACATTAATCATGCAATTATGTGTTGCTTTGATGATAATCTGTGAGAATGGGTTGCACTGAAGTAATGTAGTGGTCTCATTGGTGTTGTATACAGCAGATTGGAACTGAGTCTGCCTTTTAAATTCAAATCAGTTCCTGACTTTGAACTGAGGTAGAATTGCAATTCAAATTTGAGAGGAAGTAGAAGTTTAAACTACAAAAGCAAAGTTTCTCAGCAAAAGACTTGACAGCCTTTTAATCTGAAGATAATGGCAGTAAAACAATTTACTCAGAAACGTCTAGATAATTTCACAAAGAATTACAAAGAAATGGCAAGCAACACATAGAAAGTAGAAAGACTGAAACAGTATTTTCTAGTAAAACATACTCCAAAACTCTGTTTTATTGTTTCTATTTTATTTATATATAAAAAAGATGTGAACATTATTTATCAAATAATAGTGCATATGATTTGTTTTTAACAGTTAGAGGCTGCTGTTAATGAAGAAAACAATTCTGTTTGTCTTCTGCCACATTAAACGTGCTACAAATAGCTGAAAGCCAATTCACATTATCCAAACAAAATGCACCAAATCTCTTTGCTTGCTTTAGCAAATATTTCATAAATGCCACTGAACTGAACTGCTTTCCATATCAGAGGAAATGCTCAAAACAGGATGTCAGATTTATTTTTTATTGTTCTTACACAATATATATGCTTTATAAAGACAGAGTTTTGATTTTTTCAAGTCTGGCAGTACTCCAGCAGCCCATCAGCAGAATGGCAGCTGTGTAATGAATACCTTTTGGCAGGTATCACTCACCCACTCCTAGAGAGAAAAGAGAGAGTGAGGCAGTGAAAGGTCATAGGTATAGGTGACTTGGAAACACACATTAAGTAGCGTAGTTAGGTGATCTGCTCTTAATGTTATACTGCAGCAGTGAGATAATCGAAATGGCAATTTCCTGTACATTGTGGACTTTTTTTTTTTCATTTCTGAGAGAATGTGATTGAGTGAGGTGAGGTGAGGTGAGGTGAGGTGGGTGTTGGGTTCGATGGATGAAAAAAAAAAGAGGAAAAGCCTCTCCAGGCTGGCCAGTAAATCTGTTTTGCTTGATTGATTTTAGATTAGCAGTTTAATGAAAACAGACTGTGTTTGGAGAAAGTGCTCTGCTGCTATCACTCTATCAACGGCACTGTCTTGGTGGAAGCAAAGTCACTCTATGCTCTCATTAGACAAAGCAAAAAGAAGCTAGGACATGCTGGGATGATAGCAATTTCCCCTCAGACAGATAATAGTACAATTATGTTGCTCACTATCACAGGGAGTATTTGTTTAAAAGATACACACAATAGCAGACAATTAAAAATTAACACACATACAGATGTGGAGAGAAATATCCTGCCTCTTGTTGTTTGTGTGTGTTTCATGGTGCTGCATAGTTTAATTGTGTCTACATAATGAGAGAAACCAATTCTGAGTGTTTAGATCTGTAGCAACCTTGTGTCATTCAAATCCATAACCACTATCACTTTACATTTGGGGTTAAAGTTAAAGGACAGTTCACCCAAAAATGCTCATTTAGTAATTACATTCTCACATGCTGTTCCTAACCTGTATCAGTGACTTTATTCTGTGCAGCACAAAATAACAAAAGGCAAATGTGGCAAATGTCTTTTTTCTTCTTCCTCATACAGGTTTGTTGCAACATGTGGGTGAGTAAATGATGACATATTTGCCTGCCCCTTTAGTTGATGCATTTGGTTCATAGTTGTTCATAGTTAATTAGTGTGATACATCAATATTCATCTATATGACCTAAAAGGTTAAAATGCATTAGGTATCAACATCTAACATATTTATAAATTATAAATATGCAATTGTTTATTGTCAATGTATGTGATACATTAAAGCTAATTTGTAAAAACTGAAAGGTTAAAATGCATTAATATATGGATAAATGAACATTAACCTAGATTAAAGGAAAGTTTTGAGTCCCTTCAACATTTAAAATTAAATAAAAATAAAAATAAATAAGTAATAAAAAGTAGATAAATAAGTGCAACTAGTAAATCACAGGTTTTTATTTTCTGAGCTGTAAAATTATTTATATCACCCCCCCCCCAAAAAAAAAATAAAATAAAAAATAAATAAATAACCTTAACACACATATTGTCTATGCCAGTGTAGAATTATAGGATTGCTGAATGACTAAAGAAACGATATAAGCACGATGATATGGAACTGTACATTCCTTGTCTATTACCACCCACTGCCACATATACCAAAAATGAAAGTGGCGTGACATTCAGCCAAGTATGGTGACCCATACTCAGAATTCGTGCTCTGCATTTGAGATACACTCACACACTGTGAACACACACCCGGAGCAGTGGGTAAACATTTATGCTGCGGCACCCGGGGAGCAGTTGCGGGTTCAGTGCCTTGCTCAGGGGCACCTAAGTTGTGGTATTGAAGGTAGAGAGAAAACTGCACTCCCCCCACCCACAATTCCTGCTGGCCCGAGGCTCGAACTCACAACCCTCCGATTGGGAGTCTGACTCTCTAACCATTAGGCCACAACTTCCCCTTATTGAATTCCCCACCTCACCTCACCCAATGGAAATAAGCACAGTTAGAATAGCTAAATACGTGGGAGTGTTGCTATTGTGTGACTATATTGTATTGCAATAGGTAGCACTTCAATGTTAATGTTGAATCCAGACAAAAAAGAAGGAGAGAGGGCAGAGCTCCGAGAAGAGAGCGCCAGCATAGAAAAGAAGCAGCAAAGAAAGGAGAGCGAGCTACAGTTACAACCTTATTTTATCCCTTCCTTGACCATGTGACTAAAAACCAACTTTGAGACATTCAAACTGCACCAATGAGCAAATTACAATTTTAGATTAAGATCAAGATCTTAAGAAAAACATGATAATTACAGAACGGTACTGGAGCAGGTTGGAACTGAAGTCTGCAGGAAGGTAGCTCTCCAGGAGTGGGTTGGAGACCTCTGATTCATGCCATATGCTTATACTATTTAAAAAATAAATAAGTATTTTAAGGTTTATAGATTGGTCCTTAAAATTATATTGTAAGTGCCTCTCTGTAACTCAGATTTTAGGATTTTAAAGAAAAGTGGAATGTAAATAGATGTATACAGTATGTGTACTAACATGTACTTATAGTGTACTTACAGTGTATTTATCTAAGAAAGTTGTGGTAATACAAGGTAACTACATGGGGTAGTGTTAGGTTTAGGGGTAGGTTCAGGGTTAGTACCTAGTTATTACATAGTTATTGTAATTACTATTATAAGTACATAGTATGTACATAGGGAACAGGACTGTAAAATAAAGTGCTACCAAGATTACGCCACAAGTTCTGTCAATTGAGCTGAACTACTGAACCGAGAATGTTCTTTAAATGTTTTAGAAATATTTCTCATGAATAAACAAATGCTAACTTATTGTTAAGTATTACTGGATGAACACATTTACCAAATTAATAAAACATGAACTATAAAACAGTCTTAAATTAATGGGTTTGATTCACAAGAAGCATAGACTGATAAACATGTTTACCACAGATACACTGTCAGTTACTTTGGTTAAAAGTGTCAACTAAATTTTAAAATGTTATGATGATAATAACGGTTCATTTCTCTATGGAGAGTCATCCCAAATATGTAATTATGTGTTTGATCAGGGCTACATGAGGACCATATGAATGGCCCCACAGTTTGCATGAAGTGCTGAGGAAAATGTCATTGTTGATTTGGTGTGGGTCCGTCGAGCCAGCAAACCAATCTCCTGAATGGAGCACAGCCAAGACAGTCTAAATTCTCAAATCACCATGTTGCCAGATATTAAGTGACATTTTGCCTGAGACCTAGAGGGATCGGAGTCTGGGAGATGCCCAGAGATCCCCAACAAATGGGCCCTGATCTGGATAATCTCCTATGCTTCCCTAACAAATGGGTCCAAAGCTGTCCAAAAGCCCTGTGCTTGTTGCTCCCATGAATGTGGATTTGGACCTAACATGCTGTGTCTTCATAGAGAGAGATATTGGAAGACAGCAAAAGCCTTACACAGTCTAATGGCGGATTCTTTCAGTGATTTTAATATGTTTCCTACTGAGTTTGGCTTCCTGCAATCTTACATTATGTGCATTGCAGAAATTTTTTTTGGTTAGTGATATATAGGGTTGAATTTTTTCTGTAAGGGTTATATGACATTGACTGTGTCTAGCTTCTCTCTTTTAATGAGCTCATTGTCTTTTTCGCCACTAAGCGTGTGATTTAATGAGTCCTGCTCCAAAGGGCAACAAGCAAATATGGAATTCCATATAGCGTCGTCTTAAACCGTTGTATCCAGTGAATAATTGTACATGTCTCTGTGATTTGTAAATAGAGTTCTCCCATATATTATGATGGTGTCACATATGTTTAAAATTATTTGCAGATAATCAATGCTTTTAATGAGAGACAAGGCCACATTTACTCTGCAGCTTATTAAAGTCTCTTCATCAGATCCCTCTCTTCCTCTGTGAACAGGGCCACTCCAGCTTGTCATTCTAAACGGTTTTCTTTGAGTCCTGTTTAATGTGTAATGTCTGTCACCATCAATAAATAAACAAATCAGAGTAGAGTGGTGCTTCAGAAACAGCTAATGTATTATTTACATGACTGTCTGAATAAAACATGCACTAAATGGTTTTATCAGCTTCACAACATCCATACCTGCAGAACTCAGCTCATCACATTAGCTTCATAATCTACTCTAATAGGTTAGCAGCAGGTCTGTGGTTAAGCAGTTTTTGTTTTATTATTATTGACACTGTAAAGATCTAATTACTTATATGTAACATTTAGTTACATGATTTTAAGGACCAAATGTTTGACTTGAACAAATATGTCCTTCCATTAAGTTTTATTAATTAAAACAGTGAAATTAAATGCATAGTATTACATTTAAGGCTATTATTATTATGTTCCTGGATTCTATCAAGAATAGGCCGTAATCCAAACTTCATTATTCTTATTTTTTATTCTTATTTTAATTTCAGTGTCCTATCATCTTTGCCTCATACTTGCTCTGTGGCAAAGTTTGAATCATTCCTCCAGCATGGACTGATTATTATGATATTTATTTTTTCACTCATACTCGTTTTGAATAAATAATTTAAATCACTCTGAATTGGACTATGGACTTGGGCTATGTTTGACCTTTTTTATGATTATTATATTATCATCAAGGATGGCCCCTGGTGACTAAAATAGTAAATACTAATGTGGCATAAGTGGACACTCAGTGTTTATTTTTATTTATTTATTTATTTTAGCAGCTTTCAGATGATGTATAAATCCTAATTTAGAAATAATTTACCCAGACCAAACATAAACTTAACCAAAATATAAACTTTAGAACATATAAATCTACTTTCAGTAAGATTTACTACATATACAGGTAGAATGTTTCCCTGTCATTGTATGTTTACCTTAACATGCCCAACAGCATGTGGGTGAGTAATTCACTGCTTGATTTGTTTAATAAAAGCCTGCTTTAAGATTGCATTGACAAACATGTTTAGAGTACATTACAGCACAGCACTTAAAAAAATTGCACATAATGCATCTGGTTTGCTTGGAAGCAATATCACTTCAATATGGTACATGGAGTTTGAAGTTTAGATTTCAAAATATGCCCGTGTTTGTTGTACTGTTTTATATGTTTTGTTTAGATGCGTCAAAGCAAAAATGAGCAATGTAAAATAACTCACTGATGTTTTTGAGTGGTCAGACATGCATAATGATGCCTATTAGTGTAAAAAAAAAAAAAAAAAAAAAAAAAAAAAAATCATTTATTTATTTATTGACAATAAAACAATATAATGTTTATCCTTAAATAATGTCATCATTGTTTACTTTAAAAGATTGCTTTTAATTTTTTACTTCAAATATGCACTAAATCCCAGACATTTGTAGTAATATTGTGCAAATATTTCAAAGGATTAGTGTTAATGCATTTGGTCAGAGCCTAAATGCATCTTATCGTGAGTACTGCAATGAAATTCCCACTTTTTTTCTACCTCCTCTATATGGCGGTGATCAATCTGTGAAAAAGCACCTCGGTGTCTGCAACATCAGACTGGGAAAATCCCATTTTTCCTCATCAAAGGTCTATCTCAGATCTCAGCAACCCCTACCATTGATTGGCATGAGCAAATGTCTCTCTGAATGTCTATCAAGGGCCCTTTACAGACTCTGCTCTGTCATTTTCTGCACACGCTGTAACAGATTAAGCCATTTCAGTCACACTTGCACCGACCGTGCCGTTACTCAGGGCCAGAATGATATTAATAATCACAAATCGAACATGTATCTTGTTCGACAAATGCACCTGTTGACCAAAATTTCAGATGCTCTGTGCACATGGCTCAATGCACTGCATGTTCCTCTGTCTATTTGCCGTGTGCACAGTTGTTTGTGCTTTTAGTTCCATATGTCGCCATTAATCACCACCTGCCCCCGCAACACTCTTGTGTTGGAGAGTGTATGAATATTTAGAGAGCTTGTCAAAACTGCATAAGTATATACAAATATAACAAAAACAACCGTGAAGAACAATATTGTTCATCTGCCATTTTCGTCCCTAACTATTTTTAATCACTTGACACAAAAATCATTTCATTCTCAATCTCATGTTATTACTGATGTACTTCCTTTTAATAGGTCGATGATCTCTTTAGTTGAGGTCTACCAGTTAAAATCAACTAGTCATGCAATTCCAGTCAGGGGTTAACCACAGTGGCATGACTTACTTTAGGTCAAACTAAAGAACAAGACACGTTATGTGTTGTCATAAGGGCTTTTGAAAAGTGTTGCTTTAAAACTGACAAAATGTATTTAAAAATCACATTATTTAAATATTTTTTTTACATTTTGAGAAAAACATTATGCGTAGAGGAGCAATTACCCTGACCTTAATCAGCTACTGCCTTATGCAGCTTTTTCATAAGAATAGTGTACAGAAAAAAAAAAAGAAAAAAAAAAAAACTAAATCAAGGTTTATCTGATTATTACATGCATAAAAATAGGGTTTGTTGCTTTAGCAAACAGGTGTGTTTTCTTTCAGAGTCATCATTCGCAGATGGAGAGAAGGTTAAATACTATAGCCTTATTTTATGAAAAAGAGATAAAGAAGTTTTAGCATTGAAAGAGAAGTGATCTCGCGCTCATAGAACTTCAGACGTGCCAGGCTATATATGCAGCTACTCTGAATAAAAAGCAGAATGAACTGATGAAACGTTAAGAAAGTAAACACAATGAATAAATCAAATGCAAGAATGATGCATTGACATTACAGCACAAAAACTATAAAGTATGTATTTTGTTTTATATTACTACTACTACAGCTAATATAGTTTTTTTAATGTAACCTATGGATTTGTAACCTTAAAGGCTGCTGCGTAATTTGTCCCCTGACTAAGCATTTAAATAATTTAGGGGAAGCAATTACATTATTCTGTGAATGCACTTAAAGAATGCAAAATCGAATCGTAAATCGAATCAAATTGAATCGTTCTGAATTTGCAAAAATCGTTCTTGATTCAAAACGAAAACCTATGAATCTTGAATCGATTTGCTGTCTACCCAAAAAATTCAAAGCACTATAATTATAACACTTTTGACTCTATTTTTGATAATGTTTTGTTGAGGTGGTGAATCAAAATGAGAAATATTAGATTTTATTTGTTTTAGCTTATTTAAATGCTTGGTTTGAATTCAAACCATTTCAAGTCATCTTAAGGCATGGAAGTTTGCTGAGGCCCCTTAGTGGACCCCGGCCCCTTGACTTAGTATATTTTGTGCTTATTTTAAGGTTGCAGTGTATAATTTCTGTTTCATTATTCAGAATATAAAAATAATCACTCTTCCCAAACAATCTCTGCACATCATTTTGAATAAATTGTGCTCTTAAATGAAATGATATTCAGCTATCATTAATTAAAACAAATGAACATGGGGTTTGAATACATGTTGATTATGATTCATAATCAACCCCCCACACACTGTTACACTCTGTGAATGAGCATGCATGCAGTCGGTTGTAAATTTGCTTATGGGGTAGTGTACAATTCTTAGCAGTGTTTGACAGACAATAAATAAGCATGCATGAGGAATTAGCCTTTGAGTAACCGAAGTGCAGTAAACCGAGAGAGGCTGCAAATTAGCTCTGTTCCACAGATCAATGTGATCTGCAGTATGCAAGCTCAGATTATTGCTGCCAGAAGCAAAACACCCAGCTTTGATACTCAAGCTGCTCATGTGAAAGGGAGTAATGACCCATGAAGCACACTTTATGAAATGAATTGCTCAGAGGGAGAGTGTGGGAACAGTATTTTCTTTTAAATGTTTGTTTAGATTTGCAACTTACATATGGGTTTATTTGCCGATTAGACAAAGAATGTGCTGGCTGAGGCAATCCGTGTCAGTTGAAGACAGATAGTCCACTCTAAGCATCCTGAAACTCTGGGGTGCAATTAAGGTGTTTCTATGAATAAGAAATGCCAAGGGGAAAACAATCTGACATGTATTTAGCTGTACTGCACATGTCTCATTTCAATTAAGGCCAAAGACAGGCAGCCATCGAGGTGAGCAAACAGAGCAGTGGGGTTTACTCACATGGAAACTGCTAGTGCCAATCACGGGGTGAATCTATAGACAGGCATAACTAATCAAATAATGGCACATGAACCTCCACTGACAGGTAGAACTAATCAAAAGTTTTTCATTCTCAGAAAAATACATGCATTTAAAAAATAAATAAATAATAATAATAATAATAATAATAATAATAATTTCTGGAGACTTTTTGATTAGATCATTACTTACATTCAAAATAAAAATGGTGAAAACAATCATTTTAGGTGGTACTTTTCTAAGAGGCCTGTTAACACTAACATTAATTAATTAACATTAATTGGAAACAAACTCTGAAGGTGCAATTGCTGACATTGAGCACTGCCATCCGAACATGGTTCTTCAATGTTTGAGCGATGTTGCCCATTACAGTTTGGTACAGGTGTCAGAACTGCTGTCTCCTTAGAGCAGATCTCTGTGTGTTCAGTGTGATTATAGAGAAGATATGGTAGCACTTTATAATGTTTTAATTTGTTAACATTAATGTTTTAAGTAACATGAACTAACAATAAATGGTTAAGTTTTTTGATAGTCCACTTTAGACGTTCTACTAACTACAGGTCCTTCTCAAAAAATTAGCATATTGTGATAAAGTTCATTATTTTCCATAATGTAATCATAAAAAATAAACTTTCATATATTTTAGATTCATTGCACACCAACTGAAATATTTCAGGTCTTTTATTGTTTTAATACTGATGATTTTGGCATACAGCTCATGAAAACCCAAAATTCCAATCTCAAAAAATTTGCATATCATGAAAAGGTTCTCTAAACGAGCTATTAACCTAATCATCTAAATCAACTAACTAACTCTAAACACCTGCACAAGATTCCTGAGGCTTTTAAAAACTCCCAGCCTGGTTCATTACTCAAAACCGCAATCATGGGTAAGACTGCTGTCCAGAAGGCCATCATTGACACCCTCAAGCAAGAGGGTAAGACACAGTAAGAAATTTCTGAATGAATAGGCTGTTCCCAGAGTGCTGTATCAAAGCACCTCATGGGAAGTCTGTGGGAAGGAAAACGCTGCACAACAAGAAGAGGTGTCTGGACCCTGAGGAAGATTGTGGAGAAGGACCGATTCCAGACCTTGAGGGACCTGCAGAAGCAGTGGACTGAGTCTGGAGTAGAAACATCCAGAGCCACCGTGCACAGGCGTGTGCAGGAAATGGGCTACAGGGGCCGCATTCCCCAGGTCAAGCCACTTTTGAACCCGAAACAGCGGCAGAAGCGCCTGACCTGGGCTACAGAGAAGCAGCACTGGACTTTTGGACAAATTTTGCATGTCATTCGGAAATCAAGGTGCCAGAGTCTGGAGGAAGACTGGGGAGAAGGAAATGCCAAAATACCTGAAGTCCAGTGTCAAGTACCCACAGTCAGTGATGGTCTGGGGTGCCATGTCAGCTGCTGGTGTTGGTCCACTGTGTTTTATCAAGGGCAGGGTCAATGCAGCTAGCTATCAGGAGATTTTGGAGCACTTCATGCTTCCATCTGCTGAAAAGCTTTATGGAGATGAAGATTTCATTTTTCAGCACGACCTGGCACCTGCTCACAGTGCCAAAACCACTGGTAAATGGTTTACTGACCATGGTATTACTGTGCTCAATTGGCCTGCCAACTCTCCTGACCTGAACCCCATAGAGAATCTGTGGGATATTGTGAAGAGAAAGTTGAGAGATGCAAGACTCACCACTCTGGATGAGCTTAAGGCCGCTATCGAAGCATCCTGGGCCTCCATAACACCTCAGTAGTTCCACAGGCTGATTGCCTCCATGCCACGCCACACTGAAGCAGTCATTTCTGCAAAAGGATTCCCAACCAAGTATTGAGTGCATAACTGAACATAATTATTTGAAGGTTGACTTTTTTTGCATTAAAAACACTTTTCTTTTATTGGTCGGATGAAATATGCTAATTTTTTGAGACCGGCATTTTGGGGTTTCATGAGCTGTATGCCAAAATCATCAGTATTAAAACAATAAAAGACCTGAAATATTTCAGTTGGTGTGCAATGAATCTAAAATATATGAAAGTTTAATTTTTATCATTACATTACGTAAAATAATGAACTTTATCACAACATGCTAATTTTTTGAGAAGGACCTGTATTTGTATATTTGCAACCATATCAAGTAACTCATTAATTTGGAACTATATGTGAACTACATTAGCTCTCATTAGAGTATTAGTAAACTGTAGACTGCTAGTTGACATATCTTACTTATAGTCAATGCACTGGCAGGCAACAGACAACTGAATTGCTCATGACATCTCTGCCCATTTTTGTATTTCCCAGTATTATAATACATTATATTGAATTAATAAGAACATGCTTTGAATGAGAAAACATCAAATATTTTAGCAGAATGCATATTTTATTCAGAATTATTGAGCCATTATTCCATTGCGCTCAGTCTGTGTAGTCCGCATCACGTAATTCTCGCTTTAAGAATCATCATTCATCACGTAATAACTCCTGACAGCAAAACTGATACATTTGCATTGACTTTCTAACATTTACAGATGAAAAATATACATGTGATGGGTCAGATATGCACTGAGGAAAACACAATGTATCAAATGCATTAAAACAGTACAATTATTAGCTTTTTGCCATGGTGGATCGATTTGATTCATGATCAATGACATTAAGGGCTGGTGAGGAATAAGTGTGCACATCAAATTATCCTGACTCATTGAACCTGAATCGAATTAGTGAGATTTCATGAATTTAAATAGCCGTTTATGAAACCGCTTTTTAGATTATTTCAAGTCAGTTTTTGTGACTTTAATCCCCGTTTTTATTAGTGTCTTTTATGAAACAGCCCCCTGTACGTTCTTACAATTAAAACATCCTATGCATGTAAACAAATAAACAAATATATAAAACAAATATGACAAAGGTTTAAAATAAAATTAAATAACTATAATTGTGTGTTAAAATAAATACCAAAATGTTCAATAGCTGTTCTATACCTGTGCACACATGTGAATTTGTTTCTTTTTTATTTGTAGGGCTTATTTACTTGCTCTCACAGACCAATGAGGCAATCAGTCAATATTTATTTCCTCAGTCACAGAGAGTGTAGAGATGTCTGAAAGAGGGATTATTAGCGGTTGTCTGTTGTTGGTGCACCATCTTTTCCATTTCCAGAAGTCACCTGTGTGATGTGATAATCTGAAGAAGAAAATAAGTTAAGCAGATGCTAGCAAAGAAGACATTTGGTCAGAGAAAGCCAGAACAATTTAGCCAAACTCTGCTATATAATTTACTTTCTATGTAGTGATTATTAATCTTTTTTTATTTTTATTTTTTTTGTCATCATTATTATTGATAAATACATTGTAATAATGTTTTGGGCCAGACTGTCACAAGCCAGCTGAGACAGGAATGGAGACAGAAAAAGGAACATGATAAAGATAGGATATATAGTACTCAATGCTTTGAAGATCAATGAAATTACTCCATTAGAGCAGACCTATTTGTATTTCATTTTCATTACTACAGTACATGGCATGATGTTTTTGAGCAAATGGAAACTTTTCTTCATGGAAGACAAAAGTAGTCAAGAAAAATAAGGATGAATGTGTCAAATTGGTTATTACATTATAGCACAGTTTTAAAGCTTGATACAGTTGCATAACCATTTTACATTTGTATCTTTAAAATGACTTCTCTGGACTTCGAGTTGCATATAGAGAGGCTTTCAACCATGTGGAAAATATAGAAATCCAATTTACACTTCTCTACTCCTTATACTTTTGTATCCAGACAGTCTTTTTAAAGGCAGCTGACTTTCTGAGCTGTGAACATCTAAATGAGAAATTCCAATCTTCGATCCCACAAAAGCCTGACAGTGGAATTTTCTTTGGTTAGCTGAGGCTTCTGCTTTGACTGTGGTTACCTCCATGTGTTCATTTCACACAGTGCTGGTTTTGAGTTAAATAAAAAAAAAAAAAAAAAGATTTGTTAAAAGAGTACCATAATGTGACAGCTGTGTCCTGAGGTAGAAAAGTCAAAGACAGAAGTTGTGTCCTTGCCCACAAAGGCTTCTACAGTAGCCTACCTATAGTAATGTGGAATTAACTCATTACATGGATTTAAATAATGTATTTAAGCTATGTCATTTAACAAGTAACAGTGAAGAAAATGTAAAAAAAAACAACAACAACAACAACAAAAAAAAATCCAGATGTTTACAAAAGTTATTGCAGGTTCCCTTTTGAATGGTCTCTCCCATTGCGTTCATCATGTTGTGGGGAAAATTCTGTTCCTCTTCAGGAACTCGAGCTGCGTCGAAACGCTTTGGGTAACGTGTTTAGCATGAGCGAATATGTTATCTAATCTGTCTTATAGAAGAGTGTGACGTCACGGGCGGGCTGACGTAAGCGACCAGGAAGCTATAAAGGCACGAGCTGCGCAGCTGGCTTCAGCTTCTGCGTTTTCAGCAAGCGCTCTGTGTGTGCAAGTCATTCTGTCTTGTCAGTCTTATTTATTGTTGTTTGTCACTATTAGCTCCTAACAAAGAGTAAGCAATAGTCAAAGAGCAAAGCTAAGACGAGACATCTGAAAGGCGAATCCAGATCGCGTTTCAGATTGTGTGTTTATCACGAGTGGGAATACACGGTCTGTGCGCGGTCTGCCTGGGATTGAGGCATGCTGTTTCGGCTCTTGAGGGAGCAAACTGTCTGCACTGGTACAAGCCAGTGTGGACGCTTCGATCCCGGAGGACTCTCTCGAGGGGGAGTCTTCACCAGCGTTCCTCGCGGTGTCAGTCCTGCTTTCGCCGATCCGGAGCAACGCCTGCACTTGCTGGGTCCGCAGATAAGATCTACTGGAGGGTAGGGAGACGGGCACGTCCCTATCTCCTACCTAACCCGCCAGATCTGCCCGATCTCCGGGTGCGTAAGCCTGAGTGCTGCGGTCCTTCCCCCCCGCTGACTGTGCTTCTCGCATATCTAAGGACGGGGCGAAGACGGCTCTGCCTATCTCCACCCGTATTCCCTAGATTAAGAGTTCATTCTCGAGGTTCGGAAGCACGCAAAGCGGTTCCTTCCCCCTCTGTGAACTCGCAGCTACAGCTACTTATCTTCGAGGAGATTAATATTGTTTGTGTGACTAAGGGGCTCGTGTGTTGCCGAGGCAGTTTTGATGTAAATCTTACCAAAACCAGACCGTCTTTACTCGTCTGATTTCTTAACTGCATTAATTCTGAGGAATAAAATTCAGTATCTATCTGACTATGAGAAGTTATATATGAATTATATTAACAATGCAGACTGTGTTTACTCATCTGATTGTTTGTTTGCATTAAATTCTGAGGAATATAATGGCACTTATCTCACTCTGAGAAATTATATATACTGGAAGGGCTGCTGGGCGGGAGCAGCCCTCCCAGTCTATAGTCAGAGCGTTGCCGCCCGCGCTCCCTCTGCGTCGGGACCGGAGGCTGAAGCAACGCTCTGAACCAGGGTTTTCCCAGCCTAAGGCGGACCTGAGGGCCATACTTCAGGCTGTGAGGCCCTCGGTTAAGAAGTCCTGACACGTTTCGGTCACGACTGCAGAGGGCGGCCCCTACTGGGGTGGAGCGGCGTACACCGCATTACACGGTTCCTGTCTCGCCTCAGCGCCCTCTGGGGGCCGGTCTGCCAACCCTGCCAGTGTTCCAGGGTGCAGTGGTCCCCAGCGAGCATCATTCTCAGTATTTTCCGCCACCGCGTAGCGGGGCTGAGACCCTCGCTGCCCCTGCCGGGGCCTCTTACACCAGAGGTCAGTCTCGAGAGACTGATTCCCTTAGTAGATTATTTAGCAGCGTGAAAACTACTTCCAAATGTATCTCAATGGGTCCTGCACACAGTAGAAAAAGCTACCGTATTCAGTTCGGATCTGTACCGCCGATATTCAACAGGGTTATTCCGACGATGGTCGGCCCTGGGCAGGGTCTGGTTATGGAACAGGAAGTGAAACCCTATTAGAGAAGGAGGCCATCAAGATGGTCCCTCCTCAAGACAGGGAGTCCAGGTTCTACAGCTGGTATTTCACAGTTCCAAAGAAGGATGGGGGGTTGCGTCCGATTATGGACTTGAGGGTCTTAAATCATTCAGTTATGAGATTGAAGTTCAAAATTCTCACGATCAAGCATGTTGTAGGTCAGATCAGGTCCGAGGACTGGTCTGTCACAATATATCTCAAAGATGCATACTTCCACATTTCCATCCTTCCACAACACAGGAAGTTTCTGAGATTCGCTTTCGGGGGCGAAGCCTACCAATATCGAGTACTTCCCTTCGGCCTTGCACTCTCACCCCGCACGTTCACAAGATAGACGCGGCTCTGGTTCCCCTGCACATGAAGGGCATCCACATTCTCAACCACATCGAATATTGATTGATTTTAGCTCAGTCAAGAGCAGGTTGCGGCTCGGCATCGAGATGTCGTTCACGCACATATGGGGGAGCTGGGTTTTAGACTGAACGCCAAGAAGAGTGTACTTTCTCCAGTTCAGAGAACCACCTATCTAGGCGTAGTATGGGATTTGACCGCGATGCAGGCACAATTGTCCCCTGCTCGTATCGATTTGATCCTCATCTCAGTCGAGAGAGTCAAAGAAGGCCAGTCACTTACTGTCAAACAATTTCAGAGATTGTTGGGTCTGATGGCAGCTGCGTCCAGCGTGATACCTCTTGGCCTGCTGTATAATGAGCAGTGTTAATTTCGTTGACTAAATATTTTCGTCATTATTTTCGTCACGAATATATTTTTGCGGACGAAAACGAAACGAAAACTAAAATAGAAGGCACTGATGGAGACTAAAACTATGACTAAATTGATTGACATTATCGTCAACGAATAAAGGACGAGACGAAAATAGACTGTGACGAAAATCAAATCAGCAGACGGCAGAGATGCCAGGAATGAGCAAAAGAACCGGCAAAACAGAACAGACTGCATGAGAGAAGAGAACCAATCAGAGCCTGACTTATTGAGACGTGAAGCGAAGGTTTTCAGTTTTTATGAGCTCCCGGGAAGTCGGCATTCGAAGAGGTGATAGGGACTTTAAGCAACAGCCTCTGGTGGAACGGCAACGCCATTCTGGCGTTGTATTGCGCCTGCGCGAATTTAACTGCTACTTTGTGACGTTCTAATTTAACGGTCTACTACGGGAGAACAGCTGATTTGCCGGAGTCGCTACAACGTGAGAGGTTAGGTAAATAAATGTTATGTTTTTAGACTTATTTACATCATACAATATTAAAAACTCCTCTTCTGACAAAAGATTGTCATTTAACGCCAAAAGCAATCCTTCTCTTGCTTTTTTAAATTAAAATCAATATTCAGATTTATCAAACATCAATATTTTTTTGGATCTCAATAAATGAATTAATGCTGCGTTGCGCTGTTCTGTTTTACCGTTGCTTAGTGACTTTTACGTTCTTGGCTACAGCGGTGTGACGGCAAACTTCCGGTCGCTGTAGCCGTTCCATTCGCAGCTGTTGCTTAAAGTCCCTACTGTCTAAAAGAGCGACAAAATGTCCACAGCTCACTTCACGTTTGACGACGAACAAAACAAAACAAAGTGTAAAGCACGCGGAGCGCTCATTCGTGGCAAGAACACAACCAATTTGAAAAGACATTTACAGACGAGCCACCCGGACATTTTCTCAAATGTAATTTCACAACGATGTTCTTTTGTTTATTGAGCTAAGCAAAATTGGAAGACTGCAGTGCGTAGATGTTGTAGCATTAAATATTACGAACTGAAAAGTACTGTAAAATAGTCCCTTCTTCAAATTAGATGCGAGCACAATACTAATACGTAATATCGTGATAAATACATTTGATTAATACTAATGTTTAGTATATTTTATAATGTTCTACTTGTTGACAATATCACAAATATTTCTATATTAGTCATGTGAAACATGAATGTTCACATCCTATCATTATACATACAAATCTAGCAATATTGTAGTATTTAAAACATACAATATTGCTAGACAAATGAATACCTTATAAAATCTTGTTACTTTTTTTATCCACCTAGCTGCCAACTTATTAAATATTTACTTTAAATGTATGCACTTATTGTTCAGCTCAGCTGTAAGCTTTAAGGTCCTGGACCTAACGTTATTTTTCTTTTATTGATGGTCAATTGGCAGCTAGTTATTGTTTACATTATCATGACAGTGTTTGTTGCTGCATAAAAGCTTTTGAATCGAAATAAAGACACAGTTGTGTTGAAATAAAGTTGAATTTGTGTTTTATATATTTTGTTTAAGTTTGTTTCCTATACCAGCTGTAAAAAATTGTCTAGTAAATCTGTTATTGATTTTAGTCTTATTTTAGTCGACTAAAATACCAAGCAATTTTAGTCGACTAAAATACCAAGCAATTTTAGTCGACTAAAATAAGACTAAAATTAAAACAAATCAGATGACTAAAACTTGACTAAAACTAAAAAGAATTATAGTCAAAAGACTAAGACTAAAACTAAATTAAAATTTCGTGTCAAAATTAACACTGATAATGAGACCCCTACAGTGGTGGCTTAAGACCAAGGAATTTTCCCAGAGGCACAATCTACTTCGCACTATCAAGGTCACATGGCGCTGCCTCCGTGCCTTAGACATGTGGAAGAAACCTTGGTTCTTGAATCAAGGCCCGTTGCTGGGAGCTCCTTGTCACCGTGTAATACTAGCAACAGATGCATCTCTCACCGGCTGGGGTGCAGTCATGAGTGGCCACCCTGCCCGTGGTCTGTGGAGCGGTCGCCATCTAACATGGCATATCAATTGTCTAGAAATGCTAGCAGTTTATCGTGCACTGAAGCACTTCCTCCCAGACCTAAGGGGTCACCATATGTTGGTGCGCACCGACAACACATCGGTGGTCTCTTACATCAACCACCAGGGAGGTCTGCGTTCGTGCCCTTTGTACAAGCTGGCGGACCAGATCCTGGTGTGGTCCCAGAGCAAACTCCTCTCATTAAGAGCAGTATATATTCCTGGGAAACTAAATATGGGAGCAGACATACTGTTGAGGCAGGGGCCGAGGCCCGGGGAATGGAGACTTCACCCAGAGGTGGTGAAGCAGATATGGAGAGTATTTGGCAGAGCTCAAGCAGACCTATTTGCAACTCAATAGACATCACAATGTCCCCTTTGGTTCTCTCTAGTTCATCCAGCTCCTCCGGGACTGGACGATATGATACAGACCTGGCCGAGGCTTCGTCTATACACTTTTCCCCTATTGCTCTGCTCCTGGGAGTTCTGGCGATAGTACGCTGGGACAGGGTCCCTCTGTTATTAGTAGCCCCGTTCTGGCCGGGCCAAGTATGGTTCGCAGATCTGGTCTCGCTCCTCGACGGCTCTCTGTGGGAGATACCGATCAGGACAGACCTACTCTCACAGGCGCAGGGAACGATAATTCACCCTCGCCCGGAGTTGTGAAAGCTGTGGGTGTGGCCCCCTAGGGGGCACAATTGTTAGCAGCTGTGAGGCCCTCGGTTAAGAAGTCCTGACACGTTTCGGTCACGACTGCAGAGGGCGGCCCCTACTGGGGTGGAGCGGCGTACACCGCATTACACGGTTCCTGTCTCGCCTCAGCACCCTCTGGGGGCCGGTCTGCCAACCCTGCCAGTGTTCCAGGGCGCAGTGGTCCCCAGCGAGCATCATTCTCAGTATTTTCCGCCCGTGCGCGTAGCGGGGCTGAGACGCTCGCTGCCCCTGCCGGGGCCTCTTACACCAGAGGTCAGTCTCGAGAGACTGATTCCCTTAGTAGATTATTTAGCAGCGTGAAAACTACTTCCAAATGTATCTCAATGGGTCCTGCACACAGTAGAAAAAGCTACCGTATTCAGTTCGGATCTGTACCGCCGATATTCAACAGGGTTATTCTGACGATGGTCGGCCCTGGGCAGGGTCTGGTTATGGAACAGGAAGTGAAACCCTATTAGAGAAGGAGGCCATCAAGATGGTCCCTCCTCAAGACAGGGAGTCCAGGTTCTACAGCTGGTATTTCACAGTTCCAAAGAAGGATGGGGGGTTGCGTCCGATTATGGACTTGATGGTCTTAAATCATTCAGTTATGAGATTGAAGTTCAAAATTCTCACGATCAAGCATGTTGTAGGTCAGATCAGGTCCGAGGACTGGTCTGTCACAATATATCTCAAAGATGCATACTTCCACATTTCCATCCTTCCACAACACAGGAAGTTTCTGAGATTCGCTTTCGGGGGCGAAGCCTACCAATATCGAGTATTTCCCTTCGGCCTTGCACTCTAACCCCGCACGTTCACAAGATAGACGCGGCTCTGGTTCCCCTGCACATGAAGGGCATCCACATTCTCAACCACATCGAAGATTGATTGATTTTAGCTCAGTCAAGAGCAGGTTGCGGCTCGGCATCGAGATGTCGTTCACGCACATATGGGGGAGCTGGGTTTTAGACTGAACGCCAAGAAGAGTGTACTTTCTCCAGTTCAGAGAACCACCTATCTAGGCGTAGTATGGCATTCAACCGCGATGCAGGCACAATTGTCCCCTGCTCGTATCGATTTGATCCTCATCTCAGTCGAGAGAGTCAAAGAAGGCCAGTCACTTACTGTCAAACAATTTCAAAGATTGTTGGGTCTGATGGCAGCTGCGTCCAGCGTGATACCTCTTGGCCTGCTGTACATGAGACCCCTACAGTGGTGGCTTAAGACCAAGGAATTTTCCCAGAGGCACAATCTACTTCGCACTATCAAGGTCACATGGCGCTGCCTCCGTGCCTTAGACATGTGGAAGAAACCTTGGTTCTTGAATCAAGGCCCTTGAATCATGGTCCCAGAGCAAACTCCTCTCATTAAGAGCAGTATATATTCCTGGGAAACTAAATATGGGAGCAGACATACTGTTGAGGCAGGGGCCGAGGCCCGGGGAATGGAGACTTCACCCAGAGGTGGTGAAGCAGATATGGAGAGTATTTGGCAGAGCTCAAGCAGACCTATTTGCAACTCAATAGACATCACAATGTCCCCTTTGGTTCTCTCTAGTTCATCCAGCTCCTCCGGGACTGGACGATATGGTACAGACCTGGCCGAGGCTTTGTCTATACACTTTTCCCCTATTGCTCTGCTCCTGGGAGTTCTGGCGATAGTACGCTGGGACAGGGTCCCTCTGTTATTAGTAGCCCCGTTCTGGCCGGGCCAAGTATGGTTCGCAGATCTGGTCTTGCTCCTCGACGGCTCTCTGTGGGAGATACCGATCAGGACAGACCTACTCTCACAGGCGCAGGGAACGATAATTCACCCTCGCCCGGAGTTGTGAAAGCTGTGGGTGTGGCCCCCTAGGGGGCACAATTGTTAGCAGCTGGTCTCTCAACTGAGGTTGTTGAGACCCTCCTCCAATCCAGAGCTCCCTTAACGAGAAAACTGTACACCCTGAGGTGCAGAGATCGCCCGCCAGACCCAGCAAACTGCCCAGTTGGTACAGTTCTGGAGTTTCTACAGGCCAGGCTCTCTGCAGGGTTGACCCACTCCATGCTGAAGGTTTACGTGGCGGCCATTGCGGCCTACCACACCCTTCTTGATGGCCAGTCTTTGGGAAGACACCCCTTAGTTACATGTTTCCTCCACGGTGCGCTGAGGCTGAGACCTCCAGTACGGTCCTGACTCTTAAAACCGCCTTTCTGTTGGCCATTACCTCTCCCTATCTTGATTTTGCACCTGGCATGACCAAAGTGTTCATATACCCTCGAGCGGGATATGTTCCTAAGGTGCACTCTATCACACCACAACCTGTAGTGCTGCAGGCTTTCTGTCCTCCTCCCTTTTGGGGAGACCAAGAGAAGCTAGATTGTGTGTGTCCAGCTTGAGCGCTGGATGCATACGACCACAGAGCTGCCCTGTGGAGAAAAATGGACCAATTGCTTGCATGCTGCGGTCCCCCCAAGAGGGGTTTTCCTGCCTCTAAGCAGACTATTAGTCATTGGATAGTTGAGACTATCAACGCCACTTTGAGTCCTCTGGTCGTCCCCCGCTGTCGGGAGCCAAGGCTCACTCTACATGGGGTATGGGGGCCTCCAGGGCCTTTCTAGCAGGTGCGTCCATGCTGGACATCTGCAATGCTGTGGGGTGGTCCACGCCTTCTACTTTTGCACGATTCTATGGCTTAGACATGCCAGTCACCCCATGCACTTCATTCCCCTCGTCCTAAGCTGTGCTCATCGGATACACACTAGGCAGGGGTTTGGTAGCCTGGCAGCGTTGGTACTCATTCCCCAAAGCGTGTTGACGCAGCTCGAGTTCCTGAAGAGGAACGTCTCTAGGTTACGTATGTAACCCTAGTTCCTCGAGGGAACGAGACGCTGCGTCTCGAGGCCATACCCCCGACACCCCTGCCGGCACTTGCTGGTACTCGAAGCTGAAGCCAGCTGCACGTCTCGTGCCTTTATAGCTTCTTGGTGGCTTACGTCGCCCCGCCCATGACGTCACACTCTTCTATAAGACAGATTAGATATCATATTCAGATTCGCTCACGCTAAACGCGTTCCCCAAAGCGTTTCGACGCAGTGTCTCGTTCCCTAGAGGAACTAGGGTTACATACGTAACCTAGAGACGTTTATTCTGATACTGAGGCCTGATTTGATCACGCTCTTATAGCTGCACGAACCAATGGTGCTTCAACCCGCCAAAAAGAGATGGAGCTGACTACCATGTAAGTTGGCTCTGAGTACCATTTTGTCAAAATCTAAATTCATGTCCTAACCAAGGCTGATAAACACAATTAAACCAGACAGAACATAAACATTTAGCCATAAACATTTAGCCATGTATGAACACAAATAATCAAGGCAAACAACATCGGACAGCAAATCACGTGGTCTCTCAAATCCTGACACTTCATTTCAGAAACACTTCTGGTGTCAGTTGGCACCATGTGGAGGAAGGAACAAAACCTCATTAGAGTCGTTATGCACCACAGACATGTGCAGTGTAAATAAGGGGTAAGGCTGCATGCAAGTCAGTGACTGTCACTTCACTTTAAAGATTTTGACGAAATGGCAATCAAAGCCAACTTTTATAGCAGTTGGCTGTTATAGTTCTACCCCTTTTGGTGAATTGAAACGCCAATGTTTTGTGCAGCTACATGAACATGATCAGCTCAGGCTTCAGTATTAGAGTAAACAGGATAGCATGATAAACACAACGCTCATTTGTATTTGCATCAGTATTTGAAAAGACTTTCAAACAGCATAAAAAAAAAAAAAAAAAAAAAAAACAATTTGAACCAAAGTACATACCCTTCCTTTAATAAGCTCATTTGTATTTACTAATATGTCTTTTCTAGATTCTAGATTATTATTGTTATGATGTGTGGAAAAATGAAATTCTAGCTATAATTTGTTTATTTTATATTTATAAATTTATGTATATCATTATCTAATTTTTGACCAAGATAGCTTTTAGAGGCTTTTGCATTGGAACAATTCACATTCACTGAACAACACTAACCAAAAGGCCTACTTCTCTCAAATATTGTTCACAAATCTGTCTAAATCTGTGTTAGTGAGCACTTCTCATTTGCCTAGATATGCCACGCCTGTGCGGTGGATGGATGGATGGATTGTCAAGATACTGATTAGACAGCATGATTATTGAACAGGTGTGCCTTAGGCTGGCCACAATAAAATGTCACTCTAAAATATGCAGTTTTACTGTATTGGGCAGTCCGGGTAACCAGTCAGCATCTGGTGTGACCACCATTTGCCTCATGAAGTGCAACACATCTCTTTCGCATAGAGTTTGTTTAGGTTGTTGATTGTGGCCTGTGGAATGTTGGTCCACTCCTCTTCAATGGCTGTGCGAAGTTGCTGAATATTAGCAGGAACTGGAACACGCTGTCGTATCTGCCGATCCAGAGCATCCCAAACATCCCAAAAGGTTGGTGGTTCAAACCCGGCTCCACCTGACCAAGTGTCGAGGTGACCTTGAGAAAGTCACCTAACCCCAGCTGCTCCCGACAAGCTGGATGGCACCTTGCATGGCTGGCACCACCGCCGTCGGTGTATGAATGAGTGAGTGAAAGGGTGAATGTGAGGCAACTTGTAAAGTGCTTTGGATGGCCATGTAGTCTGTTTAAAGTGCTATATAAATGCAGTCCATTTCCAGGAATTGTTTACAGATCCTTACAAAATGGGGCCTTACATTATCATACTGCAATATGAGGTGATGGTCGTGGATGAATGGCACAACAGTGGGCCTCAGGATATCATCACATTATCTATGTGCATTCAAAATGCCATGAAAAAATGCACCTGTGTTTGTTGTCCATAAAATACGCCTGCCCATACAATAACCACACTGCCACCATGGGTCACTCTATCCACAACATTGACATCAGCAAACTGCTCACCCACACGACGCCATACACGCTCTCTGCCATCTGCCCTGTACAGTGAAAACTGGAATTCATCCATGAAGAGAACACCTCTCCAAAGTGCCAGACGGCATCAAATGTGAGCATTTGTCCACTCAAGTCTTTGGTTATGCATACTGATTGTTGCAGCAGCTGTCTGGGTGACTGGTTCAGACGATCTTGTACAATTCAGAAGTGGAAATATTTCAAATTACAGATTCACAGAATAGCTGCTTACTGACTCCATTTGCAGGTAACTCTGATAACTCATTATCATCAGTGACAACTGATTTAACATCCCTCCATAACTCTCCCCTTTAAATGTTGCTTGCAGTATTCTTATATTGTTTCCCATTTCCCTGTTGTGCACTTATGTTTCACGTCATTGTACTGTAATAAATCAAACACAAATAGAGATAATTATTATTTCCTGTAGCACCAAACACTGCACACTCTTTTGCATACTTACTCTGATAAAAATAAATTATATTAGGTTCTCTATTTGTCTACCAAGTTTGCCAAATCTGAGTGGTTGTTCAAGTGTGAAGAAAGCCAATTAAACTAAACTAACAACTGTACACAGTTAGTAAAGGTGAGAAATGAAATCAGAGTCAACGAGATGAAAGAATATATACTGTATATCTATCTATCTATCTATCTATCTATCTATCTATCTATCTATCTATCTATCTATCTATCTATATATACTTATATACACACATATATATATATATATATATATATATATATATATAGAGAGAGAGAGAGAGAGAGAGAGAGAGAGAGAGAGAGAGAGAGAAAGAAATAGAGAGAGTTATTTAGATTTTTCAATCATCTTTATTTATTAAAAAAAAAAAACAACTTGCATAAAAACACTATTGTTACACTTTTTTTTTTTACCTTTTTTTTTTAGTGGAGTGCAAAGTGAAGTTCCCTCTCAATGACAGGTCACAAAACTCTTCTGTGACACCATATTCCTTCAAAAACATTTAAAGAATCCATTGCTTTGTAAAAAAGAAAAACAATTACAATCCTTGATTTGATCATAACTGCCAACACCCTTTCAACATTGTATTCACTTTTTTTGCTCAATTTTATCTCTTCTACCAATATAAATGGCCATTTTGGCTTTACCCAAAATACATGACATTCATATTTTCGCCTTTGAACATATTTAAAACCTAAAATAAAAGTTTGCACAGAAAACTTCTCGTTAAAACAACTAAAAAGATTCTGCAAACTATCAAATAAAGGTTTTAGTCTTGAACAATACAGAAAGGTACAAAAACAGTTTCTCTCTGCAAACAAAAAGGACATTTTTTATGAACATCTGGATTTGAAACAGAAATAAAAGCATTAACAGCAATAATGGCATGCAAAATTCACCATTGTAAATGTCCATCTCTTTTAGCTAACGGTGGCATGTACAGTGCTCTCCACTCTGGTCTAACAATGTCACTCATCTGAAAAACAGTACGTCATGGTGTGTCAACTCTTTCATTTAGCCCCTTTTTGTGAAACGATTTTACACAAGCTTTGTAAAACATTTTTTCACTACTTTCATAAAATTTCTCAACTTTTCAGATTTTAGAAAAATTCCTGCATATTCACCTAAATTTGGTGAAAGATTTGGAAACGGATCCCTCTCGTTAGGGATAACTTCCCCTTCACAGTAATCTTGAAGCATTTTTGTCTCTTTCTTTGTAAAGGCAGAGTGCAGTTTCTTTAACACTTGTGCCATAATTCGAATGGATTTAACAAAAACACTACATCTTCAACTTTTTCAAAGTGTTGTAATCTTAGGTTTAATAATGTCTGCAGACATTGTCTCACATGCCCCTAGAATGTCCAAACGTGATCCATAAAGCAGAGGTTCCTGCAACGATGATGATGGAGAATCAGATCTTTTAATTTGAAAGTGGTCCCAGACTTTAAAAAGATTCTTGTAAAACTGTGGCAATCTGGAGGTGTTGATCTTTCCGGGATTTAACAAGAACAACGACTTGTACCAACATAGCCCTTCAGCGGTCTTTAAAATCGTCCTGGCCACAGCCTCCAGCTTAAAGGGGGGGTGAAATGCTGTTTCATGCATACTGAGTTTTTTACACTGTTAAAGAGTTGGATTCCCATGCCAAACATGGACAAAGTTTCAAAAATTAAGTTGTATGTTTGAAGGAGTATTTCTGTTCCAAAAATAATAATTTTTAGAGTATGGCTCTGTGTAACATTAGATGGAGCGGAATTTCCTTATATGGGTCCTGAGGGCACGTTTGCCGGAAGAGCGCGCGCTCCCGTATAGCAGAGCAGAGAGAGGCTGTGCACAGACAATCACTGATCAGAGCGAGAGCGTCGCGAAATGTCACAAAAGGAGTGTGTTTTTGGTTGCCAGGGCAAGACAACCCTGCACAGATTACCAAAGAAAAAACAGCATTTAAGGGACCGGTGGATTTTTAAAGAGCATCAACGGAGTTGTGCAAGTGTTTGTGTTTGTTCCCTGCATTTCTAAAATGCTTGTTTTACAAACAAAGCCCAGTTTGACGACGGATTTGCGTATCGTTTATTTCTTAAGGATAATGCAATCCCAACGAAAAAGGGTCACGATTGTGTGTTGGAACCACAGGCGGTGAGTAAAACTGCTTAAAATATCTCTGCCTCCTTGTTAGTGCGTCCCCTCCCATCGGAAACCCAGGTTCAAGCCCCGCTCGGAGCGAGTCGTTGCTGCTGCTGCTCTCGTTCAGTTTCAGCCTTCACAGCTGTACAGCTTCCAAACGCTCTCAACGCAAAAGCCTACTGGCGCTCGTGATTCTTTAGATCCGCCCACACGTCACGCCAAGCCCTTGTCCTCCTTCCTCTTTTGGTAAATATAATACATTATGAGGCATCCAATGCATCTTTTCCCGAAAAAAAAATCTATTAAAGGGACTGAATTTTAGCAACTCTCCATACAGGTGGATCAATGCAAGATAGTTGATGCCATAGAGAAGAGGCTACTAAATTATTAATAATCAGAGTACGTCCACTATATGATAAACTCTTTACAATCCATTTCCATTTCATGAGACAAACTTTAATTTTTTCAACTGTGCCCTCCCAGTTTTTTTGAACAATCGTTTAATTTCCTAAAAACACTCCTAAATATCTTAAACCATCTTTTCTCCAACTTAATCCAACTTTGTATTGCTACCCCTCTTTCCTACTTAACACTGCTTCTCTTTTACCCCAATTAATTATTGCTGAATATATGGTTTCAAAATCTCTTAAAGTTTTGAATAATAAATCCATGACACTTTGCTTATTAAGTATAATGACAACATCATCAGCATTTGCTGACAAACACAAAGTGCTGTTTCAGGCTTGTAAAGATACCCCTTCTAAAACTCTTCTCAACTTAATTATAAGTGATTCTATTGCCAAAGTGTAAAATATTCCTGACAAAGAACACCCCTGTCATACTCCACGACACTTTAAAAGGAGCACATAAGCCACCGTTAACTTTCAGTAGACTCTCAATGTCATTATAAAGAATTTTAATATAACCTATAAAATCAGAACTAAAACCAAATACTTTCAAATTTTTCCACAGGTAATCATTTTCCACTCGATCGAATGCTTTCTCTTGATATAAGGAAAATCAAACCCATGTCGATTCCCAATATTTTTGAAAAATCAAATAAGTCTCTTATAAAATAAATATGATCAAAAATCAATCTTCCCGGTACACAGTAAGACTGACCAGAATGGAAAACCTCTTCCAAAACCTTTCCTAGTCTGGTAGCTAAAACTTTTGAGAGCAATTTATAGTCATAGCACAATAATGATACAGGTCGCCAGTTTTTTATGTCTCGACTGCTCTTCTACAGCTCAGCAACAGAAGTCCTCCAAGTAGCAGAACTGCCAGCAGATCCTCCCCTTCACAGGCCAAAAAACTTTATAGAACCCAACTGGGATTCTGTCTATCCGAGGAGCCTTGCCATTCTCCATACTCTGGAGGGCTTCGTGCAGTTCTTCCAGGCTTATAGCTCTCTTGAGTTCTGCATTGGAGACCTTTGGTAGCTCTTCACAAAAAAACACTGCTCAACAACCCGATCTTCTCTGTGCTCACAACTATAAAGCTTTTCATAAAAACTGTTTGCTCTTTTCCGAATTTCAAAAGGGTCTGATTCAAGAGAGCTGGTCTCAGAAAATAAAGAATGTATAAAGCATTTCTGATCGTTCATTTTTTCTAGACTAAAGAAAAAAATTGAAGGTACCATCCATCTGGTCTATATTTTTAAAACGTGATCGCACTACAACCCCCTGTGCCTTTATTTTTTGTTTGTCAGACAAAACAGATTTCTTTTAAAAAGGGATTCAATATGTGTTTGATTTCCACTTGACTGTGCCGTTTCTTGAATTTCCTCTTCTAATACTTTTAAGAATTTGATTATATCTTTTGTGTCATTGTGAGTGTACTGTTGACATAGTTGTTTGGTTTGTATTTTGTAACTCCCACCACTTTTGTAAAGACTTAAAATTATGTTTTTATTTCCTAAAATTCTTCAAAATAATATATATTTTTTTCTCTAACATGTGCATCACTTAATAAATCATTGTTAAAGTGCCAGTATGCACTTTTAGGCTTAACAGAGTGTAAAGTTACTGTACATATTACAAGACTATGATCAGGGGCGGGTCTACGTGGTGGCCAGGGGGCACCGGCCCCCCCTGAAATTCGATTGGCCACCCCAGGTGCCCTCCCTATAAGATGTCTTGTGATTGGTTCATTTTATGGCCAATCATTTTATAGAATCTACTGAAGTTAGCGATTCAAAGAAGTGCAGCGTCGTCAGAAGGTGCGTTCCGTTCGACCGTAAGTGTACTGCGAAGTGGACTTCACAGGGTATTCCGCCATCTTAAGTGAGATTCCAATCCGAAGGGAGCGAACATGTTCAGTTCGAAGGGCACTGCGCACAGCACAGGGAATAAGGGAACATCGATACATCACTTCACAGGAAGTGGAGAGCGATTATCCCCCAACTGTCATTGCGCAAAGCACGTCATTACCAGTCAGAACGGCCGTCTTCGCTGACTTCATTCATATTCATTACGGATTGTAAAAAGGTATAATAATAAAAGTGACTAGAAGCAGACGAGGCTCTGCCATCTTTTCTTTATTTTACTTTATTTACCTCAGTGTTTACTATACGGCTGTGCGCGGGAAGAAGGCGCACGAGACCGCTATGCAATTATATGACCATTTATTAAAAACACATTTAGGCTATACAGTTAACCAAATAAAAGTTTATTTTCAAATATGCATGACAGCAGGGCTTCAATTCTGTTAATAGTGAAGTAATAGCAGCAATTGTCAATTAAAGTGTATAATAAACATAAGTTTTTCATTATATAGTACTCAATGATTTTTGATTGTATAGTGTACATATTTTAAATGTGATTGTAAATAAAAATTAAAATATGAATGTAGTCTTATATATTTATATCATAATCTACCCCATCTGTGACTTTCTTTGATGACGTTTGCAGGGCGTTCCAAATGAGCGGTTATTGCCAGTGAAGTCCACTTCAACTGATATACCGTGCTCAGGGAGTAGGGAGCAGTGAACACTGCGTAGGGACCCCGTCGAATGGAACGCAATTTGAGTAATTTCGTTCATTTTAGCAAAATGTAATTTTGTTACTTCCCCTAAATGTTACTTCCCCAACACATCTAGTAACGTTACTTAAGCAAACGTTAATCACACTACAAACAATACAAAACTAAAATGCTATAAAGATACAGAAAAGATTAATTAATTATTTACCTGGGTCTTCAGTCTGTGATTAACTCACCTCTTGTCTGACAAGTCTTCAGCTTCAAATCATTCCTTAATCACATGACAGATCCATGCGCTATTTCTGACATTTCTGACATTTGTCACTGTTTTTGTTACTGTTTCTTCTGGATCTGTGGTGTTATTATTTTATGAATAAATAAAACCTTGTTATAAATAAAATATTGATTAATTTGTCTTTTTGACTGTCTATCAGTAAATAAACACTAGGCTATATAATAATATAATAATCCAAGTATTTATAGCCTAGTTTATTTTTTAATCCAATTTTGAGTTTGCTGGTATAATAAATGTTTTTCCTAGGCAGACTTGACAAATTGGTCTAATATATACATAAACATAAAACAAAGAGCTGGTAGGTAACCTTTATGTATGTTTTAATATGTTTGTATGGTTTTCTCAGATCAACCCCGTCAGGCTCTGCTCTGCTCGTTGGTCGTGGTTGATTTCAATCCAATGTTCAGTCAACGTTTAATAAAACGCAATAAAAGTAAAATACGCTGGCCAACATCAAACAATAAACAGTCATGGTGATTTGCATATTTTGTTTCCGTTTATTTTGTGACAGTGACCACATAGCAAGATTGCACCAAAAAACAATATGCACAGAATGTTCCATAATAATACTTGTTAATGCATGAGAGTCAGTCAGTCAGTTAGTCAGTTAAATTGTCAGGCCTAACTTAGTCATTTACACGTGAAATTACGTGGATGCATTCTGTGCATTTCATTAACAATTTTTTTTTTTTTTTTTTGAGATTGAGAATAACAGACACACATAAATGTTTCTTTTGAAGGCAGGGAAGGCAGTGAAGAAGTAAAGATATAGGGAGTTTCTTTCAAAGAAAAAATAAATTATTTATTCTCAAATTTAATACATACAGGGATGACTAAAAACTACATTAATACAAAATGTGCTTTATTACTGCATTTGTTTACAAGTAACTTTATTCAAGTTAATAAATAATAAAATCAATAGGATTTGCGTAATATACTGTAGAATTTAGCTTTTTTTTTTAATTATTTTTGGTCACTGGTGGCCACCCCATTTGGAGGCAGTGCCCCAGCATGGCCCCCCCACTGAAAATGCTCTAGACACGCCCCTGACTATGATCTGAAAACCCAACTGGAATTATGAAACAATTTTTAAAAGTACTAAGATGGTAAATAGAATAGAATATATCCAGACATGATAATGACAACCTGTTATCACGAGCATGTGCCCATGTATACTGCTTTAAATTCCCATTTAGACTCCTCCATACGTCACATAAATAATTTGTTTTAATCATCTGAATGAGTCGCTTGTGAGAAAGCAAATGTGGCTCTACATGATTTATATCCATATTGCTTTCTGCACAATGAAAGTCTCCACCAAAAAATATCTGCTCCTCACCATTAGATTTGTTCAACGTCTCACAAAGGGTGAAAAAAAGCTCATTCTTTCTGTTGGTAAAGTTGGAGCATATGCACATATAAAAATAAAAGTGTGATTCTCAACCTTTAACAAGCTTCCATCCACAATCTCTTCCATC
This sequence comes from Carassius gibelio, assembly GCF_023724105.1. Lineage (NCBI taxonomy): Eukaryota > Metazoa > Chordata > Actinopteri > Cypriniformes > Cyprinidae > Carassius > Carassius gibelio. The sequence goes on from NC_068377.1 coordinate 17,356,037, forward strand.
TCGGTAGAGCAGGGAGTAAAACTATTGGAAAATCAAATAGCAACACCACCACTAAGTGAGGATTTAAAAAAAGGAGTCTAAAAAAAGAGACCTTTAAATTCTTTCGTCCATTCATCTGTATTTGCTGTGTCGCTATGTGTTTCTTGTAAAAGTAAAACATCAAGTTGCTTCTGATTCATAGTGTTATTTATTAATGTGCATTTTATACATTCCCTTGCTCCATTCACATTTAAGGATGCAATGTGAATGTCATCCATTTGAAAAGTATATTAAAAAAAAATTGACTTACACCATAAAGGAAAAAACAGCTAAAGAGGGCCAAAAAAATAATCATATTTACTGCCATTAAACATTAAATGTTAAGTTTTGTCACAAAATTTTTCAACCTATAAAATTCCTTATTTGTGAAACATCCCTCAGTCATGAAAGCCCTCGTATTTTACACAAAATGTTTTATATCTGGAAGCAATTTGTACTCCCCTCACGTTTTTCGACAACTTTAAAAACATCTTGATTTCACCAGCATCATACTCTCAGTCTGTGAGTGAGGAAATGTTTCAGTTTGGTCATTAGTGGATGGCCCTGGATCAGAAACATTATCAGTGCCTATATTTCTGACTTGGCTACCGGTTTCACCTGAAACATCTTGTATATTTGTACTATTATTATCTGGACAAGCGTGTACTAAGTGCCCAGTTTTCCCACAGCCAAAACACTACACAAAAACTGTAAAATAAAAGTAATCGGCTCTGAGTTTCAAATTCAGGTTGAGTTCATTTCATGTAAGTGAATCTCCTGGAAGATACTACGTGTATGATCAAGTCTGAGCCTTGCTTCACCACCCGATGCACCACAAATATCAAATAAATAAAGGATTGAAATGAAAAAGCGGGCATAAACCATTCAAACTCACAACACGCTGTCCACGCTCACTCAACAAACTTTTCGGCTTTGACATTACATAATATGCAATAGAGAAGTACTGTACACAGTATGGTGAGAAAAGGAGAATGCATCTCACAGCAGGAAACTGATAATACAGTATTCTGTGCTACAAAATTAAAATCAACTTTTCAATTCAATTTTTTTTCATTACCCCTCAAAATGCTAGGAAGTAAAAAGAAGTACCCAAGAATCGGAGACCAATCTGTTCCTGTTAAAATTTCCTCTCAGCTGGTTTACTTTATCTAAACATCTTTATGTTTTAAAGTAAACATATTTATCGAAACATCTAAATCCATCATATAACTAAATTTAAGTAAATAAATACATTTATGACTCATGACACTCCAGTGGCCTGTTACATGAAGCTCCATGAATAAACTCAGTCTTTCAGAGTAAGTTTAGGGAACTTTAGAAAACTAAACCAAACAAATTCAATCTGTTTTAGATCTTGGCCCTACATATGAATCCAGCAAGAAAGGTAAGTTTCAGTTTATTTGCGCCAACTCTCACTTTTAGGTACCATGAAAGTAGCTTCAAAATGACACACCTCTGACACAATAAATTCACTCCGCCAGTTTCTCTTGCTCCATATTAAAGGGCACCACATAGTAAAACATTGGCTATAAAATAATCTGGCTTTTAGAGATTACTATTATAATTGTTTTATAATGTATTATACCCTTAATCCGTCACACAATCCAGTTTAGTTTAATAATAATTAAGCATTTATTTAATATAAATATGTGAAGTATACATACGTTTTGGAATCAATAACTTTAAACATGACTAAATATGAGCTTAGATTTTAAAGTGTTTTTAAACCTATTCATATTTTCAACTATATAAACTAACTTCACAACTTTTTTTGTACTTGTATGGCTATGTGTTTTCTTTAAGATGTCCTCTTTCATGAATTACACTGTCATCTTGCTGTGTAAATGTGTTTAATGTTTGGTAGAGAACTCTAGTGAGGAGTGAATCAGAGTTTCAAAGCATGTGATTGGCTGTTTGTTACTTTGTCATAAACTCAGGATCAAAGCCTCAGTTGACAGCAAAATATGATAATCAGTGTCATGGTAACAACAAAGTCGGACTGGACTGGTTTGGTTTTGTCAACTTGAAACTAATCCTGGAACCCTGAGTTTCTTCAGCCACCATCATGGTACATGCCCCAGGTTCTGCATGCTCAAAATTGTTTTCTGTCAACTTTGAGATTTGATCCAGGGTTTGTGATTAACTCTAGAGTGCGTGCACCTGAAATTGTGAGACGTGCAGCAAACAGCCAATCACAGGGAACATGAAGAGCATCAGAACTGATACACTTCTCATGAGAGTCGGCACTATTCACTTACCTGCTGAATATTAAGAGATGTTGTTATCAAAATACAATTAATTTAAATACATTTACATGGCAGAAATAGACACTGATGCTGCAGTAATATGACTATGCAAATACATTATATATTATTAGGCAATATAAAATTCCTGACAAGGACGCGTCCTGGGAAAATGGCTCCTATAGTCCCCCTATATTATGCTCTTTTACAGAGTCTTGATTTTGTTTTGGGTGTGTACTGGAACAGGCACTCATACTAGGTTGTTTGAAAAACACATTATTTTTAACATATTTTTCATTATTACAACACCTCTCTCCCCAGTATGGCATGGATGGCTGGAATAATTCCTGTATCAAATAAAGCCCCCTCTTCTGAAATATACGAAATGTACTGTGATTGGTTAGCTGGGCCAGTGTGTGATGTGATTGGGAGCACTCTGTGCCTGGTCGGGAAATGCCGTGCCCCTTTTAGATAGCTGTAGCCACCAGCTGGGAGCTTATAATGTTGCCTTAAAAACAAATACATTTGGGTGTGATTTAAACCTGAATGATTGTAACCGCTCTTAAGTGTGTCTACCTTGGGAAAGCTCAACCAGGGGCCCGTTGCACAAAAGTAGAATTGAGCTAATAATAATAACCACTGTTTACATCATGGCTGTGTCATTAATATCACTGTGTTTATGAGGTAGTAATGATGAGATTTTGTGTTGACAGGTGAATTCTCTGGTGTGTTGCTGGGAGACAGGGCATATGGACCCCTAGGACCCCTAGGAAGCACATCAGGCCTACCACCATGCCCATGCCAGGACCAGGGCCAGAGTTGAAATGACCTTTGGCCTCTTGAAGGCACGCTTTCAGTGCCTTCATAAATTAAGGGTCAGGCCTGTGAGGGCATGTGACATTACTGTGGCTTGTGCTGTCCTCCACAATGTGGCCTTCCTGAGGAAGGAGAGTGCCACTAGCCATGGACTGGGACAGTCCCGGAATCTTCCCTGATGATGACAGGGGTCAGCTGCTGAGGGACCAATATATGTTGAATTATTTTAGTTAGTATGTGTGCTTTAAATTTTGGTTAAATTTAAAACCCTGAGGTAGAAGAGGAATTTTTTTGTATATATATATATATATATATATATATATATATATATATATATATTTTTTTTTTTTTTTTTTTTTGATTTGGCCTCTTATGATGTTTATGCTGTAATGTGTGTGTAATATAAGCTTGCAGGGAGGCTACTACATCCATTCATTTGTCTGTTCAGTTGATGTGTATGGATTTGTCTTGCATTTATTTCAGTGTACAGACATGTGGGGTGTGTTATATTCAGACCTTTGAATGTGTATTTATCCTTAAGTTGTAAAATATGCTTTTGATTCTGTGCTTTCCATCTTGTGTGACTTCAGTTTCGAAATGAGCTGATGGTTTACCGGCTTAGTTTTTTCCTTATTTAATAAATGAAAATAATGTTACACCTTGGTTTTTTTATACTTATATGGAATGTGTATTTTATATGACAGAGTATTAGGGCCACACTGAGGAAGAAGGAAAAAGTCATACATTTATGAGGCTCCATCTGTGGAAAAGATGCATATTCGTTTTACAGTCCTAATACTTATGACAATGTTATGCTGACAAAACAGTACTAGGAGACAAACAAAACAAAACAAAAGAGGGAACCGGATGAAACGGGAACGAGAAGGTAAGGGGAAGTCTCGGGAGACAAGAACATTAGTAACACAAGGTAAGGACTCCATACAGACAACAGAGAAGGACAGCAATATATAGGGAGACTAATGACAAAGGATTAACAGCACCTGTGCGATTTAATTGGAGTGCAATTACTGTGAAGACAGGACCAGACTAGAGGAATTAAAGTGCCTATGTTGAAGTGCCTAAGGAGAAGTGGGCTCACTAGGGAACACCCAGGAAAACAGAGACTGACAGCGTGACACAAAGTCTGTGAATTTTCTTTTTTTTTTTTTTTTCTGTGACCCTAATATTATATAATTTTATACATAGCCTTACAGTCTATGGGGAAATTGTAAATTATCTAATGATAGCAACATCATCTAAAAATCATAATTTATCCATAATGATTGAAATTAATGATCACAAACGTTTAAATAACGACAGTGGGTCAAGTTATATGTGATAGGAATGTATATTGGACAGTAGAATAACTATTGGTTTCCGTTTGTGGTGACTGCTGACTGACATAAGGGATGAGATTAAATAGATCCTGGAATTTAGCCTGGTCTGGAGAAGGCTATCTCCACAGAATAAATCTCCATGGTAATTTATACCTTCACCAAGATATCCCGGCTTAATCCCTTATCCTAGTTTGTGCAATAGGCCGCAGGTTTTGTCCCATTCGTCAATATTTTTGATATCACAAATCCCGGAAAATATGCGTTGTAGTCTTTTAGATCTTGTATAATTAATAAGCACGACTTTATTCCAAACAGCAACTTCACATGTTTTTCACTAAGCACCCTTCTTCTTCTCCCTCTCTATATCTGTTGTACACACTTCTTCTTACAATACAACTTGCCTAGAGGTAGCATTCAAAATTACAGTACATGACACAACATAGTCCAAACGAGTCGTTTGTTGTAGTTTTTGAAAAAAAGTTTCTGTTAAATAAAATATCTCCTTTTGAAGTGGACTTTCAGCTTTGCAACTTTGCAGATCTTTTTTATGCTCAAACAACAAGATTACAGACTAACTAAACTTGAAAAGGTGAAAAAGCATAATAAAGGACCCCTTTAATTGTCAGTTCATATACCCTAATATTTAAATATATCATATGAATTATAAATCATTATCATTCATATAATATGAACATTTTTCTTACAGATGACTGGTCCAGTTTGGGTTTGCAATCTCTAACCCAGGATACAACCTGCTGTTGAGCAGGGTAGCTGTGTAGCTTAAGTTTGTTACCAAACCACATTATTGAGACCGAAAGCTCAGGGTTTGCTCAAAATAAATGTGAACTTACCTGGGTAATAAACCCCAAAATTGGCTGCATGCAACAGGCCTGAGTGATTCACTATTGACGTTTATATTATTAGCTGTGGCCCATAATTTCTCTTGTTATTGGAAGGCTGATGCTCCTCACCAGGAGATTAGCTACTCATCACTGAAATGAAATCTTTCCCCATGAGGCTGGTCTTAACTTCTCATTAGCTGGGGGTCTGAACAATACCACTCTACTCAGATGACATCTGGAAAAAAAAAATGAAGAGAGAGAGTGAGAAAGAGAAAGAGAGAGAGAGAGAGAGAGAGAGAGAGAGAGAGAGAGAGAGACTTTGACTTTTAAGGTCTCTTTATTACAAAAAAAAGTTTAAAAATTATAAATTGCCATCAATTTTTTTTTTTTCGACAGCATATTAAAACAAACATTCCTCAAACATAAAAAATCAAAACTTCATCAGAGTCAACTTCACAAATGCATTGATTAACTTCCCATTTATATTTAAACATCTGCAGATCATTTATCAACTTATAATAGCTATACTCTATACTAATACGGGATTTTATTAATCCCCTCAATATTAAAATAGCATCAGTTGATCCCTTTTCATTTAGTTTACTTTTCCTCGACAACCATATAGCCATCTTTGCTTGACCAAATAAAAAGTTTAATAGAACATGACTCCTCATTTTACTTTTGCTATATTTTGGGCCAAAAATAAACCTTTCAGGTGTGAATACTTCCCCTAGAGCTTGACACCACTCTTCAATTTTATCTAATATTGGTTGTAATCTTTCACAATTAAAGAATAAGTGGAAAACAGTTTCTTGAGTTCCACAAAAAGGACAGCCCTCCTGGACTTGTGGATCGAGGTGTGCTCTTTGTCTGTTTGTGGCTCTTTTCTCAATGGGAGGTTTGTACAAGGTCCTCCAGCAACCTTTAGGGGAAACACCTGACCCAAAAAACTCCTGCCACTTCGACTCCTTCACATTCTGAAGTTGAAGAAGATGAGATACCTTTAGACACAATCCATAAAGATCTTTCTTTCCAGCAAGTCTAAAAAGTCCCGGCTGGGGTGTCTTAAAAGAAAGCAGACCATTTTCCATTTCTTCCCATGTTCTAAAATCAGCGGAAAAAATTAGGTCCGGGAAGTCAGGAAGCTCTTCCTCTTCAGCCGGTGTCTCTAATAACAGTCTATAATCGGGTGGTAAAAACTCAAAGATTTGATTCAACAGTCTGTCTGCCACTCTGACTGATCTCATACCCAGTTTTAAAGCCAAATGTTCAGCAGAAATCCATCCTTCTTCAGAAACAAAATGTCCAATTTTGGTCATATTTGCAGTCCACAGCATTTTTCTGAGGGATCCTGATTTAAAAGCATCTAAATCCAGTGATGCATTAAAAAACAGTGGTTCTTCTCTCAGCCATAGCCCCTTCACACCATTTGGTTCTCGAGAGAAACTGAAACAATTCCATATATTTAACATTGATCTGTAAAAAGGTGTCAATCCTGTCAGGTTTAGCTTTTCAGTGTCCATCAGAAACAGATGTCGGTCTAATCCCATTTTTCATGCTCTCTTCAAAAGGGCACAGGCTGTCCCAGTCCAGCTCACATCTTCATCATACAGGAATCTCTGAGCCGCCTGAAGTCTAAAAGCTCTGACTCTGGATTTAATGTCCAGCAACCCTTGTCCTCCTTCCTGTGTTGGCAGATAGAGCACTGGTGCCTTCAACCAATGTTGTCCTGACCAGAAGAAATCCACCAGGCACTTTTGAATTCTTCTTACCAGGTCTTCCGGAGGCTCTAAAATCATCATTTTATGCCACAACGATGATGCGATCAGATTTGGCTGAAGAAGCATTCCCATAACATTCCAAAGCCAACTTTACACAATCAACATCATTTTGATTACTGATTAAAACCGTGACGTCATCCGCATGTGCAGAGAGCTTGATAGGACACTTAAAATCCAATGTATTGACCTGTAGACCTGTCAGCTGTCTTCTCAGTCTGCATAGTGAAGGTTCAATGGCTATACTATACAACTGACCGGAGATAGGACAGCCTTGCCGAATTCCTCGTTTTACTTTCACAGGAATACTGAGGCCACCAGCCATTTTAATCATGCATGTGGCTCCAGCATACAGTAGTTTTATTTTGGAGATAAAAATGTCTCCAAAACCAAAAGCTTTTAATGTATCAAAAAGAAAAAGATGATTAACTATGTCAAAAGCTTTTTCTTGGTCTAAAGACAGAAAACCTATATTAGTTTTACTGTAAGAGGCAAAGTCAAAAATGTCCCGTACCAGATGTAAGTTATCTTGTATCGATCTACTTTTTATACAATATGTATTATTGTATGCAGTACATTATTTACCCTATTGGCCAAACATTTTGAAAAAAATTTATAATCGGAACCTAAAAATGCTACAGGTCTCCAGTTCTTTAAAAATGTCAGGTCACCCTTTTTAGGGAGAAGTGTAAGAACTGCCCGCTGACAACTCAGAGGAAGCACAGCTTCTATGATACATTTTTTGATTACCTCAAAATAATCAGCACCAATAACATTCCAAAAAAACTTATAAAATTCAGCAGGTAGTACATCCAGTCCTGGGGTACGTCCTGAGGAAAGTCCAATAACAGCATCAGTGAGCTCTTCAAAAGTGATTTCAGTGTCTAAAGATTGTCTGTGTTCCAATGTTAAAACAGGAAGATCTTGAAACAGTTGATTTCTGCACTGTTCATCTGAGTCGTCATCATCATACAGATTAGAATAAAAATCCACAGCAAGTTTCCGCATCACTATAGGGTCTGAAGTATTATGTCCATTGTTGTCCTTTAAAATGTACATCTGCTTTTCTTGACCTGCTTTTCGCTCCAAATGAAAAAAAAATAAGAAGAAGGTCCGTCCATATCTCTTATCGTTACAAAACGGCTTCTTACAAGTGCTCCTTTTACTTTTTCATTTAAAAAGGAGCTTAGCTGATTTTTATTTTCAATCCATAGATCTTGTAGATTCCCAGCATAAGTATCATTCATTTTCTTTTCAATGTCCATGATTTCCTTTTCCAACCACTCCAAAGTCTTTTTCAGAACAAAAGAGGATGAGATGTATATTGTTGACAGAACCCTCTAATGTGCACTTTGCCAACTTCTCACCATTGAATAACACTTTCATAGGTACACTTTTCACTTTTCCAAGCCTCCCAAAAACATTTAAAATTCTCACAAAAAAGCTTATCATCCAAGAGTTTAGCATTGAAATGCCAGTAATAACTCCTATCCTTTCTTTCAGTTAGTATATACTCAACTGTAATAAGCTTATGATCAGAAAAAAACTATTGGGGTGATGGCTGTATTAACAATCATATTTCTCATATTGTGTGATATATAAAATCTATCCAAACGTGCAGCAGAAACACTTCCATTACCGACTTTCATCCATATATACTGCCGTACTGATGAATTTTGTTCTCTCCATACATCTGAGAATTTAAAATTTTTTAGAATATTAGCTAAAGATATACTTGACTTTGCATGAGGTTCTTCTCCAATCCTATCTTGTGTAGAGTCTAAAGTGCAGTTCCAATCTCCACCTAGTACAATAACATCACCATCCTGCTGCTGTTTTAAAAAGTGCTCTAGTTTAATAAAAAAAAACTGTACTCTGTCTTCTCCTATATTAGGAGCGTAGAGGTTTACAAACAAAAATTGCAAATTTCTAATCTCAGCTCTTACAGCCAATAATCTCCCTGGTACCACTTCATGTTCTGATAATATTTTTGTTTTGAGAACAGGGGAAAAAAGCACAGCTACTCCTGCACTTACATTAGTCCCATGACTAAGAATTCTTTCACATTCCCACCACAAACCCCAATCAGCCTCATTATTTTAATTACTATGGGTTTCTTGCAAAAAAACAACACTCAAATCCAGGGGCGATTCTAAGATTTTGATTTTAGGGGGGCTCAGCCCCCAATAAGGGTATGATTAAAAAATATTATTTGACTATTAGGGTAGGGTTGTGTACTACTAACCTTATTGCAATCCACTATTCCATTGTATTCCCTGTATTTCATATATGGGAGTAGGAGTACTGACTGAGCCATATATAACACTGTAAAAAAAAAAACTAATACAGTTTTTTACATGTGACCAGTCACTGGAAAATTTTGAATTGGGAATGTAGATTTTTTTTTTTTCTTTTTTTTTTTTTACAATAAAGACTTCCTGATTCAGTATTAGGACATTCATGTTTATCCTTTGACGATACCACTGCTTTTTCTTATGAAATGTACGTGGAAATTGGCAGAAAATTAAAACAACATAAGGGTTCAATGACTGCAATGAATCTTGGGAATACAGTGGTATTGTGTGTGTGTGTGTGTGTGAGGCTGTCTGTTCTATTCTCACCTGACTGTTGCTCATTTGCAGACCTACTCCCGCACAACAAAAAAATGTTGTATATCCATCTACAATGAAATATAAATTATTATATTTTATTTTTATTATTATTATTATTATTATTATTAATTTTTAGCTTTTTAGCCTTTATAATCAACAATACGGTTGGTTATACATCAAGTCAGCCCCTGAACATTTATTTCATTTCAAATCATTTAACTAACCAGCTAATATTCATTAAGAATATAGACAAAACATGTATTAATGTAATTGTCTATTGGCAATATGTTTAATCTGTTCTATATTTATTAATATTTATTAAAAATAACATCATTATCAATTTGCCACTTCTATAAATCAATTACTTAAAAAAAAAAAATCACAGATCCCTTTAGCCTACTCTTACTCTAATATATGTATCATGATACACTAATGATTAATTATTACTTAATACAAAATTATGTTTAATAATAGAAAACAAAATAACTCCACATGATGTTTCTCTCTCTGTGCCATTTAGTACTTTCAGACAATGATGTGTATCATTAATAATTTATTTTACACAATAATATGTTTTCAATTTCAAAAAGTAAATTAAAATAAATCATGATCGTTTTCTAAAGTATGTTTTCATGGGTGTTAATCGCTTCATTTTTGTTGGAAGAAAAAAAAAATCTGTCACACTGTGATAAAGGCTGAAAGTGAACGCAGCGAAGACGTACTGGTATTGGATGCGAGAACACACACACCACACGCACGCACACGCGCACACGCACACACACACACACCTTGTACTCTCTGATGTTCGCTCTGCTCGGCGCCCCTGTGGATTGAAAAACGCGCTGAATCCATGCAGACTTAGATCAGGGGAGGAGCCGGAACTTGATGCAGCTTGCCACCGTCTCAAATGAGATTTTAAAGGGGACTGAAGCGATCACTAATTAATTAATCAAATAATTTTTAGGGGGGCTGGGCATAAGTTTAGGGGGGCTGAAGCCCCCCTAAAAAGGGCCTAGCGACGCCCCTGCTCAAATCTTTCAATCGAATTATTTCTGATAGTAAACTAATTTTCTTTCCATCCCTCATTCCATTTTCATTAATTGGTCCCACCCGCAAGATCTCCATAAGCAAAGGGAAAAAGAAGAGGAAAGAACAGAAAGACATAGAAATGTTAAAAGCCATTAAGATTTCGTTTTTCCCCTCGCTTTCCCTGACTTTTTGCCTTGTCTAAGGCCAGTAAGATGTTTTTTTAGACGATACCGCTTCTGTTGTGAGAGCTCATCAATGCTATTCACCTTCCTAGCCCACATCACAGAAGCAGTAAATTTATCAATATCAGGAAAATAATGACTTACTTCAACACCAGCTTTACCTTTAGTTTTATCCAGAAATGCATTAATTTCTTCAACAGTGTACAAATCTTGATCCGTTCCTCTCAAGCCCTCAGTCCACTGTTCCTCATCTACTCCATCATCCGTATACTGGGATAAACTATCCACCTCCTCAACCATATTTTCCTCTAAGTTGTCAGCCTGTGCCACATCCTTAACTTCACACACATTTTCCACACCACTCTGTGCCTCACTCTTTTCAATCCCATCTGTCACATCTCCATGTTTATCAGGGACAGAACTACATCCAGCTTGCTCCACACTCACAGCACATACATTAATTTCACTCACCTCCTGTATCTTCCCCTCCTCTGTAGGCCCTTCATCCTGCTCTTCAGTTCCCTGTTCTTCACTTTCACTCTTTCGCTGATCTGTATCATTTACATCCTCACGAGAAGTAGATGCACGCTGGTCATCTTTATGCAGAAATGCAAAACGTTTGTGACCCAAGACTCCGCATTCATAGCACTTTAGGTTCTCAGTGCTAGCGTAAACCATGTATGAATTCTCCCCATGATTAACACGGAAAGAGACCTCTAACGTACAATTCGGCGAATTCAAAAACATAAAGACTTGGCGTCTAAACGAGAGGACGTGTTTAAGCGCATTATTTTTACATCCAAGCAGAATCATTCTTACAGGGCTGGTGATCTTTCCAAACCTCTGCAGTTCTTTCGTGATGGTCTCGTTAGTTATAAACGGCGGAACATTTGAAATGATGATCTTGGTTGCTGGAGCGGATAGCGGGGTTATCGTAACAAACGCTTCCCTTACCCATATTCCGCTCACAGTCAACTGGTTAACATGAGAGTCTGATTTTAAAAACACAACGACAGCCTTGTTCATCCGCGAAGCAGAAATGATATTATCAAACCCCACTTGTTCCTGCGTCTGAAAGACCGCACCACCAGAACAAAAACCTTTTGTTTTTACTATTTGTCAACTAAACAGCGAGGGGAAAAAAGAAAAAAGTGGGAGAAAAAAAATAAGTTTGAAAACAAAGATTCCACAATCAATCTCACAGCCACGCTCCGCTCGCTCCACAAACGCCCACGCCCACGCATACGCACGAGAGAGAGAGAGAGAGAGAGAGAGAGAGAGAGAGAGAGAGAGAGAGATTGACTTTTAAAAACACTTTAATTTCCAAAATAATTTCCAAAAAAACTGACATCAACCACATTAACAAATACAAATCTAATTACCAATTAAATACCAGATTCCCTGATTCATTATATTCACCAAAACCGCTCCAAAACCCCATCTCCATTTGATTAGCCTGCCGATAAAAGATATATCAATGACCGCTCTTGACTTCACCAAAGACTTAAAAAGAGGCACCATGTTTACATCCTCTCCAAAATTTTTACACTGATGGGTTTTATAAATTGCTAGTTTAGCTTGCCCTATTAAAAAAAATTACTTGCCAAGTCTTATTGCGAGAGTGAAAATTAAGTTTTAGTTTCATAACAATGGAAACACTGTCATTTCGGAATAGTTTTTTTTTTTTTTATCGACATTTAGAAATTATTGCGAAAGTTTTGAACAAATCTGTAATGGAAAAGCAGCTTTAGTTAACTACATAGTTTTTTGACATTCCTATACACAAGTTCTCTTTGGATTAGTGGCATTGTTAACATTCAGTGGCACCGATATGGCTGACTTAAGCCCCTTTCACACTGCCATTCCGGCAAATACAGGGGTAAAGTGTTCCTGCAATTTTTCCCTGGTCGCTAGATTTGGCACTTTCACACTGCCAGTGATGACCCGGTATATGTGCGTGCTTTCACACACAATCCTTGAAGATCCCGTAACGACACGTGACATCAGCGCGTGACGTGTAATGTACGAGTCGACAACGCTTGGCACGTTATACTTTAACTGAAGCAAGCAAACGATCTCTGAGTCAGCGCGTAAAGTGAGGAACTAACTGATCTCTGCTTCATTACAGTTTGCACATATGTTTGCACATATGTAAAAATAAAAATTGCTTTGTCAGACTGGGGACCCCCCCCCCCCAACTATATAAAATAATAATAATAATAATAATAATAATAATAATGGTAAAACAATCTAATAGCATGAAAACTTTGGACATATTTCATACTTTATGAATTTATAATGTATGTGTTTGTCACAAAATTCTGAAATACTAAATATTTAATCTAAATACATATTCTTGGCACATTTAAAAAAAAAAAAAAAAAAAAAAAAAAACAGTCTACAGTGATCAAGTATACAAAATTTCTCTGCAGCTCATTTAATAGATGCTTGTTGCATAAACTGCAGTCTAAGTGAACAGGAATTAGAAACTTATATTTACAGAGAAATACCCCACCCCCCACATAAAGTACATTTAGAATGACTGTACCATCTCCCTCTTACACACATATTCATGTAATCTTATTTGTGTTTTACATCATGTTCTTCATTTCCTTAATTTCAGATTTTCCATTCCAAGTGGTTGAGATGCACATTGTATTGCTATGTAAATGTCAAAAGATGCCATATCGTGTGAATGACAAAATGGTAATGTAACACAGTAAAACCAGGCCACTTCTGTCTAATTCAAGGTGGAAAACATGATTTTGCTGTTTGTGGGCAAAGCAGTACACATATTTGCAAAAAAAAAAAAAAAAAAAATGGACAGAGAGTTTCTGAGCTTTCTCTTCAAAGCAATACAAAAAATGTATTCAGTATTAGGAAATTCAAGGTCTAGTAATGTAAGTAATTTATTTGCAAAAAAAAAAAAAAAAAAAAAAACAAGAGGAAATTGTCTGTGGATACCTTTTAAATTTGCATACACATTTCCCCCCCAAGTCTTTTGACCAATAATTACTTATCATATACAAAGGGAAGTACATTCTGATGTACCAGCATATTAATGTTGACTGAATTAGAGGAGAAAATTCATCTGTACACTAATTTGGATGGTGAAATACCCCATTATATATCAGATTCTGACATGCTTTGATCTCAATTTTGGACTGTGTTTGCTTTTGATGCATAATATACATAACAAGCACATAAGGGTGGAAAAGGAAAAAAAAAAGTAATTGTTTCTCACATTAGTGATTACAGCTCAGAACAGTCTATATCTACTATTAAAGTTGTATTTTTTAATGATAAGGCAGGATGTTTTAGAAGGCTTTGAAATTAAACAGCTCAAACAAATTAATCAGAGTTTAATTAATTCTCTTCTGTCAATAGCATACATTTAATTAGAGGTTACAGAGCAATTTAAAACCACAAGTGGACAATATTGACAAACATGTATTGCCACAAAGGAGGAAGAAGACCTCTCCTGTCAGCATACAGATATTTTAATTAAAATATTAATTGGTTGGCATTCAAAGTTCACAAAAAAAAAAAAAAAAAAAGCAGGCCAACTTTCAAGGTGAAAGGCTGAGTTTATCTCTGGTAAGAGAGTGTCTTCAGCATGATGTGCTTTTCGCTGTATAACGTCATGCAAAGAACAACAAAAAAAATGACTGGAGAATTGCCAGTACAGGTTTGTGGAAGATACCAGGGCTCTTCTAAGCATCTGGACCGAGAACAATGTACAGCGCCAGTTTGATGGTGTCTGCATGAATGAAGACGTAATAAAATACATTGTTGCTGAACTCACAGCACAGTACAATGCAAGTAAAAATAAGTTTAAGAAATTGCGGGCTCAGTATAAAGCCATAAAAATGCACAATGGACAAAACGGTTCCTAGAGAAGGTCCTGTCCGTGGTTTGATATTATGGACGGTGTGCTGGGTCACCATCCCTCCATTAGTGGAGAGACCACTCGAGATACCATGGCAGCTAAAACAGTCAGTGAGTGAATGTACTTTGCTAGCAACTCAATGTTTACATGCAAAACAGATAAAATATTGCATGCATGTGTATTTATTCATATATTTATTTATAAAAAAAAAAATATAAAAAAAATATATAAAAATAAATAAAGGACCGTCTGCATCTTTGCTGCTAACATCTACACCTGGTACGCTACTATAAACAGATTTCAACAATGATTGTATTTTTTTGTATGTTTCTTGTCAGTAAATAATTGTGCCTAGATGAATGTTTATTATAGAGAGACACGATGGCCAACAAGAGTGCAGTCTCGGGAGTACCCCCCAGCCTGCGAGGGGCGATGGGGGTATGTGACAAGTGGGGCAGCTGAACAAATATTGCTGATGCATATTTTCCCCATATTTCCATTGCTGGGGAAGTCATGGCCTGACGGATAGCGACTCAGACTCGCAAATCGAAAAGTTGTGAGTCCGAGCCTCGGGCCGGCAGGAATTGTAGGTGGGGGGAGTGCATGTACAGTTCTCTCTCCACCTTCAATACCATGACTTAGGTGCCCTTGAGCAAGGCATCGAACCCCCAACTGCTCCCCGGGCGCCGCAGCATAAATGGTTACCCACTGCTCCGGGTGTGTGTTCACAGTGTGTGTGTTTGTTCACTGCTCTGTGTGTGTGCACTTTAGATGGGTTAAATGCAGAGCACAAATTCTGAGTATGGGTCACCATACTTGGCTTAATGTCACTTTCACTTCACTTCACTTTAAACAACTGTTGCGGAGCAACATTATAAGGTGTGTGTTCAGCATCTTCATCATGGCCACCACCCCACTCTGCCACAAATCTATCCATGTATAATTCACACAGATTGTGCAGTGTTCAACATGTGTCTACCATATCAACAATAACATTGCAGTCATTTCTTTTACTGAGACATTCCATCATCCTTTCAACCTCCCAAATGCATTCTTAAGCACGCAAAAGGCTCAAATGTTCTCACATTGTATAGTCCTTGACCCTCTGTAAGCCAGCCAGTGTCAGGATATGGTTTTAACAACAATTTCTACAATGGGTAAGCAGAGTCCCCAAGAATAAAGTAGCCTACATCAGTTCAACATTTTTTTTTTTTTTTTTACTCTGCCAGAGAAAGCATTACTGTCTGTGTGAGGATACTAGCATCATGTTCCCTTCCTGGCTGTGTAAAGGGTGGACTTTAGATTTGCGCTGTGGGGTTACAGGCTCGACAGTGGAAACACAGCTTGCTTTTGGTCTTGATGCTTGTGGCTCGAGTCCATTGGCCCCGTGCGGCACACCCTTAGCCCTTGCTCGCACTGGCCCGACAGTGGAAAAGCGGCTAATGATAATATGAACCTTTAAGGGAAGCAGGGCCGTGCACAGACCTTTTGAGGGGCATGTGCTGAAACTGAAAAAGGGCACCGCCTCCCTTTTTTATATCAATTATATATATTCTCTTTTTTAGCTATTCTGTATGGTTTTATAAGCTAATTTATATTATTTGGTTAACATGATTATGAATGACATTGAGAAGAGGAGAAGGTGAGCAATAAGTCAAGTATTTTTGACAAACTTTTTTGAAATATAATTGAAGTAATTATGTCCAACTCAATTCCAGATTATAAGAAACTATAGACATACCGTTACTATAACATATCCAACATGTATCCGCCTACCTGGCACAAATTTGATACTGTGGTGGACCAGGGATGTTGGTCTCTTGAAGGTCTTTTATTCACTACACTTTCCCTAAAATAAGCCAGCAATGAAAAAATAAATAAAAATAGTGAGTCCTCGGACCCGATCTGATCTACAACATGCTTGATTGTGAGCATTTTGAACTTCAATCTCATAACTGAACGATTTAAGACCCTCAAGTCTATAATTGGATGCAACCCCTCATCCTTCTTTGGAACTGTAAAATACCAGCTGTAGAACCCAGACTCCCCGTCTTGAGGAGGGACCACCTCGATGGCCTCCTTCTCTAATAGGGTTTTCACTTCCTGTTCCATAACCAGACCCTACCTGGGGCCGGCTATCGTCGGAATGACCCCGTCGAATATCTGCAGTGCAGAGCCGAACTGAATACTGTAGCTTTTTCTACTGTGTGCAGGACCCATTGAGATACATTTGGCAGTAGTTTCCATGCTGCTAAATAATCTACTAAGGGAATCAGTCTCTCGAGACTGACGTCTGGTGTAAGAGGCCCCCGCAGGGGTAGCGAGCGTCTCAGCCCCTCTACGCGCACGGGCGGAAAATGCTGAGAACAATGCCTGCTGGGGACCGCTGCGCCCTGGAACACTGGCAGGGTTGGCAGACCGGCCTCCAGAGAGCGCTGAGGCGAGACGGCCACCGTGTAATGGTTCACAGTCTGAAGTACGACCCTCAGATCCGCCTTAGGCTGGGAAAACCCTGGTTCAGAGTGTTGCATCAGCCTCCGGTCCCGACGCAGGGGGAGCGCGGGCGGCAACGCTCTGAATATAGACTGAGAGGGCTGCTCCCTCCCAGCAGCCCCTCCAGTATATATAATTTCTCAGAGTGAGATAAATGTCGTTATATTCCTCCGAATTTAATGCAAACAAACAATCAGACGAGTAAACACGATCTGCCTTGTTGGTATAATTCATATCTAACTTCTCATAGTCAGATAGATACTGAATTTAATTCCTCAGAATTAATGCAGTTAACCAATCAGACGAGCCACTTAGTCACACAAACAATATTAATCTCCTCGGAGATAAGCAGCTGCGAGTTCACAGAGGGGGAAGGAACTGCTGCGCGTGCTTCCGAACCTCGAGTATGAACTCTAATTCAAGGGAAAATGGGTGGAAATAGATCTGGATTCACCTTTCAGATGTCTCATCTTAGCTTTGCTCTTTGACTATTGCTTGCTCTTTGAGGAGCTAATAGTGACAAACAACAATAAATAAGACTGACAAGACAGAATGACATGCACACACAGAGAGCTTGCTGAAATACATGAAGCTGAAGCCAGCTGCACGGCTCGTGACTTTATAGCTTCCGGGTCGCTTACGTTAGCCCTCCCGTGACGTCACACTCTTGTATAAGACAGATTGGATGTGATATTCAGAGTCGCTCATGCTAAATGCGTTCCCCAAAGCACATTTGATGCAGCTCGAGTTCCTGAAGAGGAACACATTGAAACTCTTGCTAAAACACTGCAGAAAACAACAATGCTACAACTATAGTTCTGATACTTTTCAGCAATAGAAGTATAACAAAAAAGTACTAGAAATTTATTAAAGTAGTTTTAATAGCATTTCACTAATTTTTATTTCATTTATTATAATTATTTTAGTCAAGTGTTTACACAGCATATGCTGCTGTGCTTTTTAACTCAAGGAATTTATTATTGTAATGTACACAATATATAATACATTCAAGTTTTCTAGATATGAACGTGTGTGTACTGTACATGTGTGTTTTTTTGCGGGAAGTTGTGGCCTAGTGGTTAGAGAGTTTATCTCCTAACCATAAGGTTGTGGGTTTGAGTATCGGGCCGGCAATACCCCGACTGAGGTGCAGTTTAAGATATTTTAGATTTAGTCCGAGAGCTCTCAGTCCCTCCATTGAAACTGCGTGCACGGTATACTGTCCATGTCCAGAAAGGTAATAAAAACATCATCAAAGTTGTCTATGTGACATCAGAGTGTCAGTTAGAATTTTTTGAAGCATCAAAAATACATTTTGGTCCAAAAATAGCAAAAACTATGACTTTATTCAGCATTGTCTTCTCTTTCGTGTCTGTTGTGAGAGAGTTCAAAACAAAGCAGTTTGTGATATCGGGTTCGCGAACGAATCATTTGATGTAACCTGATCTTTTTGAACCAGTTCACCAAATCGAACTGAATCATTTTAAACGGCTCGTGTCTCCAATACGCATTAATCCACGAATGACTTAAGCTGTTAACTTTTTTAATGTGCCTGACACTCCCTCTGAGTTCAAACAAACCAATATCCCGGAGTAATTCATGTACTCAAACAGTACACTGACTGAACTGCTGGGAAGAGAGAACTGAAGATGAACACTGAGCTGAGCCAGATAATCAACGAAACATTGACTCAGTGTTAGTCAATTTTAGTCATTGACTCATGAACGAAACATGTTGCATAAATATTAGTACAACTTAAGGTTTTTTTTTTTTGTTTTTTTTTTTGTACCTTGTATCCTGACTATTTATTTATTTATTCATTTTTGTTTTAATTTTCTTTTTACAAAGCATTACTCGTGCCCAGATGGAAATGTGTAATATTGTCCGGACCTCCATTGGGAAGGAAATATAGAGACAGCACCTTTTAGAACTTTAACTGAATACACCTGCCATAGTGCATCATACCGTCATCCCTTTCCACAGTAAACCACGCATGTACTCAACGCATGTACCCATCCAGCTGAGCAAAACAAAGAATGTGACCAGGCAACCTTCTTCCATTATTCCATGGTTCTAATTCTCTAATGTGCCCATTGTAGGTACTTTTGGTGGTAGACAGGGGTCATCATGGGCACTCCTGACAGGTCTGTAGCTCTGCAGCCCCATATGTAGAAAATTGTGATCTGAGTGTTCTGACACTTTTCCATCATGGACACCATAATGTTTTTCAACAATTTGAGCTGTAGCTGTTCTGGATGATCAGACCAGATGGGCTAGTCTTTGCTCCCCATGTATGTTAGTGAGCCTTGGGCACCCGTGATCTTGATGCCAGTTCACCGGTTGTCCTTCAGTGCACCAGTTTTGAAGGGTTGCATACGAAGAATACCTCACGCGACTTATCGCTTTGGAAAAGCTCTGACATAATTATCTAGTCATCACTATTTCCCCCTTGTTAAAGTCACTTAGATCTTTTCACTTGCATTTTTTCCTGCTTCCAACACATTCAATTTAAGAACAGGCTGTCCTAATATATTCCTCCTTTTTACATTTTCCATTGTAATGATTTAATCAATGTTTTTCACCTCACCTGTCAGAGGTTTTAATGTTGTGGCTGATCACCCTTTCACTTTCATTGCATGGACAAAAACATTTGAAACATTCTTCAAAATATCTTCATTTGTGAAAGAATGTGTTGTGTTTCGAACGACATGAGGGTGAGAAAATCAGGATATAAGTATATTACATATACATTACATAAGTATATATTTGGATGAACTCTCTGAATACAAGTTCCATAAAGAGAGCTGAGTGCCTCTGACAGTCAGAACATTACAATAGATCTGTTCAGCTTACTGTGCTAAACCCTACAGAGATAAAGAGAGAAAAGGAGAGTCTCCTACTCTGTTGACCTCTTCCTGCGCTATTCCTTGCTCCATTGTCATTTTTGTCTCACCATGCAATGTGCAGCTTTCGTTGCCTCCAGTCATCCTATTCATTCGCTCTTATTAGCTCATTACTGTTTAAAGAGCTCACGTGGTTTGGTCCTACTTCTAAGGGAAAGCCAACACCATGGGGGCAGGTGTGAGGACAGGGCAGATTGATGGTTTTTAAAAGGGTAGGAGAACGAATAGGGCCTGGTCCTGATATTTGCAAGTGTGTTGTTCCACCAAGGTAAAGAGGAGGCACAGAGGGTAATGATAAGGGTGTTATGCCGAATGCCCTGGATGTATTTTCTCACCGCATGCACTGCATGATTGCTACCGACCCACCTCCCTCTGCAAGCCTTCATGACACACTTCATTAATACTTTATAGAGTCATTCTGCAGGAAAATACTTTGTCAAAGTCAGGGGGTGGAACCAGCTGTGCAAATGCTTCAGTGGAGGTCAATTCATTTGAGATGATCTGGGAACACAGTGTCCTTTAACTTTTGGATTTGGCACAAGATGGGTGGAAAATGTGATAAACATATCTACATAGGTTTTGTTTTTGCAGCAGGTTTGTTTTTTTTTTTTTTTTTTTTTTCTTGTCTTAACCTGTTAACTGTCACCCCGTCCCGAATACAAGATGCCTAAGTTGACTATACTATATTACAATCAAATCTAATCTAATCTTGACAAACTATATATCGTTGGAAAGGTCTAAGACTCCCAAATACATATTTATCAATATTCTTTTGTTAAAAATTATGTAGGAAAAGTAATAGATTAATTTATGACAAGAGTGCACCCTCAGACATCCACATTACAAAAGGAGATTTGACCTTTGTTTAAAAAAAAGACTCCCTCGTTGTCTTTTTCTCTATCACATTTTAGAAATCATCAGAAGTTATGTATCACTTGAAAACATAAAATCTCAAAATTCATCCTTTAAAACCCATTTTAAAAATCAGACATTGCATTACCATGTAAATGGCACATCAAAATCATTTTACAAAATGTTTTCAGTCATGAATTATAAAAATGTAGGTTTGTAATGCACATTCAAGACTATCTTCAAAAACGTGAGTGACAGTTAAGGGGTTTTAAGTATATACTGGAGGACAACTAATCCTATAAATAGTACACACACACACACAAATATTGTTATATTGGATATTAGCATTGTGGAGTTTTTAATCCAAGTTTTTTTTTTTTTTTTACTTTTTTGTACAGCTAGCTGAAAGAGCTATTTTCAATCACATCATGATAACATCATATTTGCATCAGCTAGGAAATAGCTGTCAGGAATACACAGGATTCAGTTGCAGGTAACAAAAAGTTTATTTCGCCCTCACTGGGCAAACAGGGAAAAGAAAAGAATGATCACTCCACAGGGCCAAAAAAGAAACCTCTCAGAGGGAACCGGTCCTAGGGTCTTCTGTGACGCAACATTAAAGTCACCTCAACCAGAGCGTCTTTGGGGAGGAAACGTCAAAGTCACACTGATCTGAGATTCCTTGGGACACAGCGTCGAAGGCCCACCAAACTCCCTGAAAGAGACGATAGAGTGCAGAGAGGAGCTGGAGTCAAGTCTTGGGGGATCCCAACAGAAAAGAGATGCAAGGACCAGAGGCAGAACCAGTCAAGTCTGACAGGAAGAGAGGGAACAGTTCCAGACAAAAAAAAAAAAAAAAAAAAAAAAAAAAAAACACTTGGAGTCTAAGACAACATAACAAGGCAGGACTAGGCAAACAAGATAAGATGGTCACGAGCGAAGCATTGAACTACTTACAACAGTCTGACAAAAGACAAAGCACGAGGGACGTGAGGGAACCCTTACCCTAATGAGGAAAGAGTGGCTACAGGTGTGACAGAACACAGAATATTAAGGATAACGAGTGGGAGGGGGAAGAAAAAAACACTGACAGCAGAACACATGAGCTGCCAAAACAAAACCCATGTGTTCAGAGACTAGGCACACAGACAACAAGACAAAAACACAGCAAATCATAAGTCATGACAATAGCGGTGAAACAGAGGAAGCAGTTAGGAACAATGTAATTAAAACTGAATTAGAATGTGAATTATTAAAATAAATTTATTATTACATTTCAAATTTTTGAGATTGTTACATTTGTTGATTTTTTTTACTTTTATTTCTGATATTACGGATTGACTAGTGCTCATCTACATATTCGGATCATCAGAAACGAGCAGTTTGACTGTTCTAGTGTAGAGGAGTAGGGAGACTATGAAAACTCAACTCAGAAATAGCATTAGAAAAGAAAAAAGCCATTGAGTGTTCTTTCTTTTTTAAATTTTAGATGGAAAAAATAGCAAATACATGCATACATACATACATACAAAAATTCAAACATGTTTTGAGATGTTTTTGATATTTTGAGATAAAGAATTCTTAACACTGAAAACTCAAAACTTATATGTACATGTATGTACAACAGTTAATTCTTATGAGCCATTTACTGAAATTAAGTTGATTATATAGATACATCCTGATTAATACTATTATTCATAATAGCAGAAGTACTTATAACAATAAAACATAAATAAAAAAGAAAAAAAAAAAAAAGAAAAAAGGAAATTAGTGGATGAAGTTTTGGCATGTTAGGGTTTGTGAACCTGTCACGTTGTCACATTTAAAACTGTATTAAACTCGACAAACTCGCAACTGATGAGTAAATGATACCCAGTGACAATCTGCGCACAGAGAGAGGAAATATGGGTAACCTTTTATATTAAATTTCATTTATAAATCATTAATAAACATCATATAATGCTTAATGGATCATTAGTTCATATATATATATATATATATATTAGTGCTGTCAATCGATTAAAAAAAATTAACTAATTAATCGCACAATTTTTTAAAATTAATCGCGATTAATCGCGATTAATCGCAATTAAAAGACTGAAACTTTTTGGATATGTAAATATAAAATGTAAATAATTAATGTAAACTCAAGACAAAGAAACTATTTAAATTCAATATATGATTGTTTATTGGAATTTTTGTTTAACTTGTAACACAGATTTTCTCATGTAAACAACATACCTGCAATAAACCATCAATATCCTCCAAATTAACTGTTGGCTTGAAAGTCATTTAACACAGGCAACACAGGCATTTAAGTACCATTTGAATTTCAAAACAATCAATGCCAATAAAAAACAAAAATGATTTCCACGTTGAATTCTAAGTGGACTGCAAAAAAATTCCAAAGTATAGTCATTGCCAGTGCTTTAAGTGGGCCAGTGCACAGGTACTCAGTATCGCCACTTCCAAATATAGCTCTTGAGCGTACCGCCACCTCTCCGTGCGCCCAGAGCGTGCTTTTAGCGTACCGGTACGCTCATTTGGACATCTGTTTTAATAGAGGTTTTAATCTTTTTGCCGATTTTCAGAGCGCCCTTCACAATGCAAGCTTCCTAATTCATCCCACCCAGAGCAGAAACTACATTACCCATTCACCCTTAAGTTATACAAGTGAATAGCGCATGTGTCGCTTTTCCCACTGTTAAGTGTCAACAACTCAACGTGGCCGGAGAAGGTGTGTGAAACTCGTTGTGAGTTATACTAAAGCAAAATCTTGAGTATTTATTGTCTGATAAACATTAAAAACTGTCTGCGGAGGTTGAGTCGTCCTGCAGCCCCCGCTGGATGCTCATTGGCTGCAGCATCTTTTTTCTAAGTTCTAAAAAAATACCGTAGACGGCAAGGCACAAATTTAGATATTCATTTATCTAATTAATCTATAGCCTATGCACAAAGACAATATGATATTTTTGTCCCCTTTTTGTGTTAAAGCTTGATGAAGAGAGAGAGCGCAAGTTGCTGCAGCTGTGAGGAGGACAGTGATGCACGCGTACAGGAGTGATTGACAGTTCGCGGCACTGTGTACAAAAAATACTCCGCTACACAATTATTTATTTATTTTCGTTTAAGCTTATTAACGTTAGCGTTACAGAAAGGTCTGATTTACGCACTGTTTTTAAAACAATGACATTTGAGTTCATGATTTTAATGTTGCTGTTTCTTGTGGCAGACTAAATGAAGAGTAATGTTTCTTGTGGCAGACTGAAGAGTAATCCGGCAGAGTTTTATACTGAAACTTTCCGTCTAAAAGTCCTTCCTTGGTCTTATCCATATTTCTTTGCACGTTGAACACACATAGGCCACAACTGGAAATAAAAAAAAACTGCAACCGCGTTAATTGCGTTATTTTTTTTTAACGCGTTAAATATTTCAAATTAATCGAATGCGTTAACGCGCTAATTTTGACAGCACTAATATATATATATATATATATATATATATATATATATATATATATATATATATATATATATATATATATATATATATATATATATTCACATAGCTAGAAAATAATCTTAAGGCATTGTAATGAAGACATAATGCATAAAAAAATAAAAATAAAATAAAAAAATAAAAAAATAAACATAATATGTTGTGTCATCTCATGGATATTCATAAGAATAAGTTTTAATATATTATAATATTTACTTATTTGTGGTTATACCTTTTAAGAGTATGAGGATTTATAACAAAATGAACACATTGTATCCACTTTTACAATGGGTTATATTTATTGTAGTTATAATGCATTATAAGTCTCATATCTTGCCATTTTTTTATGCTACTTTACTTAAAGTGGTCAAAGACCACTTATAAGTAGCATTAATAATAATAATAATAATAATAATAATAATAATAATAATAATAATAATAATAATAAAATTTCTCTCAAACAGCCATAAGATCAGATGTCAGATCAGATGAATATGACACATTTGCTTTGAACTATTTTTATTGTAATATCAGTTTGATTATTTTGATGGTACAC
The DNA here is from genome assembly GCF_023724105.1 of Carassius gibelio. NCBI lineage: Eukaryota > Metazoa > Chordata > Actinopteri > Cypriniformes > Cyprinidae > Carassius > Carassius gibelio. The sequence goes on from NC_068377.1 coordinate 17,381,106, forward strand.
TTTAGAAAGCTGTTGATAAGTAACTGTAAATATATGCTAACACTTTATATTGATGGTCAACCAACAGATAAACTGACTATATGTGTCTTTGCAAGTATGTCAACTTATTGAGCATATTCTTGAGCATACTGATATTCTAATGAGAGTTGGTTGGCATGTAGTTGCAGAGTTGCTTATAGTCGATTGATTAAGAGGACCATCAAAATAAAATGCAAGCAAATATTGCATTTTTTTTAATTGGAGTATTAAGCTCACTTCAATTAACATTAGCTCCACAGGAAACATTCAAATAACACTCAACATATAACCACTCACAAGCTGTAGTAAGATACTGTGCAGATCTTAAATAAACAATGTCAATATATGATACAGTCCATTATACTGTAACTGAAGTAGATTTAATATGGTGTTCATAGTGTGTTGTAAATAATCATAATCTTAAAACTTATAACCACAAATACGTAAGTATTGTGATGTATTATAATTGTTGTTATGATTATTCTTTTTTTTAATAATGTATTATGCATTCATTATAATGCTTTAAAAATACCCTTATGATATATTATAAATACAGGCTTAATAGAAAGTATCACCAAAAATTGTCCTGAAAGACCTGAATTTACACTGAACTGAACTGTTCCCTTATAATAATTAAATTGACCCCTGAAAACTGCTGACCCTTTAAACAACTATAAAACCTACACATACCACCAATTTATTTATTTTTTATTTTTTTATCATTAATGTTCACATTATCTCACATTTCTAACTCTTTGAACATAATAAGTAATGATCCATTAAACATTACAGGTCCTTTTAAAAAAAAATGCATATTGTGATAAATGTTCATTATTTTCCATAATGTAATGATAAAAATGTAACTTTCATATATTTTAGATTCATTGCACACCAACTGAAATATTTCAGGTCTTTTATTGTTTTAATACTGATGATTTTGGCACACAGCTCATGAAAACCCAAAATTCCTATCTCAAAAAATTAGCATATTTCATCCGACCAGTAAAAGAAAAGTGTTTTTAATACAAAAAAAAGTCAACCTTCAAACAATTATGTTCAGTCTTGCACTCAATACTTGGTCGGGAATCCTTTTGCAGAAATGACTGCTTCAATGTGGCGTGGCATGGAGGCAATCAGCCTGTGGCACTGCTGAGGTGTTATGGAGGCCCAGGATGCTTCGATAGCGGCCTTAAGCTCATCCAGAGTGTTGGGTCTTGCGTCTCTCAACTTTCTCTTCACAATATCCCACAGATTCTCTATGGGGTTCTGGTCAGGAGAGTTGGCAGGCCAATTGAGCACAGTAATACCATGGTCAGTAAACCATTTACCAGTGGTTTTGGCACTGTGAGCAGGTGCCAAGTCGTGCTGAAAAATGAAATCTTCATCTCCATAAAGCTTTCCAGCATATGGAAGCATGAAGTGCTCCAAAATCTCCTGATAGCTAGCTGCATTGACCCTGCCCTTGATAAAATGCAGTGGACCAAAACCAGCAGCTGACATGGCACCCCAGACCATCACTGACTGTGGGTACTTGACACTGGACTTCAGGCATTTTGGCATTTCCTTCTCCCCAGTCTTCCTCCATACTCTGGCACCTTGATTTCCAAATGACATGCAAAATTTGCTTTCATCCGAAAAAAGTACTTTGGACCACTGAGCAACAGTCCAGTGCTGCTTCTCTGTAGCCCATTTCCTGCACACGCCTGTGCACGGTGGCTCTGGATGTTTCTACTCCAGACTCAGTCCACTGCTTCCGCAGGTCCCCCAAGGTATGGAATCGGTCATTCTCCACAATCTTCCTCAGGGTCCGGTCACCTCTTCTCGTTGTGCAGCGTTTTTCAGCCTATTCATTCAGAAATTACTTTCTGTGTCTTACCCTCTCGCTTGAGGGTGTCAATGATGGCCTTCTGGACAGCAGTCAGGTCGGCAGTCTTACCCACAATTGCGGTTTTAAGTAATGTATCAGGCTGGGAGTTTTTAAAAGCCTCAGGAATCTTTTGCAGGGGTTTAGAGTTAATTAGTTGATTCAGATTAGGTTAATAGCTCGTTTAGAGAACCTTTTCATGATATGCTAATTTTTTGAGATAGGAATTTGGGGTTTCAATGAGCTGTATGCCAAAATCATCAGTATTAAAACAATAAAAGACCTGACATATTTCATTTGGTGTGCAATGAATCTAAAATATATGAAAGTTTAATTTTTTATCATTACATCATGGAAAATAATGAACTTTTATCACAATATGCTAATTTTTTGAGAAGGACCTGTATATTAGGGTTCCTCAAATATTGCCCTGGAGGGCCAATGCACTGCAGAGTTTAGCTCCAACCCTAATCAAACTTCCCTACCTGTGATTTTCTAATGATCCAGAAGACATTGATTAGCATGCTCAGGTGTGTTTGATTAGGATTAAAGCTAAACTCTGCAGGAAAGTGGATATTGTGGGTTAGATTTGAGGATCCCTGCTATATACGTGTTAATGATTTTTTAATGAAAGTTATTATAAAGTGTTACCTAAATTTGCACATGATAGGATTAATGCTAAATAAAATAAAATAAAATAAAATAAAATAAAATAAAATATAATTGCTCCAAAATATTTACTAATATTTATTAAGTTGACCTTATTGCCTTTTTTAAATAAAGTTATGTGCAGCTTCAATCTTTGGAAAATAGGTAAAAGTATTTGGAAGGAGTTCACCAATTTATCTCACCAGACTATGAACATGTTCCCTGGAGTTAAGCTTCACTCCAAATATAAAACCCAATCTTCTTCTTCGTCTTCCTGCTCTTTACCCCTCTTCCCTCCTCGATTCATGTCCAGTGTCTGGAGGCTATGCAGGGGATGGAGAGCTTTGCAGAGCCCCTGACAAACCTGAGCCGGTGAAGCAGGAACCTGTCAGGGCTATTTTTACTGCCAGTGCCCCTGGGACTTCACTAAGCTCTTTTGTGCACTCTGTCTCTCATCTCTCTCTTTCTTCCTCACTCTTTGCTCATTGTTGCTTGTTTCTGAAACCAATTTGATTTAAATTAGGACTGTCAATCATTTATTTTATTGTTTTAATCTAATTAATCACGTCCTTTTTCTGTGATTAATAGTGATAAATCGCACACTTCATGAAATTAAGCATATACCATTTATTTTGTTTCAAATATTTATTTTGTCATAATTTGTTATCCAGCAAAGTAAACCAAAAGACTGAAGAGTGATTCTCAAAAATCTATATTCTCTGCAAGCCTTTTTCAAGATAAATTTAGATGTATTTCCAAAAAAGGACATTTAGAAACTCACAAAGGACATCAAAGAACAAACTGATATAAGGAGCCCATATATGCACATGGAGAAAAATAAATAAATAAATACAGAATTTTATAGTATGTGTATGGTGAAAACCAATCACCTGCTGACTGCATATATCTACTACAATACACAGATCTATTCCATTTAACTAAACACAGCAACATAAACATGACAAATCAAAACATTCATGTGAATGTGTGTGGAAACAACATGAATGTATGGAAATGTCTGTTCCTGTGCATAAATACAATGTGCGATCAGTGTGTCAAGAGCACTCACGCGTGCTTACTGTACGACTTTTGTACGCCACCTCAATCATCTTTATCTTGATTGCAGATTCTTCATCCATAAAAACTTTAAACGTAATTTGCGTCTCATCTGGCCATACAGTGATGGGATATTGACTATCCGTTTAGCCTGTACTTCACACAGCGTGTGTGACGTGTTTGGGCTTGCGCTCTTCAGAGACAATCACAGAATATGACAGAGCTCATGATTTTAAGCAAAACACACTGGAATGAATAATTCACTTAAAAGCAAAGTAATCCTTGTGTTTTTCAGCAATCTCAGATGTAATCACCCTTTTTTCCCCCTTCATATTAGCGGTGTTTTGGACAGATTTTTTGAATGAAAATTCTTACTGGATCATTGGACTGAAAACTTTCCTAGAGTTCAGCGGCTTTAACTTATCTAATCGCAAGCAGAGAAGCAAAATTGGTTTAAAGGGTTAGAACAGAAATTGTGTTTCAGCAATTTCAATTAATAAATTAAATTATTTTAAAGCATTAATGATTGTAAAATTAATTGCATGTTTTAACACTTTAACGATGACAGCCCTGATTTAAATATTAATACACCTCAGATTTGCAACATATTCTACTCTCAAAACCATCCTGGTAATTATTTGTATACACAAATTTGGTCACTTGTGAGTACCCAACTCACTGCACATTGGGATGGTGATTACTCAATTTCCTGTGACATGACTAAGTCAACAGACATCATTGTAGAACATCACTGCTGGTATTAATCAACAGCTCTCAGGACCAGTTTCTTTTTTATATACTTTTTATTTTATCCTCTTCAAACAAACTGTTCTGTTACATGTTCGTACAACATTTCAGTTGAATATTAATATATATATATATATATATATATATATATATATATATATATATATATATATATATATATATATATACACATTGTATATATTTTAGGGGTGTAACGGTTCACAAAATTCATGGTTCGGTTCGATACGATACACTGATGTCACAGTTCGGTTCGGTACGGTTCGGTACGTTTTAGATACAGCAAAATGTAAAAACATCTCAACTTTTCAGAATGCTGCAAGCGCACCGCGGGTCATGTGACAAGAACTAACCAATCAGCTTCATCCTTTCCAGTAACAACGTTGAAAGCTCAGCCAAGATGAAGGAACAGCTGATCATAGTTGTATGTGGATTGCAATTTTGAAATAAATTTAGTAGCAGAGCTAGCCTACTGAAAGCGATTTTTAGAGTTGCAAATCCATTTATCCTTTGCTGAAATTTCCGCGTCTTCATGGAGAGAGCACGTCATTGTTGCTTAGCAAAGGTAGATGCCTCAGGGGCGCTTCTGCCCGAGCGCTTTGGAAAGGAGGAGAAAGACGCGCCTAGCGTTTTCCACGCATTTTTAGGCGCAATATGTGAACGGCCCCTAAGGCGCTCACTCACTCAGTACGCGCTGAAGGCTCGTTGCAAAATGTCTAATGCATTAAACATACCAGAAATAGAAGATCCTCCGATAACCAACAGGTCTGGTGTTTGGGTGCACTTTGGATTCCCTGTAAGCTATAATGGTGATGATAGAATGAATGGTAAATAGTAAGGTCCTATATCCGCTGCTATAATGTAAATGTAACGTAAATGTAGTCTACCAATCGCCGCCGTGATGTCTTTTGCCCTGTTTGAGTCAGTTGGAAATGTCTGTCTAAATGCTGCGGGGATAGTTTGTTGCGTGTATGTTTCTCCTCTTTTTCGTCTTTTTCCAGATACTGACACACTAAGGTGATATCGGCGTAAATGAGTCGACATGTTTCAAGTATTCAAACTGGTGTTTTTTTTTTTTTTTTTTGTATTCCCGCTGGTGTACCCTATTGTCATGTAGCAGATGCGAAATACCTTTGTTTTTTTATCCACCACTCTCTTGCCATCACCATTATAGGCTTACAGGGAATCCAAAGTGCACCAAAACACCAGACCTGTTGGTTATTGGAGGATCTTCCATTTATGGTCTGTTAAACGCATTGGCTATTTTGCAACAAGCCTTTAGCGCGTACTGAGTGAGCGAGCGCCTGACTGAGTAGCCTAACATAAACATATAAGTTGTAGTTTTTTTCTTCTTCGGGGGTGTCAGGGGCGTTGCCTGTTACGTCGTTTGGGATATTGGGCTACCTTGTTGAACACATATCATTATATTTCACTTTTTTTTTTTTCAAATATAATTCATTAGTTCAACGAACCATTCGGTACATAATGCGTACCGCGTACCGAACCGAAACCCTCTTACCGAACGGTTCAATACGAATACGCGTACACCCCTAATATATATATATAATATCTCAGAAAGCAATATCTCAGGTGTCATATCAATTGATTACCTTGGGCTAATTGGATTAAGTCAGGTAATCAGAAAGTTTTTCTCTCACCACTTAGCTATTGTTGGAAATAAAATAAAAGGACATGTTATGAAACATTTTGAAGAAGCGTGAACTATAAATTATATTTAGGCAGAAGTAATCCTGGCAGCTCTTTAAAACCCAAATTAATTAAAGAAATACTTGCAAGATCTTTCTATCACATTTTTCACATTGGTTTGCTCTGGTTGTACTGTAACTATGTGCCTGGAGTTGGTGAGCAGCTTCACAGTTAGTTTGTCAGGTAGAGATTTCCATGACATTGATGCTATAGCTCAGAGGCTTGAGATTGGACGGGAAGGAGAACTTCCTGACAGCTATGCTCAGAGGACAATCCGTTAACTAATTTTCTACATCTATTAAAAGTTCCTCTCCAAGGGTTAAAACATTGTTTCCAGCTGTGAAAGAGGGGCTCCTTCACCTGGTTATAACTCAGACTGATTCCAAAAGCACTTTTAGAAGTTGAATTCTAGGAGAATTGACGTGTATCATGTAAGTGGTTGCCTTTCAAGCTATTTTGTCCAGTACACTTGTAGTAACATTGGCTATGTTTTGCCAATCGAACATCATTCAATGTTATATAGTATCTCGTAATATCACAGCAGCTTTATTGGTTGTCTCTTTCGTTAAAGCAGTTTTAGGATCTGGAAAAATGTAAACATGTATAGGGATAGGTGAATGAACAGGTAGTTGTGTTCTGAATGACTGAAAGATATTTAAATCTAAAATATCATGATTACCTACAACTGATATTCTCATGCAAAGTGATTCACGTTTGTACTAGAATGAAGAGAAGATGATTGGATGATGTTTGGAAGCTGAAGGATTGTAAACTCTGGCTTGTAGCTTTTTAAGGATTAAGAAAATGTATACTTAAATATTGTGGCAAAATTTGCTACATACAGCACAGAATCTCAATAAATGTTTTACTATCAATGAAAAACAGTTATGATTCTTTTTTATCAATACATTTTATTTCAGAATTATTCTTTGATTCATAGAAAGGTTGAGTAAAAGAGCCTATATTCAAAATAGTTTTTTTTTTCAAATATAAATGTCATACCTATGATCAGTTTAATACATCCTTTGCTGAATAAAAGTATACATTTCTTATAAAGCAATTAAACAAACAATGCAAGGTGTTTTTATTTTTACACTTGAAATAAGTGCTTGTGCTATTTCTGAGAAGAAAAAAAGTCTCCATTTGATATTTTTGTATAATGCCATGACATTCATGCATGTTTAATTATGGCTTAAGTGTTTAGAGACTTTTTAGGCCACTGTACATCCCTGCAGAGGCATACCATAAGAGATTTCCATCTCTGTGAAAAACTTAGCAAAAACTGTAATTTGCTATGCACACATTTTGACTGCTATACACTGCAGTAATATATATATATATATATATATATATAAAAAGCATGTGCCAAGAGCATAGATAGGTGGATAAGATTATTAACCGCAGACAGATGCATTAGAGTAAGGAGAAATCTTAAAGCAGATTTCACCAGCCACAAGGCTTCAGACATAGACAGAAAGGTGCCCTGTGTTGAATTTCTTCTTTTGAATCCTGATTGATTGGTCAAGCAGACTGTTCTGTGAGAAGAAAGACAATACTTGATTGAAAATCTGTGGTGACCTTGTTGAAAGAAACCAGTCTGTAATTTTCCACTAGTAAAGGGTGTAGACTTTTTATTTTAAGAGTGGTGTTTTGCAGAGCCTGCTAGTGGGGTGATGTGTTGTTGATATGTTGTATGTGATGGTATGTGTGTGCTTGTGTGAAAACCAGATGGGTTTTAACCCTAGTATCATAATTAGGGATATGCCAGAATAGCAAATCTGTATTCGGAAAGGCACGGAAAATGTATAATGCATTATACGGAGCCACTAAAGGGACATGGTTAGCGACTTGCTAATGATTGCCTTTTACATAATAGTACATCAAATTTCACTAACCACATAAACAGAAAGATGTTAGGAGAGATGACTGATAGGATGATGGCGAATGATTTGCAGTAGTGCCGCTCCGTAGTAGAGTAGACTATATGCGAACGGGAATCTCATAAGTGAATGTAAAAAGCCAACGTTCATTTATAAGTGAATACAATATGCTACATATTAATAACGGCTCCCTGATGCCCACAATTTATATATAGGATACCCAACAAAATAATTGTTAAAGAAAGCACTGAAATATATTTTTTCTCGTATAGCTGTGCCGTAGTACACATCATTACCTTTTAATAACAGATTCGGATTTGGGCACATCCTGTCACTACGTATAAAGGACAGGAAGCAAGTTGCAAGTAAACAGTCTTTATTTGAGATGTAAGGTCAGGCTGGTTTGGTGGTGGGTGGCACAGGAACCTCGATAGCAGCACAGACTGGTAAGAAGGTGATAGAGTGCGCAGGTGTGTGATGACGAGGGATCCGTGAGATGATGGTGTAATCCACAACGACCGAACAGGAACACAGAAGACACAAGGAGTAATGCTGAGCAGATGGGACACAGACAAGGATCACGGCCTCAAACAACGATCTGACAAACAAGAGACGTAAGACCGGGCATTAAATGGGCTTGGCTGAGGGTAATTTGGGCAAGTGAATAAAGTGGGCGGCCTTCGAGAACCGGTCCACCACGGTCAAAACTACCATGTTGCCCTGAGAGGGCGGGAGGGCGGTAATAAAATCTAGTGCGATATGGGACCAGGGTCTCGAAGGGACCAGCAGCGGTTGAAGTAACCCATCAGGGGGTCGATTGGAAGTCTTACCAGTGGGACAAACCGAGCAAGCCAAAACAAAACTGTGAATGTCGCGAGCCATAAGTGGCCACCAGAATCGTTGCTTGACCAAAAATGTAGTACGGTAAACTCCTGGATGACAAGCCACATTAGAACAATTCCCCCCACTGAATAACATTGGACCGTAATCTCTCCTGCACAAATAATCGGTTCGGTGGGCACCCGGGCGAGGCGTTACCACTTCTAAGGCCATCTTGACCTTCGATTCGACCTCCCATGTCTCAGGTAAAATACACTCAGTAGACGACATTCGGAACGGTCAAAAATGCGTGACAATGAATCGGGTTTGATGTTCTTGGAACCCGGGCGGTACGAGAAAGTAAAATCAAAACGTCGGAAAAAAAGTGCCCACCGAGCCTGCCTGGAGTTCAACCTTTTGGCAGTTCTAATGTATTCTAAATTCTTGTGGTCGGTCCATACTATAAAAGGAACCCCCGAGCCTTCTAACCAGTGGCGCCATTCTTCCAATGCCATCTTGACTGCCAACAATTCTCGGTTACCAATATCATAATTACGTTTGGCAGGGGATAATCGGTATGAGAAAATGCACACAGGTGCATCTTGTCGTCTGAGGGAGAACGTTGGGATAACACCACACCTACCCCCACATCTGATGCGTCGACCTCCACCACAAACTGACGTGATGGATCAGGGGTGATTAAGGTAGGGGCCGAAACGAAGCAGCCCTTCAGTTTGAAATTACCTTCAGCCCCGGAGTCCAGAAGTGCTTGACAGTTGTGAGAACGTGCTTACCGGGAGGAGCGTAGATGATGATGAAGTCTTCTCGGCGGAGATCCCACCCAATAGTAGCCTCATACTTACTACCGGGCTTGGCCTTTTACCGGACAGATGTAGGCGTGATGACCGGTTCCACCGCAGTAGAGGCAAAGGCACAGGGATCTCAGCCTCTCCTTCTCCTCCCGGGAAAGTCGAGCTCGCCCTACCTGCATGGGCTCGTGATCGTAGGAGGGGCTGGCCGCGTCCCTGCTGCTGACCCGGGTACCCGTAGGAGCTCTCAGTGTGAGATTGGGATGGTTACCTCATTCTACTCGTGTCAGTTGTGCATCTACCCTTAGTGCCAGCTCAATGAGTCCATTGAGTGAGGTCGGAAGGTCCAGGGCATAGATCTCCTTCTGGACGCGGTCAGCCAGCCCATGCAGGAACATGTCCTACATTGACACTTCACCGCCAGGGTACGGAACTCGATAGAGAAATCCGATACTGATCCCTCTCCTTGCCATAATTCGGCTAGCCTCCTAGCCGCCTCTCTCGTGGGGGCTCGCAGGAGTTGTAATTGCTGGGTGAGCTCGGACACCTGTGTCACCAAAGCCTGGACACAATCAACATGACGTAACATGAGACGAGCAGGAAACAGTGCATTCATGAACAGTGACACATCCCTAATAATAATAATAATGATGAGTTGTTGTTTTCTGTTTAAAAATTTATATCTGTATTTTCTATTAAAATTAATGAATGTGTTATGTTGTAGAACAAAAAGGCTCAAGTCTTGAAAGTGATGTGTAGCCAAGTATGGTGCCCCATACTCAGAATTTCTGCTTTGCATTTAACCCATCCAGGAGTTTACACAAACACCATGAACACACACCCAGAGCAGTGGGCAGCCATTTTGTTGTGCACTTGGGTAAAACTGTTTTCAAAAGTCTCAAACTTGGACAAAGCATTTAACTTTTATTTATTTAATAGTTTGTGCTATTTTAATGGTCATTCTTTCATTAAGTTGTATTTTAAAAAGATCTGTATAATATTGTAAACAGTTATAAATAAAATCAGACAGAAAATATTTAGCCATGTTGATTTTGGACATTAGCCAACTAGTATATATATATATGTGTCTGGTGGTGTCATTGGTCCTCATCCAATTCGTCACAGATTGCGACATGTTGTGTTTCAGTTTATGACATTTGAATACTGCGCCAGTGCGCCTTCACGGAGAGAAGACAGATACATAATTTCATGGATTAATAAATTAAATTCTGCTCTGTACCCTATAAAAACTATTACCTCCATATAGAGGACTGCGACTGGAACTCATTATCATTTGAACTACTTTTGGTACCACTTTTGATATTTTCGCAAAAAAATAAATGATTAACGTTACGTTTGTTTGTTTGTTATTTGTTTATTTATAACAGTAACGTTATGTAGTTTTAAGAAATGTTGTCTTTAAAATAAAAAATCTTTCACTTTAAAATAAATGGTCCAGATCACTAGTAACGTTAGTTCATGCGGACTGACAAGGTAACACTTGAGTAATTAGTCAGGAGTTAACATGTTTTTCACTTTAAAATAATGGGCCAGATCACTATAGTAGTTCCTGCGGACTGACAAGGTAACGCTTGAGTAATTAGTCAGGAGTTAACATGTTTTTCACTTTAAAATAATGGGCCAGATCACTATAGTAGTTCCTGCGGACTGACAAGGTAACGCTTGAGTAATTAGTCAGGAGTTAACATGTTTTTCACTTTAAAATAATGGGCCAGATCACTAGTAGTTCCTGCGGACTGACAAGGTAACGCTTGAGCAATTAGTCAGGAGTTGACATGTTTTTCACTTTAAAATAATGGGCCAGATCACTATAGTAGTTCCTGCGGACTGACAAGATAACACTTGAGTAATGAGTAATGGATTTCACAAGTAATTTACAATAAAATTATCTGACACATACTGTACAGCCATATATTTCTGTGAGGAACTAGTGATATTCTACCAGACATTGTAATCTGGAAGATGTTGTTTTGTGCTTAACACTATAAATGCAGTCAATGTTTTCATGAAGGATGCAAAGATGTTTTGACAAGAGAACATCATTATTTATTGTCACTTCCTAAAGAGAAGCCCTCCCCAAAGTTATTAGAGTTGGAGACATTGAACTTAATGGAGCTCATAAAATATATCATATGGATAGGCTATATATATATATATATATATATATATATATATATATATATATATATATATATATATATATATATATATATATTAGGGGTGTAACCATACGCATATTCGTATTGAACCGTTCGGTACGACGCTTTCGGTTCGGTACGCGGTACGCATTATGTATACCGAACGGTTCGTTGGAGTAATTAATTATATTTGAAAAAAAAAAAAAAAAAGAGAGAGATAGAAATATAATGATATGCGTTCAACAAGGTAGCCCAATAACCCAAACAACGTAACAGGCAACGCCCCTGACACTCCCGAAGAAGAAAAAAACACCATCTTATATGTTTATGTTAGGCTACTCAGCAGGCGCTCGCTCACTCAGTACGCGCTGAAGGCTCGTTGCAAAATAGCCAATGCGTTTAACAGACTAGAAATGAGAAGATCCCCCAATAACCAACAGGTCTGGTGTTTGGGTGCACTTTGGATTCCCTTTAAGCTATAATGGTGATGGCAAGAGAGTGGTGGATAAAAAAACAACGGTATGTCGCATCTGCAACATGACAGGGTACACCAGCGGGAATACAAAAAAAAAAAAAAAAAAAAAAAACACCAGCGGGAATATCTGGGATATATGCGTCAGTACTATCTGGGAAAAGACGAAAAAAAGGAGAAACATGCACGCAGCAAACTATCCCTGCAGCATTTAGACACTATAGCTTACAGGGAATCCAACCCAAACACCAGACCTGTTGGTTATTTTAGGATCTTATATTTCTGGTCTGTTAAATGCATTAGACATTTTGCAACGAGCCTTCAGCGCGTGCTGAGTGAGCGAGCGCCTTAGGGGCCGTTCACATATCGCTCCTAAAAACGCGTGGAAAACGCTAAGCACGTCTTTCTCCTCCTTTCCAAAGCGCTCGGGCAGAAGCGCTCATGAGGCGTCTGTCTTTGCTAAGCAACAATGACGTGCTCTCTCCATGAGACGCGGAAATTTCAGCGAAGGATAAATGGATTTGCAGCTCTAAAAATCGCTTGCAGTAGCTCTGCTACTAAATTTATTTCAAAATTGCAATCCATATACAACTATGATCAGCTGTTCCTTCATCTTGGCTGAGCTCTCAACCTTGTTACGGGAAAGGATGAAGCTGATTGGTTGGTTCTTGTCACATGACCCGCGGTGCGCTTGCGGCATTCTGAAAAGTTTAGATGTTTTTACATTTTGCTGTATCTAAAACGTATCGAACCGAACCGAACCGAACCGAACCGTGACATCAGTGTATCGTATCGAACCGAACCGTGAATTTTGTGAACCGTTACACCCCTAATATATATATATATATATATATATATATATATATATATATATATATATATATATATATATATATACGTTTCCATAAAGAAGCTAATTGTTCACTTTATAGACGTAGCTGTTGTGATTAGTAATTAATTGGTTATTCTTCATTAGTTGGCCATAGTTCCAAAGTAGCTCTCAATGACGATATTTTTCTTTAGTAATTATCAAATAACTAATAAGGAACTACCTATGTCCTAAATGAGCTATTACTTACTGCTTAGTTAATCTTGCTTCTATATTAGTTAATAGTATTAAGTTAAGTGTTAATGTAGTACTACCTATTACTTCCTGCGTAGTTACTTATTAACAACGGACCATTATTTTAAAGCGTTACCAAAAAGAATAGAGCAAGCTGTGTTCGAGGTCTTTACACACACACACACACACACACACACACACACACACACACACACACACATATATATATATATATATATATATATATATATATATACACACACATACACATATACATACACACACAATTGCATAATAAATGAAATTTAGAATAGTGAGTGTTCACTTGAAAAATGTAAGCTTCTAGAGGGCACATAAGTCTGAAGTAACAAATTTAGGTAAATGGGTGCAGAGCCAGTGGTAGTTTAGTATGCAAACATCAATGCCTTGAATTTTATTCGAGCAGCTACTGGAAGCCAGTGCAAATTGATAAACAGAGGTGTTACGTGTATTATTTTTGGAAAATTAAAAATTAATCTTGCTGCCGCGTTCTTAATTAATTGTAAAGGTTTGATAGAACTGGCTGGAAGACCTGCATTGCAATGGTCCAGCCTGGACAGAACAAGAGCTTGAACAAGGAGTTGTGCAGCATGTTCCGAAAGAAAGGGCCTGATCTTCTTGATGTTGAATAAAGCTAATTTGCAGGATCAGACAGTTTTATGTGGTCTGAGAAAGTCAGCAGATCATCAATCATAACATGGAATAAATTCACTGATGTTCAATCAAGACGAGCCGAGATGGATCCACCGAATTCACGATCTCAGGTATTGATTGAACTTCAGTGAACTTATTCCATGTGTTCCATGTGCGGTTAAGTATCAACCAATAAGAGTCCATGTACGATATCGCGTTTTCATCGGTCAGTCGTTGAAGCCTATTTCTGATTGGTTGTTGCCGTTTTGACAGCGTTTATGCCAAGAGCAAAGAGAAAGAAATTGAAGAGAAGAGTACCGAGAAACCGGAGCGAGCCCAGATAAAATTCTTACAAGAGCAATGCGCATCATATTAATGTACTTTCGCGCTACAATTATGCGCTCTTGACATTTGACAGGGAAATAACGCCATACACTCCCAGTTAAAAAGTTGAGGTTTACCGTTTTCGAATCCATTCAGAAAATCTCAGAGTCTGGTGGTAGCACTTTTAGCTTAGTTTAGCATAGATTATTGAATCTGATTAGACCATTAGGATCTCGCTCAAAAATGACAAAAGAGTTTCTGTATTTTTCCTATTTAAAACTTGACACTTCCGTAGTAACATAGTGTACTAAGACTGACGGTACATGAAAAGTTTCGATTTTCTAGGCTATAGAACTATACTCTCATTCTGGCTTAATAATCAAGGAACTTTGCTGCATTGCCATGAGTGCAGCAGGCTCAATTATATTATACAACACCTGAAAATAGTCCCCAGCAACTCTGCTATTGCTCCTGAATGGTGATATCTGGCTAATAATTGTAATATGGTTTATATGCATTTCATTGTTAATAACCAATCTTTTAAGTCTTTCCCCACTTTGATGCTCACATATATTTTCTTTTATGAATATAATATAACAGAACAAATATAACGTTAAAGCAGAAACACTGCTTAAAAAAATAAAATAAAATAAAATAAAGTTTTATTCTATATTCATTATTTCTCTTTGTCATCTCTTACACGTGGGTAGCTTGGGGTTATAAAAAAAAAATAAACTACAGATCAGATTCAGCTTCTTCTTCTTTTTTTTTTTTTAATTGCTGCAAATAGTCAATTTCAATCTCACAGAAAAATTTGTGGATTTGAGGGAAATGGTTAAGAATTTTTTGCATGATGGATGAGCTCTTTTATTTAAATCTTTATTTTTTTTGCTCACCTATTTCTGTTCTGTAATTTCCATTTTGTCTTTCCGGTCAAGCAATCTGTTGGTATACTGAGTAGAGTTCGTTCTTTAATTGATATTTCATGTATGAAAACATTATATTACAGTTTGATCTATCCCCACATTTTGTACTGTAATATTGTTTGGGGTACAACATGCCAAACATACCTAAATAAGACTTTATTAATACAAAATTAATTCTTAAGAATTATGAGTAATTAAAATAGATTGTCATCATCTGCTCCACTTTTCATAAAATCTAACATTTTGACAATATTCAATATTAACATCGATTGCATAAATACCTTTATGTACAAGTATGTGTATATGAAAAATATTATGCCCAGAGCTTTTAATAACTTGTTCATGTATTCTTCGGATGTTCATGCCAACTCCACAAGGTGCTGCAAAGATTTTTATCTTCCTTTTTGTAGAACTACAGCCAACCAATCTAAACTGACATACAGAGGGCCTTCCCTCTGGAATCATTTAGACCCCGCTTTAAAGACTAAAACCACTCTAAATTCTTTCAAAAGAGAGCTGAAAATAATGTTAACATATAAATAAGTTTATATTGGTAATTTGTTTATTAAAATTTTTGATATATTGATTGTATTGTCTTGCTTGATCATGTAATTTTACGTTCATTTAATGAAATTTTGGGGAGGTATTTTATAAGACCTTATGGTCTTCTCACTCTCTCCCGCACAGTATTTGTTTTCTTTTTTTTTTCTTCAATGGATTTGTAAAGTTGTATTTGGAAATTTTATATGTGCAAATAAACTTTCAAACTTTCAAGCAGAGGTTTGACAGCTGACGAGCCTGGAACAGTAGTAGATGATGTTTTTGCTAACATTACTGACCAAAAGCCTGACACTCTTCGGATGATAGTTGATGCTGTGGCTGTAGCATATATGAAAACATGTTATTATATGTATATGTGTATATATGCTTTTGTTCTTATTTTTCGATTAGATTTTAAGACTCTCCTGCACACACAAGCTGTCACCTTCAAATGAGACAGATACACCATCACTTCATTCAGTTGCATCATCGTCAGACACAAAGCCATCAGACAGCGATGGTTGTTTCTTCTCACCTAAAAGAACGTGTAGTGATGACCATTTGCAAAAAGCTTTTGCTATATACGTGCCACTTGCTGATGAACGTCTCGGTTACGTACGTAACCCTCGTTCCCTGATGGAGGGAACGGAGACGTTATGTCGACCGACAAATGGGGTCTCACTTGGGAGGCCAATCATCTCTGATTTTAAGAGAAAACGCCAATGAAATTGGCAAGTGGATTAACACACCTGAGCCACTCCCCGTGCCAGCGGGTATAAATAGGGCGACAGGTGCATCCACTCATTAGGTTTTACGCTGAGGAGCCGAGAACGTGTCCCGGCAACAGCGAATGGTTCAAGGTTGTGGCATGGGGACATAACGTCTCCGTTCCCTCCATCAGGGAACGATGGGTTACTTAACGTAATCCCAGGTTCTTTGATAACAGAGTGAGGTGTTTCACTATGGGAATCGCTTTGGGCGTGACCAACTACGGAAGCTCCTATGCCACCACGTCTGTCTTTGACAGACAGGTCGACCTGAGATCAGGCTCCGCCCCCACCTATATTACTCAGGTCGACCCCTACGAAGTCATTAAGAGAGATTTCTTCCCGTTCCTATGCAAGGAGGGAAGTGTTGGTGAAACACCTCACTCTGTTATCAAAGAACCTGGGATTACGTTAAGTAACCCATCGTTCTTTTTCTAACTTCGCTCGGTGTTTCACTATGGGAGATATAGACCACTCCCGGATTGCAACATATGCTATACCAATCATATGGGACTTGACGTGCTGACTCCTAACACTGCATGAGCTAAGGATGGCTCAGACACGTTCAGTCTATAAAATCGCACAAAAGTGTGCGGTGTGGCCCAGCTTGCTGCAGCACAGATCTCCTGGACCGAAACACCTCTGAGTAAGGCCCATGATGTCGCCATGCCCCTAGTTGAGTGGGCCCTTAAGCCCTCGGGAGGTTGGGAACCTCTGCATGCATATGCTAAGGAAATAGCTTCTACAATCCAGTGGGACAGTCGCTGACGTGACAATGGCTTCCCCTTGTGAGGAGTAGCCCATGACACGAACAGTTGGTCATTTTTCCTGAAACCTGCTGTCCTTTCTACGTACACACGAAGTGCTCGTACAGGACACAAGGCATTCAACCTCCCCTCCTCTGGAGAAGAGAACGGAGGAGGGTGAAAAGCTGCAAGATCTGTAGTTTGACATCTATATGACGAATCCACTACTTTAGGTACGAAAGCCGGGTTAGGGCGAAAGGAAACCCTTGTAAACCCTGCAGAAAACTGCAGACAAGATGGGCTGACCGACAGTGCCTGTAAGTCACTCACCCTCTTAGCTGACACCAGCGCTAACAGTAGTGCTGTCTTGAGCGAGAGAAACTTTAACCCTATAGCTTCCAATGGCTCAAAAGGGTGTTGAGAAAGGGCCTCTAAGACTGTAGACAAATCCCACAATGGGACCATTCGCCTGGCCCCTGGCCTCTTACGTCGTGCCCCCTTCATAAATCGACTTATTAAAGGGTACTGACCTGCTGTCTTGTCACCAAAACCCACATGACAAGCAGATATAGCCGCTAAGTATACCTTTATTGTAGAAAAAGCTTTCCCTTTATCTAGCAGATCCTGCAGGAAACATAAAATGTCCCTCACTGAACATTGAAAAGGGACAATATGAATCCGTCCACACCATTCATCAAAGACTCGCCACTTATTACTATACAGTGAACGAGTGGAAGAGGCTCTTGCACTCTGTATAGTGTGTATGACCGATGGGGGCAGACCTGCTGCACTTAAATTCCACCTTTCACGGGCCAGGCCCAGAGAGCTATCCTGTCTGGGTGAGGATGGTAGATTTCCCCCCCCGCTTGTGACAGGAGGTCCCTCCGGGGAGGGAGGGGCCACGGCTGACCCGACAGTAGTTGAACAATCTCGGCCACCCAAGGTCTGGAAGGCCAACGTGGGGCTATCAGTATCAGCGACAATTCCATTTCCCTCACCCTGGCTAGAGTGGGTGAAATCAGGCTCAGAGGGGGAAATGCATACAGCAGGACATTTGGCCATTGGTGGGCTAAAGCATCCACACCCAATGGTGCACTTCCGTCTGCCAGAGAGAAGTACAGAGGACATTGGGCGTTTTCCTGCGAGGCGAAGAGATCTACGACCGCCTGGCCGTATCTCTGCCATATCTGCTTCACCACCTGGGGATGAAGCTTCCACTCTCCGTACAGGGGATTTCCTCTGGACAACAAGTCTGCCCCCCTGTTCAATATCCCTGGAACATGGGTTGCCCTGATGGATAAAAGACTTATGTCGCACCACACAATCAGCTCTTTTGCCAGCTGGTGCAGCTGAAGAGAGCGTGTGCCTCCCTGTCGGTTGATATAAGCAACCACTGTGGAATTGTCTGTTTTCACTAAAACATGCTGACCCCTGATGAAGCTCAGAAAATGTTTCAGCGCTAGAAACACTGCCAACAATTCCAAGTAATTTATGTGTTTGTGAATTAGCTGAGGGGGCCAAACGCCGTTCACAGTTCTGCCCATTAGAGTCGCTCCCCAGCCCTTTAATGATGCGTCCGTCGTCATAGTGACTCTCGACGACACTGCCCCCAGGGGAATCCCCGATCTGAGGGTCGCGGGGCTTTTCCAACGTCTGAGCGCTCTGACGCACGCATACGTCACTCTCACCTGTCGGTTGAGATGACGCCGAGAACACAGACGCAGATGCGCGACCCAGCGCTGAAAGTCTCTCATTATTAGTAGTCCCAGTCGTACTACAGATATCACTGAAGCCATTAAGCCCAGCATTCGCAGGCACAGTCTGAACGGGACAACTTTCCCCGTCTGAAAACGGGAGAGACATTGAGTGAATGACGCGATCTTCCTCTCTGTCAGAGTGACTCGATAAGAGAGGGAGTTTATACTGAGCCCCAGATATTCTGCGTGCTGAGCTGGCTCTAAGCGGCTCTTTTCCATGTTTATTCTGAATCCCAAGCTGTTGAGATGCAATAACACCATATCTGCGTCTTTGATTGCTTGCTCTTTCGACGAGGCGCAAATCAGATAATCGTCTATGTACGACAGTATTCTTATCCCCCTGTTTCTCAATGGGAAAAGTGCTGCTTCCACACATTTGCTGAATACTCTTGGTGCTAGACACAGACCAAAGGGCATTGTCTGAAATTCGTAAGCAGTGCCTCGAAAAGCAAACCTGAGATACTTCCTGTGAGACGGGTAAATATCTATGTGAAAATACGCGTCTGACAGATCGATCGTCACAAACCAGTCGTTCTGGCGGATGGATCGACAAAGTGTCTTGTGTGTCAACATTTTGAATGAATATTTCCGTAGGTGCTTGTTTAACACACGGAGATCTAGAATTGGACGCAGAGATATGCTCCCCTTCTTTGGGATCACAAAGTAACGGGAATAAAAGCCCTGACAGCTCACTTCCTTTGGCACTACTCTGATGGCTCGTTTTTCTAAAAGACAGTCTATCTCGGCCGTCAGGACGCGAGCTGACTCTCCCTCGGCCGCTGAGGCTATTATACCATTGAATCTGGGTGGTTTCATGGCAAATTGAAGCCTGTATCCCCGTGAAATCGTGTTTACAACCCACGGATGAGCTGCGCATGCGCGCCAACTGAGTATGCGAGCCGAGAGAGGTCCCCTGTATACTTCCCCAACGCCGGCGCGTTTTGATGACGTCATTACCGTCTCCGCGCTGACCCCTTCTGGAGGTGCGCGCGCTCCCTCCAGCGGAGAGGCTAGGGATACACATCTCAATGTTTGGATTTTTTTGCAATCTATCGCCCTCGGCTGACTGCCTGGCTGCGATAGTGAAACATTTATTGTGTTTAATGAGTTGGGGGAGCACGTCGCCCTCAGCCTGTGGCCTGGATGCGATAATGCATTTTTTATTAAACATTCCCCTGAACTGATGGGCGTTTGAAAACCCAGTGTAAGTGCTTGGTGACACTTGAGAACGTTTTGAACTTGATTGCTTATAGCTGGAGCCCTTACTGAACTGAGAACAACAGGGCTGGACCCCCTCTTTCTCTTTGCGGGCGGAGAGAGAAGTGACGGGGAACATTCGCGTGTCAGGTCGCACGCTTCTTCTTCCGATCCTCGGGGTGGGGTGGGCGGTTTCTCGCCGCCGCGGCCGCAAATGAATGTTTCCCCCCGGGTCCGGAGCCATCAGATCTCGGACGATAGCCCACTTGCTGTCCGCTGGGAGGCGGTCTCACACTCCTAGCTCCCGTCTGCCTTCCTCTCGCCGCAGCGGCTGCTGCAAAACCTTGCCGTGCTGGCTGAGAGGGTGGTCGCGGTGTTTGCTTGCGCGGTAAACAGAGGTTAAAAGCCTCGTCCTCCTGTTTCCTGAGGGTGCTGGTTTCTCTCATTTTCTCGAGAGCTGGTCCGAAAAGGCCCTTAGTTGGGTCGAACGCAGCGTCCATCACCTCAGCTTTTTGAGCGTCGCCTAAACCAGACAGGTTCAGCCATAACGCTCTCTCACCTGAAACGGCCAAGCCCATAACACGGCCACAGCCCTGAACCGCGCCACGAGAAGAGCGGAGAATTAGGTCGTTTACCACACATATCTCGTCCCAGAGAGCTGGGTTCGGCACTCCTGTATCTAATTGTCGCCCCATCTCCTCCAAAATCTCCGCCTGGTACGCTGACAGTAAAGTCACCGCGTTCAGCGAGCACACTGACTGCGCCGCATACTTGTACATCCTCTGATAGATGGACGCGGTCAGGCGCTCCATCTTGTTCGGCAGCGAAATTTGGGAAGAGGCAGAAATTGATCGACGATATGGATGGAGGTGATAGGCCACTGAAGACTCTATCGCTGGGGGTCCGGCCAGCCCCAGCTCTCCCATTCCTTGGATCTCAAGTTTAGAGCATCCCTTGGTCGGGAGCTTGCTCTTAAAGGGGCTACCCCAATGGCGGGACATCTCCTTCATGCACGCCGGCACGGCGGGTAGGAGTTGTCTCGTTGTGGTTAGAGCAGGCGGTAGCCTTTTCCCGTCATAAAGGTCCCTCTCTGCTTCCTCTGAATCCTGGGCCGCGGGCCACGCTAGGCCCAGTTTTGCCGCGGCTCGCTTGCATACCTCGTGCAGGTTACTGTCTGCCTGCGAGCCAGTGTCAGTCGCGCTAGGAGGTCTAGACTGCTGGACAGGGAAGAGAGAGTTGTCTTCCTCCTCCTCTTCGTCCATGTCCAAGTCGAGGAGGTCAGAGTTAGCATCGCCCTCTGCGTCCTCGTCTCCCGGCTCCTCATCCTCGTGTGCGAGAAGGCCATCGAACAGAGGAGGCATATCCGGGGATTCGGCTTCCATCATCTCAGCCCAGCTCGTCGTAGTAGCTCGCTGATGATCATTAGCCTTAGTTTTCGCGATGGTTCCAGCCAGACATGGGTCCTGCTGACTAGCCACCGCCACTCTCAGCCTTCTCTCCAAAATTTTAACCGGCAATGACGCACAGTGAACGCACGTTTGTGGGTCCGCAAGCGACGTTTGAGCGTGCTTGGCGCCCATGCACACAATGCACATGGGATGGGGATCCCTGCCCGAGACGGTTGCTCCACATGATGATGGACACGGGCGGGGTGCGGGTTCCTTCTTCGACTCATTCCCTTTGGCGGGGGTAATGACTGTCGACATGACGGCTGGAGAGAGAAAGAGAGATTCGAAGACTCGTCGTAACACGTTAGTCCGATTAATGGTTCACAGGGTAGTTAGCCCTTTTCGCGGCTCGCCCTGACGCGTAAAGCCTATGGTGGCTTGACACCACTGAAAATCCTATCGTCGTGATAACACGCGATAATCTGAACAGAATAGCTCGCCTTGACGCGGACACTATTCGGTGTGACACTCAACACAGTACCAATCCAATCCACTGATGTCGCGTTCGGTAGCGTACTCCAATGACGGCCCGCCAGTTGAACAGTTAAGCGAAATCAGCGAAAAGTTCGGACTTGCTGAGAGAGCTTGTAGTCCCTCACGGGAAGAAAGCGAGAATGACTTCGTAGGGGTCGACCTGAGTAATATAGGTGGGGGCGGAGCCTGATCTCAGGTCGACCTGTCTGTCAAAGACAGACGTGGTGGCATAGGAGCTTCCGTAGTTGGTCACGCCCAAAGCGATTCCCATAGTGAAACACCGAGCGAAGTTAGAAAAAGAACGAGGGTTACGTACGTAACCGAGACGTTCCCTATCTGTCGGTCACTACGAGTTATGTCGACCGACAAATGGGGTCCTATGGAAAACGCCATAACCTGAACCTCGTCACAACCCTGAGGCGCTGCAATTGTTGACAAGCCTTGGCGTGCCACAAAAGCTACGCTTAAGGTCGTAACCTTCCCAAAGCCCCAGCGCAAATTCACTGACCTTGGTACCGAAGGGGCCAAAGGGTGAGTACATCGCTGCTGGAGAAGGCCATGCTGCTGTTCCGCCCACATAAAGTAAATGGAAGGGATTTCAACCTTCAGTGAAAGATTGCTTCAAATCTTCCCTATTTGTTCTTTCAGCTGGCAAGACAATGGGGAAGCGAGCCTTTAGGAAAGGTCGCTACGGAGACCACATCCTACCCGTAGGGAGGTGACATGTGGATATACCGATATGGACTGACCCAGGGGGCAGTACTACATATGGAAAGGGTCTCTGAGGCAGGTCCTACCTTGGAGTAGGGATGGAACAGCTGCCAGAAGAGACTGACAGAGCGATCTGTCAAGGGAAGACACGGGTTTGCCAAGAGGGAAACCTTACCGTGGAAGAATACACATATGGGATTACCCGTAGGGAACCCAGCCATATGGACACCTAGCCCAGTACAGGGGCTGACCGGCTCCGGGCATGCTAACGCCAGTACTGGGCCTGGCGACAGACTGCTCCGCCAAGTCTGACGCCGAGGGTGCTGGAGGATGCTCGACCAGGGTACGCCAACCGGGGAACTCTACTGGGAGAAGAAGGCGCTCACATCCCCGTGTTAGGGGGAATGGCGCAGCAAGCGAGACACCCAGCCAGCCCTTCCCGCCAATTACCTGTTACCCAACACACGGGAGGAAACTGGCTCTACACGGAGGTTGTAAAACCTCGCAAAGGTGTTAGGTGTCGCCCAGCCCGCAGCTCGACAAACGTCTGCCAGAGAGGCGCCGTGCGCCAACGCATAGGAGGAGGCCACACTCCGTGTGGAGTGGGCCCTCACCCCCAGGGGGCACGGCTCGCCTTGGGAATGGTAAGCCAAGGCGATGGCGTCCACTATCCAGTGGGCCAACCTCTGCTTAGAGACAGCCTTCCCCTTCTGCTGACCTCCATAGCAGACCAGGAGCTGCTCAGAGCTTCTGAAGCTCTGGGTGCGGTCCACGTATATGCGAAGCGCTCTTACGGGACACAGCAACGACAAGGCTGGATCTGCCTCCTCCAGGGGCAGCGCTTGCAGGTTCACCACCTGGTCTCGGAAGGGAGTGGTGGGAACCTTGGGCACGTATCCAGGCCGGGGTCTCAGGACAACGTGAGAGTAGGCCGGCCCGAACACAAGGCACTCTTCACTTACCGAAAATGCTTGGAGGTCCCCGACCCTCTTGATGGAAGTGAGCGCGATCAGGAGCGCTGTCTTGAGAGACAGGAACTTCAGCTCAACCGAATCCAGCGGCTCAAAGGGACCCCTCTGAAGTCCCGCCAGGGCAATAGAGAGGTCCCAGGAGGGAATCAGGGGTGTCCTAGGAGGATGTAACCTTCTGGCACCCCTCAGGAACCTAACGATCAGGTCATGCCTCCTCAGGGACCGGCCGTCCACTGCATCGTGATGTGCTGCAATGGCAGCCACATACACCTTCAGGGTGGAGGGTGACAGCCCACGCTCCAGCCTACCTTGCAGGAAAGAAAGCACGACTCTGACCGGGCATCTCCGGGGGTCTTCCCGGTGAGAAGAACACCAATTCGTGAACAGACTCCACTTCAGAGCATAGGCCTGCCTCGTAGAAGGGGCTCTAGCCTGAGTGATAGTGTCTACCACCGCTGGGGGCAGATCACTTAGGTCTGCCGCGTCCCGTCTAGAAGCCACACATGGAGGTTCCAGAGATCTGGGCGCGGGTGCCAAATGGTGCCAGGCCCCTGAGAGAGAAGGTCTCTCCTCAGGGGGATGCGCCAGGGAGGGGCTGTCACGAGGAGCATGAGTTCCGAAAACCAGGTCCGGGTGGGCCAGTAAGGCGCAACCAACAGGACCTGTTCCTCGTCCTCCCTGACCTTGCACAGTGTCTGTGCGAGCAGGCTCACTGGGGGAACGCATACTTGCGTAAAGCCAGAGGCCAGCTGTGTGCCAGTGCATCTGTGCCCAGGGGGCCTGGGACAGGGAATAGTACAGCTGGCAGTGGGAGGACTCGTGGGAAGCAAACAGGTCTACCTGGGATTCCCCGAATCGACTCCAGATCAGCTGGACCGTCTGGGGATGGAGTCGCCATTCCCCGGGGAAAGTGAGCTGTCGTGAGAGCACGCTGGCTGCACGATTGAGCTCCCCCGGGATGTGGACAGCACGCAGCGACTTGAGCCACGTCTGACTCTAGAGGAGGAGATGACGGGCGAGTTGAGACATGCGACGTGATCGTAAACCGCACTGTCGGTTGATGTACGAAACAGCCGCAGTGTTGTCCGTGCGGACCAACACGTGCTTGTCCAGCACTAGCGGACGAAACCGTCGCAAAGCTAGATGCACTGCCAGCAACTCCAGGCAGTTGATGTGCCACAGCAGTCGAGGTCCTGTCCAGGACCCTGAAGCTGCCTGCCCGTTGCATGTCGCGCCCCAGCCCGAGTTGGAGGCATCTGTTGTGACAACAACGTGCCGGGACACTTGTTCTAAGGGCACGCCGGCCCGTAGAAAAGCAAGGTCCGACCAAGGACTGAATAGGCGGCGACACATCAGTGTGATGGTGACACGATGTGTACCGCGGCGCCATGCCCATCTCGGGACTCGGGAGTGTAACTAGTGCTGAAGTGGTCTCATATGAAGCAACCCGAGCGGCGTGACTGCGGCTGCGGATGCCATATGCCCCAGGAGCCTCTGAAAGTGTTTCAGCGGTACCACTGTCCTGCCTCTGAAGGAACTCAGGCAGTTCAGCACTGAGTGGGCACGCTCGCTGGTGAGACGTGCCATCATACTCACCGAGTCTAACTCCATACCGAGATAAGAGATTCTCTGCACAGGGGAGAGCTTGCTCTTCTCCCGGTTGACCTGAAGCCCCAACTGACTGAGGTGCCGAAGCACGAAGTCCCTGTGATCGCACAACTCTTCTCGGGACCGGGCCATAATGAGCCAGTCGTCGAGATAGTTGAGGATCCTGATGCCCACTTCCCAAAGTGGGGCAAGGGCGCCCTCCGCGACCTTCATGAAGACACGGGGGGACAGGGAGAGCCCGAAGGGGAGGACCTTGTACTGCCATGCCTGACCCTCGGAAGCAAAGCGCAGGAACGGTCTGTGACGAGGGAGGATAGAGACATGAAAGTACGCGTCTTTCAGGTCGATCGCTGCAAACCAATCCTGGGCCTGGACGCATTTGATAACGCGTTTCTGCGTCAACATCCTGAACGGGAGCTTGTGTAGGGCCCGATTCAAGACTCGCAGAACCAGGATAGGTCGAAGGCCACCGCTTTTCTTGGGCACGATGAAGTAAGGGCAGTAAAGCCCCGTCCTCATCTCGGCTGGAGGGACCGGCTCGATTGCATCCTTCGCCAGGAGGACAGCAATCTCCTCGCGCAAGACAGGGGCGTCCTGGACTGCCACCGAAGTCTCGAGCATGCCATTGAACTTGGGGGGTCGCCGGGCGAACTGAATCGCATAGCCGAGTCGAACCGTCCGGATGAGCCAGCGTGACGGGTTGGGCAGCGCAAGCCACGCTCCCAGATACCGTACAAGTGGCACCAAAGGGACAGTCGACATACCCGCAGTGGTGCAGCGATGGGGAGTCGTGCCGGAAGGCCCAGAAGGCACTGCGTCCTGGGTCATCGCAACCACACTCCCCGTGTTCCCGGAGGAACTGGCCAGAGACGCGTGGAGAGGCGTTGCGTCTCCGAACCGCGACCTCTTGGCCGCTGGCGAAAGGGGGCGTCGTGGGTGAGAATGAGGAAGCTGTGCGTCGCTCATTGTCAGCCCACAAGCCTTGCAACTCGGAGGAAGGAGAAATTGCTCTTCCAATGAAAATGTGGGTGCCACTGGCCGTTCGACCAGCGGCGGAACAGAACCAGAAGATTCTCCACCCGGCCCTCCTCCGGGGGAGGGAGTGGCGCTCTCTCCGCCATCTCCTGAAGAGCAGTTCTCCGCATCTCCGAGTTGCCCGTGTCAGGGCCGCTTAGTCGACTTCCTCGAGGACTTCGCAGCCGGGAGTGACACGGGGGGCGCCGCTCTCCTGCGCGGGGCTCGACGCGCCGGCCTCGAAGAACTCTCAGCACGGGGCGGAGCTGGTGTGGAGGACGCAGGGGGGCGGCCTCGGCGACGAGCAGGCTGAGGCACTGCCTGCGACGGAATGGTGGCAACCAGAGGATCACGTCGTGGCAAGATGTGCTGTATGGCCTCAGTCTGCTGTTGTTCTGTCAGGAACTACTGGGCACAGCCCCTGACAGCGTCGCCACACAGGACAGCCTGGGACATGGGAGCATCGAGAAAATGCACTTTGTCAATGTCTCTCATACAGACCAGGCTGAACCTGAAACGGCACTACTGGACCACCAGAGTGGACATCGCTTACCCGAGGGACTGCGTTGTGACTTCCGTCACCCAGAAGGGGGAGGTCAGTCGCCATGCGCAGCTCCTGCATCAACCTCGGGTTGGTCCTACCCTCGTGCATTTGTTAAAGCCTTGGCTTATTGGGTTTGCAGGATAGACATGGCATGCAAAGCAGAGACAGCTTGGCCCGCAGCACTGTAAGCCTTGGTAGCGAGCGCGGCCGACAGCTTACAGGCCTTGGGTGAGGGGCGCGGACTATCCCTCCCAGTGGCGGCGTTTTGCGGACACAAGTGCACCGCAATCGCACTCTCCTGCTGGGGAATGTCAACACACCCCTAGCTGCCTCGCCATCGAGGGTAGTGAGGACGGAGGAACGAAATGAGCTGCTTCCGGCCGTAAAAGGGGCCATCCACGACTACATCACTTCCCCATGCACATCCGGGAAGAAAGGAACCAGAGTAAAATGCGGTTGTGAGTCGCGCTCCACACCGAGAACCAATCAAACAGCCATGAGCACTCAGGGCTGGCGGTGCATTCACCTCCATCCTGATGCTCACAGCTGCCCGGGCAAGCACGGCTGTCGACTCTGGGTCCAATTCGGCAGTGGCGACAACACCCGAGGGGGGCAGCCCCGCCGAATCTTCATCCACAGAGGTCGATAACCCATCCCCCGATGCTGCAATCGACATCTGATCTCCGGTGGCAAACTGAATGACCCGCTGGGACTGCCATAAGACAGCCCAGCAAAATCACCCAGCAGCTGCACAGGACAAACACTGCGGAAGGGGTAAGAGGTCCGTGGGGCGTGGCCCGGCGGAGAAGCTCTCACGGTCACCTTCAAATCTCCCAGAGCACTAGCCGGCGGTCCTCTGCTCGAGACAGAGAAACCAGAACGGGTAGTGACAGAGGGGTCTGCTCCCTTCCCTTTAAGAAAGGGGAGACGCGATCACAGCGTTGCCATGGTCACACACGCAGTGCGTGCATGAACCATCCACGAACGCGCCTTCAGCGTGCTGAATGCCCAGACACGGAAGAGAGCGAACGTGGCCGTTGTCAGAGAACAGGAAACGACCGCATCCAGAAGGACGCGGACGAAACGGCGTCTTGAAAAAGACGCGAATCGTCCGCGATTTGCTCTTTTAGGAAATCTGCTCTCTTAGTTGAAGCGCCCAGGGGAATCGCTGAAAGGGACACCGCTGTTTGCGCCGTACCGCCAACCAGAACAGCTTCCCGACACAGCAGATGAATGGCTTTGTGGAGTATAACGGCTTTCATACAACCACTCGGCTCCGAAGCAAAAATCTAATGAGTGGATGCACCTGTCGCCCTATTTATACCCGCTGGCACGGGGAGTGGCTCAGGTGTGTTAATCCACTTGCCAATTTCATTGGCGTTTTCTCTTAAAATCAGAGATGATTGGCCTCCCAAGTGAGACCCCATTTGTCGGTCGACATAACTCGTAGTGACCGACAGATAGGGAACTTGTGGGGTTGCAGGCTTGTCACAATCCTACTAAAATGTCAATGTTGTTTTCTTAGATGATTTTACAATTTTTATTTTTGTTTGTTTTTAAGCTTGTGAAAAGTGTTTTAGAAAAGTCTGCTGGGGAGAAGATATTTCAGAACACTGCCACACCAGTCAAGGAGGTACAGACAGTTCTTTAGTTATGCTAATTAAGAGCAAGGGTAATAATTTTATGTTTATATAATATGGCTTATTTAAATTGGTATATGTGGCGAGGGGGGTGTGGTTCAGCGAGGCCTGCAGTGGGAGAAAGAGTTGGGAGACGAGTGGTGAGTAAGTGGGTTAAACAAAAATGAACACCTGTGTCTCGTTCCAGTGATTGGCATGGAGATGAGAGATCTCGCAGATCTCACAGACAAACGTCTTAATATGATCGCACATTAGAAATGTTTGTTGAGGTAAATTGTGCACGATAACATTATTAAGCAAAAATACATTGTACATTAATTGTTTCCTCTCCAGTACCGAAAGCAGAAACGATACCGTCAGATCTTACTGATACCACGGTCTTTCATAATTTCATAACATTTTATTTTAATACCGGGTTTAGGTACCCATCCCTAGTTATTGTTGGTCTATCTCCTGCCACCACCCTAGCGGAAATAAGAAGTTCCTCTTCAGGAACTCGAGCTGCGTCAAGCCCTTTGGGGAAATGCCTTTGGCAAGATCAACTCTGAATATTGTGTGCAATCTGTTCAATGGAAGGGTGTGATGTCACGGGCGGGGTGACATAGCGACCAGGAAACTATAAAGGCACCTGCCACGCAGCTGACTTCAGCTTCACGTCTTTCAGCAAGCACTCTGTGTGTGCATGTCTAAAGTCTTGTGAGTCTTATTTATTGTTGTCTGTCCCAATAAACAACATAATGCCAAAGAGCAAAGCAAAGACACGACATTTGAAGGGCAATGTGGACGATGTGGATCTGTCTGGCCGATGTGCACGCTTCGATCCCGGAGGGCTCTCTTCAAGGAGGGAGCCTTCGCCAGCGTTCCTCGCAATACCGGTCCCGCTTTCGCCGAGGTGGAGTGGCGCCGGCATTCGTTGGGTTCGCAGATTGATCTGATGGAGGGAATGGAGATGGGCACGTCCTTATCTCCTACATTACCCATCAGATCTGCCCTACATTACCCATCAGATCTCGCTCGTCGGCGAGCTTGTAGTTGCACAAACATAAAGTTGCATAAGCACCAGTATACAACAAACAGTGTTCAGCCTAACATTATACGGGCAGTGTTAATGGGCAGCTATTTAATCTCCGAGGGGAATAATATTGTTTGTGTGACTAAACTATTCACGCTGTTGAAGCAAAGCATGTATTACATCATTTTCAGTTTTGATGTGAATTTTTTCCATACCCGACCGCTTGTCTGGTTGTTTAAACACCATTTAAACAGGAGTTAGTTCTATCACTTCAATGTGTACTTTATCACAATCTAGACCGTGTTTACTTGTCTGATTGACTACCTACAATTCTAGAAATTTAATGACTTTGAGAAGTTAATATATCGCTTCAATGTGTATTGTTCACAATCCAGACCGTGATTACTTGTCTGATTGTTGGATTGCATTAAATTCTGAGGAATATAATGACCGTTATCTAACTTCGAGAAGTTCTATATATCACTTCAATGTGTATTGTATCACAATTCAAACCGTGTTTAATTGTCTGATTGTTTGATTGCATTAAATTCTGAGGAATATAATGACAGTTATTTAACTCGTGAAGTTAGATGTACTGGAGGGACTGCTGTGTGGGAGCAGCCCCCACCGCATACAAACAGAGCGATGCTGCCCGTGTTATCCGCTTCGGGACCAGAGGCTGAAGCAACGCTCTGGGTCAGCAACTTGCCAGCCTATTCCGTACTTCAGGCTGGGAGGTCCACACCCAAGAAGTCATGACTCATTTTGGTCACGACTACAGAGGGCGGCCCTTACTGAGGTAGAGCGGTGTCCACCTCATTACTGAACTATATCGACGATTTGTTGATTTTAGCTCAGTCAGAGCAGATGGCGGTTCGACATCGAGATGTCGTTCTTGCACATATGGGGGAACTGGGTTTGAGACCCCTACAGTGGTGGCTCAAGACCAAGGGATTTTCCCCGAGGGGGAATCCATTATGAACTATCAAGGTCACGTGGCGATTACTTCGTGCCTTAGACATGTTGAAGAAACCTTGGTTCTTGAATCAGGGCTCGGTGCTGGGAGCTCTTGGTCCCCGTGTAACGCTAGTGACAGTCACGTCCCTCACCAGTTGGGGTGCGGTCATGAGTGGCCACCCTGTCCGCGGCCTGTGGAGCGGTCGCCATCTGACATGACATACCAGTTGTCTAGAGATGCTAGCTGTGCATCGAGCATTTAAATATTTCCTCCCAGACCTGAGAGGTCTCCATGTGTTGGTGCGCACCGACAACACATTGGCGATCTCTTACATCAGTCACCAAAGAGATCTGCATTCGCGCCCTTTGTACAATCTGGCACACCAGATCGTTCTGTGGTCCAAGGACACACTCATCTCGTTTAGTGCAGTGTATATTCTTGGGAGATTGACTGTAGGAGCATAATGTTGAGGACATACTGTTGAGATAGGGGCCGAGGCCTGGGGGGCTTCACCCCGAGGTGGTGAAGTAGATATGGAGAGATTTTTTTTTTACCTCTTTGCGACTCAAGAGACATTGCAATGTCCCATCTGTTTCTCTCAAGTTCATCCAGCTCCTCTGGGACTGGACGCTATGGTACAGACCAGGTTGAGGCTTCGTCTGTACGCCTTTCCCCCTATCGCTCTGCTCCTGGGAGTTCTGGTGAGAGTAATCCTGGGATGGGGTCAGTCTTTTATTTGAAGCCCCATTCTGGCCCAGTATGGCTCGCAGATCTGATCTCTCTCCTCGACGCTCTCCATGGGAGATTCCGATCAGGACAGATCTACTCTCTCAGGTGCAGGGCAAAATAATTCACCCTTGCCCGGAGTTGTGGAAGTTGTGGGTGTGGCCCCTGGGGGTGCACAGCTTATAGCTTCTGGTCCCTCAACTGAGGTTGTTGAGACCCTCCTCCAATCCAGAGCTCCCTCTACGAGGAAACTGTATGCCCGGAGGTTGAAACTCTTCTCCTCATGGTGCAGAGACCGCCAGCTTGACCTTGTTGACTGCCCAGTTGGTACAGTTCTGGAGTTTCTACAAGCTAGGCTCTCTGCAGGGTTAACTCACTCCATCTTAAAGGTGTACGTGGTGGCCATAGCTGCTTACCACGTCACTTTCAATGGTGAAACTAGTTACACGTTTCCTCCCCGGTGCTCTGAGGCTGAGACTTCCAGTACGGTTCCGTATTCCCCCGTGGGACTTGGTTGTGGTGTTAGAGGCTCTCTGTAAAGCTCCATTCGAGCCAATACAAGATATATCAGATAGACATCTGACCATCTGACTGCCGTGTTACTGACTATTACTTCTCTAAAAAGAGTTGGAGACCTTCCCTAATGGACAAAGACAGTGATATAAACGAGTTGTAGGCAGTTTATTCTATATGGAAAAATGCTTAATGCAAAACTTTGCGTGTTGCGTTTATTCTGGGCTCACCTCCGTGCCTGTTTGTATTTTAACAATATTGTGTTTGGCCTTTATCATCTTAGTCCATTATGCCACATTTTGCGGTGTGTGAGGAAAATACCATATACATATTCATTAAAATAATGAACTGTACATTTAATTTGATATTTAAATATCATCTTAATACATTAAGCCTTGTTAAGTGTTTATGTTTTTCTATGGGAGGGAAATGCTTACGAAGAGACAAGCGTTCATATTCTGCTGTTATGGCCACGAATTTGCCAGTCTTGTCTTTTTCTTGCAGGACCCTGTACGTTATAGTACTAAATTAGGTTTAATCGTTTAATCACCACCACAGCATCTTGTCTCCATTGGCAACACGCACAATTTGTGTTGATTGCAAGTGACGTCACAGGTAGCGGAGAGTGCAAGTAGCGATTGCAAGTGACATTGTCATTTAGTGTCTTTTTTCGTCTTCGCCAACTGGCTACTGTTATAAAATGTTGGGAAATTCAAACAAAAAATAATCAAAACAATTCAACAAAATAAAAAATAAAGACTGCAAGTGATGTCACTAGCGGAAGTGCAAGTGTCTGAGAGTGCAAGTCTGAGAGTGCCAGACCCTCTTGAAACATGTTGAAGTCAAGAACAAGGAGGAAGTGGTCCGAGGTGTGCAGTAATTTAATTCAAAATCAATCAATAATTGAAAATAAGAAGTAGGTCATCTGGGTACTTTTCACATACTGTTTTTATAATACTATATTGTATGGAAGTAGGCATATTTGGATGACACATTTTTTAATACATGTTAAATCTGATGTCACCATTTCTGGGACCTGATGCCTAGAGCAAACAACAAACAGTGCTAACATACTCTCATAGCATGCTGCAATTCCAGTGAAAAATCTTGATCATCACCTTTATCTATACGCATCGAAATGTCAGATGGCCAGACAGTGATACATTTTTTATGAATTTTTAAAATTAGTGGTGTCCAGGCACTATGAATCTAGAAACTGTAGTGTATACTGTGAGTATAAAAGATTAAGAATAACATATTAATGTGTGATATGAATAAATAGGGCTCATAAACAGCTGTTGAGATAATATAATATACACTCACCGACTACTTTTTTAGGTTCACCTTGCTAGTATGGGTTGGTCCCCATTTTGCCTTCAGAACTGCCTTGATTCTTTGTGGCATCAATTCAATAAGGTACTGGAAATATTCCTCAGAGATGTTGGTTCATATTTGGACAATATCATCATTCAGTTTGCTGCAGATTTGTTGACGTTCTTTGTTGAGTTCCTGTCATGTGATTAGCTGATTAGATACTTATTTTTAATATATAATTTTGTATATACTGTATGTAGAATAAAGAGGATGAGAAAATCTTAGGTTATTGTCTGGCGAATAATTACACTGAAAATTATTTTCATTCACACACTTTAGAAAACACTAATTGCTAGGATACCACAGTCCAATTTGGGATTAAATGCCTTGCCAATTCTGTATATCGCTAACACCACTATTTGAGAGGAAGTGACGGAGGTCAGCATTTCTTTTTGTTTCAAGTGTTCAAATCTTGTGTAAATAAAGTGGTCTGTATTTAAATTATTTTGGTGTTTACAAGAGAGGGAGAGAACAATGTCCTGCAAGGCCTGTGTTATCAGTAGTAGGTGATTGATGACTGTGCCCCTGCAAATACATTCAGTTTGATCCCTAAAGATTGGTGGAAAATTCTTATCACTCTTGAGTAAATAACTTGCCCTAAAGTACTACCATAAATAATCTGAGTAAGACGGTCAGTCATTGTGCAGGTGGTCCGATGATTATCCGTTCACGTTGAGAAAAAGCAGATAGGAGTTTTCTATGACAATGTAATATACTATGTTCATACATTTAATGTTCAAATATTAGCACACCAAATTCAGTGGATGTGGTTTATGTACACTGCATTTTCATTCTCAGGTTCTGTTTAGATTTGAAAATCTTGCTTACTCTGCCAGTGTTAGGCATTGGTTTGTGTTCAGCCTTTAGGGAAATGAGTTCCTAGGTGTTAGAGGTTTGCATCATGAATTTCCACATATGTTATACTATCTCTTCAGTCAAGAAAATATACACTCTGAGCCTACATTAGAAAATGTGTCTGCATACAGTATAAAGCACCCAGAAGGTTGATGAGAAGCAGCCCTGTCTAAAATCATGGTGGCTCTAAACTGAAGGATCAGAACTATAGGATCCAGGCATCTACATGCATATTTTACCATTTTCAGCACAAGTGAGAAAATTATATTCAAAAGAAAATGACTTATAAATGGGAAGGAATTAAAAAGAAGTAATATGAACAAACAAAACCGTGTGAAAGAAAATCCCCTCAGGCAACATCATGGTCAACAGAGGAAAAAATATCCCACTGGCAACATTAATAATGGTTATATACTGAAATGGAAATTGTCTCCAACTAATGAAAAAATGCTTTATAAAGGCTGGAAGAAAGACAAAGACATGAAAGAAATAACAGATGAAGCGCAAAAAAAAAGAAAAAAAAAGAAGGAAGTTAAATACTGTGGACTGGTGTAAGCATGTGCAATTTTAACAAAATTGCTTGTTAAGGCAATTATCAATTTTTTATTGTTTGTTTGTTTGTTTGTAATTAAACACCCTTTTGGGAATGCCTGCCCAATCTAACCCTTAGTAAAATTAATTAATTATAATTTAGCCGTAAATAAAATGATCTACAGGGGACTTTTCACCTGAAGATCTCATCTGGGACAATCCAATCATCCCTCACATTCAGACATTTTTAGTAACTTAACGCACTATCAGGACACTTTCAATAACGTCCACGTCTGCCGTTAAGTGGAGTTCTCAGCTGAATGGTGTGCTTGCGTACTTTTATTGTTAAATTATTATAATGGGAAGAGAGCGTGCACAGATGTTGTTTATATTGCTGTGTGTAGCATGTGGAAGTAAAGTTGGTCCTTCCAAAAACCCCAATAGGACAGGCCTATTACTCACGGCAGATGTATCTGTACCTGTTTGGTGTTGTTGTACACCATGGTGAGAACAGTCAACAGGAAAAAGATTATGTCCATCTCTATGTTTGCCAGGAGAATGAGAATAGCAAAGACAGCAATATTATAGCTTCTGCACTGAGTGACTGCCTCAAGGTTCGACTTCAGGACAAAGTCAGCAGATCCAGGGGATCTGATGAATGTCTGGATGGCATTGAGACTCAACCCATTCCCAGCTAGTTCAAACTTAACCACGGTAGGTCGTATTTTACGTTTAAAATAACCATAGTTAAATGAGTAAATTCTGTTGCTCGCAGACTTTAAGGACACAACTCTTCGATGGATAATCAAAAAGCAACTTCATCTCTAACTGTGCTACTCCCTCTACCAAGTTCTGCATGATATCCACTGCATAGTTTTCAGAAATATTAAAATATCAATACATTGAAAAGCTCAAAGGCTGAGAGAGAGAACTTAGGCCCAATCACAGTTCTACCCCTTAGCCCTTCCCCTTTCCCCTACCCCTCCATTTCGCGTGTTCACGTGAAGGAGTAGGGGTGTCTCGATTCTCTTTTGGTTGGAGGGATAGGGATAAGGGGAAGGGTCAGATAGCCCTTCAAGCAAAGATTTTTCTGGGACCACACTTCAAACGAAGGGGTATGAATTATCTCTGCAACATGGCTGCTTCAGCGAACAAAAAGACCTGGATGTGTGAGCTGCGCGATTTCTGATGTGTGTGTGTCAAGCCGCTCGTCAATACAGAACGATAATTAAAGGCTCCAATGCACACCAGTATATGTGTGTATTGTAATACCTAGACGACGAATGATGAAGTGACGTCATGGTAGTGGTGTCCCAATCCTTAGGGGAATATTTTCTCCCCTACCCCTTGACACTCCGTTTCAAGGGAGAAGAGGAAGGGGTAGGCGGAGGGGTAGGGGAAGGGGTATAACATAGAATTGGGATTTGGCCTTAATCATGCAGGGGATGAGCCGCTCATCTGCAAGTGTCATTTGAAATGCCAGCTATCAAGATGTAGGGCTGTGTTGTCTTTGTTGATCCAAGGACTTCTTCAAAACTGCAAGAGGACTGAAAACTGAAAAAAAAAAGGGCGTGATGTCACGGACGGGGTGACGTAGCGACCAGGAAGCTATAAAGGCACCTGCCACGCAGCTGACTTCAGCTTCGAGTAGGGAAGCAAGCGCCAGCAGGGGTGCCGGGAGTATGGCTCTGCGACGCAGCGTCACGTTCCTTCGAGGAACTAGGGTTACATTCGTAATCTAGAGACGTTTCTCTCCAGGAACTCGAGCTGCATCAAGCGCTTTGGAGAACGATGTACCAATGCTGCCAGACTATCAATCCCCTGCCTAGTGTGTATCCGAGGAGCACAGTTAAGGCAAGAGGACAGAAGAGCCAGGAGTGGCTCGCATATCGAGATTGTAAAATCTTGGCAAATGTAGAGGGCGTGGACCATCCCGCAGCGTTGCAGATGTCCAAGAGGGACACACCTGTTAAAAATGCCTTAGAGGCGGCCAAACTCGGCGTAGAGTGAGCCTTGGCTCCCAAAGGAAGGGGAAGACCAGAGGACTCACAGGAGATATTGGCCGCATTTCCACTGTCGAGCCAGTGCGAGCCAGGGCTTAAAACGGGCCGAGCGGGGCTCATAGCCCCGGGCCAGTAGCACCGAGGCCAGAATAGCGCAGGGTTTCCACAGTGGAGCTTGAAGCACCGCTGCACGTCACTAAAACACGCCCTTTACACGCCTCTCAGAACAACGTCATGCAACCTCAAAATTTCACCATCAAAGAGAAGTTATCAGAAAACTAAGAAATAAGTCACTGGAACATGCGCGATCACAAAACGGACATGATAAAAGTGGCCGTTTGTTTGCATGCTTTGTTATATATTCAAATTCAAAAACACTGATTTTTTAACTATAGAAAACATGATACATTGATCATATTGATTTAATTTATCAGGACTCAAAATTAATCACACATAAATACACTTATTTCTATTTTATTTATTTATTTTTAACGCTCATGAAAATAGCCTGCTTATTCAGTCGAGTCTGTTTCTGCTCATTTGAAGCCACAGTAGCCGTCATATTTATAATGAATGATAATATCTCTATTTTTATAAAAGCTCCCAAACAAAAAACATTATTAGGCTATATTCTTTTATGATAGGCAACGTGAGAAAAACTCTCGAGACGAGGCTTGTGACAGATAATATAAGTTACTTAATAAATACACGATTGTGATTGAGAATAAGGAGCTGACGTCTGATTTCTTCAAGTGGTCATATTTTACCATGTTTACTATGTGTTTAGTGTGCATATCTTTTTCATCACTTATAAATATTTCAGCCTTGTATGGTGATTATAATCAAGTTATTTCAAACACTCGCTGCTGACTGAAAGAGAGTTTTGAGCTCGACTTATTTTAAAAAAGTGTTTAATGCTGGTGTTAAAGCTGTTATCTTTCTGAAATGATCCTCAGCGCAGACTCTCTATTTTTATAAAAGCTCCCAAACAAAAATCATTATTATATTTTAATGATAGCTATGCAACGTGCTAAACTCTTGAAACGAGACGACAGATAAAATGTTACTTAATAAATACACAATTGTGATAGAGAATAAGAAGCTGACGTCTGATTTATCCAAGCGGTCATATTTACCATGTTTACTATAATGTTTAGCGTGCATAGTCTTTTACATCGCTTATAAATATTTCTACCTTGTTTAGTGATTAAAACCCGCATCGGATCACGTTATTTCAAACACTTGCTGCTAACTAAGAGTGAGTTTTGAGCTCAACTTATTTTAAAACGTCTTTAATGCTGCTGCTAAAGCTGTTATCTCTCTGAAATGATCCGCGCTGACGCTCTCCAGACGCTGAGAAACTCCGCCTTTGTTCATAACCCCTCCTCTAGCCCCAGCTGGCCCGCTTTGGCCCAAGGTTTTCGTTGGGCCAAAAATCCCTGGCCGTTGGCCCCGAGGAAGCCCCGGCGAGGCACGATCAAGCCCCGGAAGTGACAGTGGAAACGCGACTGGCCCTGGCACGCACTAGCACGCCCGGTCCTAGCTCGATAGTGGAAACACGGCTATTGATAGCCTCTACTATCCAACGACTAAGACTCTGCTTACAGGCAGGGGAACCCTTTTTAGGAGGACCGTAGCAAACAAAGCAATTTAGTCAGATTTTCTCCACAGGGCAGCTCTGTGGACGTATGTGTCCAGCAATTTAGCTTCTCCTGGTCTGGCTCCTGAAAGGCTCCTTTTCTATAGGAGGAATACGTAGGCCTACAATTTAACGCACTGCGTTCTGTACTCATCTGCTTGCCTGTACGGAGTTGTTCCATTTAAAATCACTTAATGCATTTCATAATGAACGTTCATATTTGCTGGTCTGTATATGTTGAGTCAACAACAAGACATATAGGCTAGGCCTACTGAATTGTCTTTATCATCAGGCCACATTAAGTGTTTTGCTGTATGGGAGGACAAAGTTTGTGCATTGTGTTCATAGCCATCTGCTTGCCTTGTAGTACATTGTAGGACATTTTTATTATTATAAGGTGGTTAGGTAGCACTTTATTTTACAGTCCTGTTCCCCATGTACATACTATGTACTTATTGGGTGGTTATGCCAACACACAGTTATGTCCAAACAACATGCAAAAGTGAATTTTGCATAATAGGTCCCCTGTAATTACAATCTTTTGACATTGAAAAAATGCTAAACCTGCAAAAATACTAGAAGTTATGTAAAATAATTGGTGATCCCTTAAAAAACAGTTACACATTTGATATATTAGAACATTTTATGTCAGTTTGCTCAGTTTGCCATATCCTTGATCTTAATTATATGATGTCATTCTATTGCTGTCTCGCCACCAGCAAAACACAGCATTACTGAACATGGTTCTGCATATCGATATATCTGCACTTTAAAACGAACATGTCCACACGGGATCTCAGAAAACTTAATCCAGATAGTTTAATCAAATCTGTCAACTTGTTTGAAGAACCAAATTAGCCAGAGATCAGTTATCAAAGTATGAAGCAAGGTATGAAGAACGGCCCCACTTCAGCTCAGCTGTTTTGTTTTTTGCCCTTCCAGGGGTCTTTTTTTCTAGCAATGTTGGCTGTTAACTGGGCTTTGTTTTAGTCCAGTTTTGTATTGCTCTTTATTTTTGTTTATAAAGATCTTTAAAGACTTCCCCTGTCTCTTTTGCATTTGGATTATCTTTAAAAATGCTCTTTTCTTGGATTGATTACTTCTATTTTCCTTGTTTGTTAATCGTTTTAGATTAAAAGCACCTGCTACATGATCAAATAGCATTTGATTATTTTACAGATTGATGATGTTTTTTTCCTTTTACCTATATTATATTATATTATATTATATTATATTATATTATATTATATTATATTATATTATATTATATT
Source organism: Carassius gibelio (assembly GCF_023724105.1). NCBI lineage: Eukaryota > Metazoa > Chordata > Actinopteri > Cypriniformes > Cyprinidae > Carassius > Carassius gibelio. The sequence continues at coordinate 17,420,587 of NC_068377.1, forward strand.
ATATTATATTATATTATGGTTTAGGCAGATCTTGCAAATATGGATTGTTTTTTTTTTTTAAGCGGTTGGAACTTCTTGTCAACTTGTGATTTAACTTAAGCTATTTATAGTCAATTTTTAAGCCATGCAGTTTCCATTAGACTCATGTTGTGATGTGTCCATTGTAAATTCCTTTGCAGCAGAGGCTAAGGGTATTGGATAGATCGACCTGGATACTAAGGTGTATGTAGTGGCTGTTGTCCTGTGCATAGTGTGTAGAAAAGAAGAGCAGTCATCTATTGATTTATGCTTCTGTAAAAGCTGAGAGGTCAGAAAGCCAGACAAAGTCAGATGCCATATTCAGGGTCCAGGACCTGCTGTGCTCCTGCGGATGACAAATGAGGGGCTATATGGGAGTATAGCGGACAATACAAATTTAGTTGTAATTATTCCCTCACATGATGGATCTCTCACCCAATAAAAAAGTACACTGCTGCACTGTTAGAGATTTACTATCAAAATGATACATACAACCATTGCATATGTTGCATATGTAATTTGAATACATTAGGTTACACCAATAATATTGTTTAAAAAGTGAGATCAAGTACATACAGGCAACAAGCACACACACACTGGTTGGTTAACTAAATGGGGGCATTCCATAGGCATAATGGTTTTTATATTGTACAGACTGTATATGCTATCGCCCTACACCTAACCATAAACCCTTACAGGAAACTTTCTGCATTTTTACAATACAAATAATTAAAAACATTGTTTACTTTATTTTTGAACCAGTTTTACACATGATGACGATAGGCATGGACCGGTATGAAATTTTGACGGTATGATAACCTTAAGCAAAAATAAACAAAAATAATAAACTAATAGGATTTACATATTTAATGAGTTTAACATTTCATACATACTGTAGTATGGGTCATAGAATTGTACTGCATAGCAGGAGTTACCTAATTGAATTAATATACAGAACTCATCATTTACAGTTCTCATGTCTGAACCTTGACATTAATCATCGTTTGTGTAAATAGAATACATATGTTTACATTTACATAAACGAATGTAAGTCTGGACGATTGTTTAGCTCTCTTTCAGCTTTCATGTGGCTACAATGAGTACGCAATTAGGGCACCACTGAATGTTCATGATTACTCCAAACGTCATTGCTGATTATTTGACCAATCTCCCGTCAATGACAAGCCTAATGAGCTGATATACCTCAAAATAGTGATATAAAAGTTCTAATATTCAGGTATATAATGGCATCAACAGGAGTGTGCTTGTTGAAATAGATCTGGCATCATGCTGCCATAGCAACATGTCCAATCAATGACCAATTTAGAGGCAATTTGTAGCCTCATAACCTTAAATGCATTTCATTATCCATGGGCCAATTTCCATTCTTACTGTAAATAGATCAAGATACAATTACTAACACATGATGTTGATTAGATTTAAGAAATGGAAAAGTCTGAAAATTCCTCGCCATTGATCCCATTCAGAGACATGTCTTTTATGGGAACAATGTGATTTAAAATGTGCAGTAATGTAGCAATTCATATGCAGTTCACACGTGACTTTGTTCAATAAAGGTTAAACTCTTTAACAGTAACCTGCAGCTTCAGTGAATCAATATATGGGAAATATGGTGATGAACCCAGTCTCCTTCAAACTTGTTATTTCAAGCAGTGGCTCATTAGTCCTATGGCTAGAAAGATTTCAGAATTATGAACATTCAAACAGCACAGACTTAAGAATGCTACTAAGGGGCGAAAAGTGGTCAGTTACTTCATTACTTTTAATGCAGTTGTTAAATTTCACATGTCAAGAAGGTGAAAACCGTTTCACTGGTATTAGTCACTACTTCTGCGCTTCTGAATTATTCACATTTTATTCATTAGATACGGATGATCTAGGGCTGTTTATTGTTATTGTTATTGTTTTTTTATTGACTGGACACCACAGAGTAGACAGGAAAGAAAGTAGTAAGAAGGATTGGAACATGACTTGATGTGTATTGCTATACTCCTGTAAGGGAAACAGGTCAATTTAGCTCAAAGAGAATCATTTAAGATTTTAAAGGGAATTTTTAACAGAATCACTGTTTTACGGCTGATCACTGAGACAGCCAGCGATTCACTGAACAAGCCGTATAACCAACCAACCAATATTAATATCCAACAATTAGCACAGTAATAAGATTAACAGTTTAAGACATTAACTTGTAAGCACGAAACACAAGATACTTCTCTTTTCAATATGAATAAGGCTTTATCAGATACATCTAAGACATATAAACAAATTAACACATAATCACATGTACTCATACATGCACACAAGTTGCAGGAAGATAGAAAGTTCCTCAATGAGGTTAAAGTTATATTAGATAGCTATACCAGCTTAGATCAGAGTCTGGAGGTAAAGTTACTTGCGTTGCCTGTGTAAAGGGGGTTCCCTTTGGTTGAAAAGGGTTTTTCCAGAGGTTTCTGATTGGACGGAAGCAGTCATGGTGGAGCACAACGTGAAATTGATGTGGACAGCAGAGATGGAGGATCAGCTTGTTGATTTGTGGCAACAGCATGAATGTTTATACAACTTGTGTATAAAATCATTCCAAATACTGTCATTGCAATTTCTTCCTGTATATCCTCCACCATGCTCATTCTGAAGTCTCGCAAGATTTTGCAAGATTTCCTGTGTTCACAGTCGAGACTCTGGTTGAAAATCTGTCTATAGGAGCAAAACGGTTAAATCTAGGATTTTTTATCCTCATGTGGACTACCACATTTTGAAACTCTTATAAGATATAAAAAAATCTTCTGGTATGTACCCAGTATTAGGCAGGCACTCGAGGTCAGACTTGGAGACACGGCATTACAAAACTTCATTCAGAACATGAAACTCTCCAACAGAAAATCAAATAAACTAAAGTAAAGTTTGACGAGACTAGGTGGTGTTTCTTCTCATCGTGGCTAAGTTGCAGCAGGCATGCAGACTGAAGCATGCTGGAACAGCGCTCAAAGAATGCTAAAAGTGATGACTAAAAGCTAAATATAAGAGCAAGAGCTAAAAAGCAAAAGTGAAAAGCTGGCATGACTAAAAGCAAGAGCTAAAAAGCAAAAGCTAAAAGCTAAATTTGATGGTGTCATGAGTATTTAAACTGGCCTTTCAGCCACCATTTCAGTCTTGACCAATTAGATATTGTCTTTGCTTGGGGTGTTGCGATGTTTCTCCATCCCCATAGATAAATCATATGCTTTCTTATCAATCACATGGATAAAATTTTCCCGCTCTTGCAGGGTATAATTTTGGACATGATTCCTATAACAAGAATATGATACATTTGACAAATAACTGATGAAACGATGAACTCAGAAACATTTCAAGCTAGATGATTCAAACACACGCATACTAAACATGAATATGAATCCTTAAGCTATTCAATATTAAACAGACATACACAATAACTAATTAGAAACATGATAGTCAAATATGTGGGTTACATATAAATGAATATGGAGTTCAGCAATGGACTGATATTAATTTAGAAGTCTTTTTGAGTTCATTTTGGTGCATCTACATTTATAAAAGTTTATTTGTCATTCTCTGGCATAAGAACGTTCTGTGGAGACCAGAGGTTAAAAAGTCCCCATAGGAATTTTAGTCTGGTTCTTGTCTTCTAGGTGGGGGAAGACAATCCAACGATCTTGTGATCATGATTACTATCATGGGTTTACATGTGATGGTCAGGCTGTCCATCTCTTTGACCATCAATCTTGATTACTTGTCCCAAATCTGACAATATTTTTTCTGAATTTAAATTGTCAATAATTGGTGTGAACCCAGCATTAGGCAGGCTTTCGAGATCAGACTTGGAGACACGGCATTACATGGTGTTAATGTTCTGTGAAAGAGTTGGTTGGTTAGTGGACTTGCTTCTGACTTGTGGCACTAGGAATTGATTTACAACATCCTGTTGCATTTCAGAGGAATTTGGCTCCTCATGTTTCAACCGTGTGATTGATAATCCAACCGGTTGTGTCTAAAGATTAATATTTTTAGGGGCCAAGCCCAGAGGGCTGTAGCCCCTATTGTATCTGTACGTTTTATTATTATTATTATTATTTTCGTCCAATGGGAGTCTATGGCAGCCCTATGAAGGGAACATGGGAAAATGATGAAATTTGGCACACTTGTAGAGATGACCATTATTAGTGATCTGACCAACTTTGGGGTCTCTAGGACCAACTCTACAGCGCCACCACCAGTTCAAAAATTCAACATTCAAACGTTAATAACTCTTGAACCACTAATTCTATGAAAATAAAACTTAGTACATCTGTTTTGTCTCTTCATGGAGATTCCATTCCATATCTTACATTAAGACTCCGCCCATTACAGTAGCGGCCATTTTGAAAAGTACAGTATTCAGTCTAAACACTACTCCTCCTTCAAAATTGGTCCAATTCTTCTGAAATTTGGCTCAGATGTTCTTTGGACTGAACCGCACAGAAATGACTGAACAGAATTTTTTGAACACTAGTGAAAAAAAAAGTTATGATGCTGTGAACTTACTGAGGTTGACCTAAAATCGGTTGAGATGCTGTATCTCAGCCAAACTTTGATCAATCGAAACCAAACTTGGTACACTTCATCTACACCATAATCTGGGGGTCCATGCCAAATTTGGGAACAGCGCCACCTATGGGTGTTGAGATACCAAAAATGCACTTTTTGGCTTATAACTTCTGAACAATTCATCAGAAAATTATGATCTTGATGTCTATGGTTTCTGTAGATCATTTCGAATCTGTGGATGTCAATTTTGTCAAGACCACCTGGACCACCCGTCCGCCATTTTGAAATTTGTCAAAAATTGCTATAACTTTTGAACTACTGTACAAATCTTCACAAAAATCTATAGGCATCATCAATGTACATGTGCTGGAAGTACCCCGGAAGTTGGAAGACAGCGCCACCTAGTGTTCAAGAGATATAACGATTCTTGCAAAACCCCTTATAACTACTGTAAATGTTGATAAATTTTTGTTATTTTTATGTCATTTTATTCCTTTGGTTATGCCGATTCTGAGGATGTCTCAATTGTCATTTTCCAACATGGCGTCTGTCCGCCATATTGAATGGAATGAAATACAGTTTTTTCGCAACTCCTCCCTGAAATCTTGTTCAATTTTGTTAAAAGTTTTATCAGATGAACTTCAGAACGGGCCTGACAGAAATGACCGAACAGATTTTTGATATTCGTTCCCGTTCCAGAGATGTACAGCTCCGAAGTTGACCGTGCCTGTGTTTGTTGATTTATGCTAATTAGCTTAGCATGCTAATTAACTAAAATGCTAACACTTTTCTATTCACTCTAATGGGTCTCTTGAGCAATCTGGTTAACTTTGACAATGTTAGCATTTTTTAGCGTAGCATGCTAATCTGGCTAAAATGCTATTTCGGGCTTGTGAGAGATCATTCTCACACCTTGACCTCTCTTCTGTGCCATGTAAATTGTGTGTCAACTAATGTGGCGCACTTAGCTAAGGCGTTGGTTCTGAACCTGTGAGGTTGTGGGTTCGAAACCTGTATGGGAAAAGTTTAAAATTGGGTATAAAGTTGTCATTTCAATTCCTTTATTACATGGTTAAGAGCTGTACTAAAGTTTCTTAAAATGGGATCAAAAATAAGTGTGTTTTTGTAACTTCATTCTGCGTTCGTTCTCATCAGACCTTCTGATTTCACCTTATCTGTAATTCTGAATCTATCTGTTCTGTAAAAAGTGCTGAAAAAGTTGCTTGAAAAAACCTTAAAAGCCAAAGAGCAATAAGGGCTTGGCCCCAGAAAGGCTGCTTGCAGCTTTAATTTTTTTTTTTTTTTTTTACTTATCACATAGAGAAACATTGCATATTTTGTCATGCAATAACAAAGATGCATGCACAGCAGTGAACTCTTTTTCATAAGCATCCTGGACATCTCACAGACATGGTTGGCTCCAGATGCCATCACAATTTGTATTATTAGCAGACAATGCTGCCACGAGCCATTTCTCTTCTCTGTCTGATGTCCAAAGACCCCATTCAGTAGTATACAAAGCTACAGAGATGGATTTTCAGTGGGCCATTTACCTGTCTCATATTATTTATCATTTCTGAACAATTCCCCATCTGTGATGGCATTCTGATAGATGTGTCCTTCAGCACAAACCCTGTCATGTTTCATATCAGTTTCAGAAAATAATCTGATGATTAACATTTTAGCTCTGCTTTAGGCTATGGTACCAAAATGTCTCCCTCAATATATGGTTCATGTATATCACTAGCACATTTGAATAATGATCAAGTGCTTCTTTTTTTTTCTCTATCTATCTATCTATCTATCTATCTATCTATCTATCTATCTATCTATCTATATATCTATCTATCTATCTATCTATCTATCTATCTATATATATATATATATATATATATATATATATATATATATATATATATACACCTTATTAATTAAATTAACTTTGAAGTATGTCTCCACTAACCTGTGCAACAGTTCAGGCCATTTGGAGATGTTTATTGTAATCTTTTAACATTTTCATTACAAACAGGGTTTTTTCAGAAGCTCATAAAAATGAATGAATGAATTAATGAATGAATTAATGAATGAAAAATACTTGCCTTTTTGGTTGGCCTCTGTTACTCAACAAGTGATTTTTCCCAAAAATGAATTACTTTACACATTGAACATTACCTTTTACCTCCAACAAGGCCGATTACTTCCTAATATGAGATGTTTCATGCCCTTTCAGAGCTCTATAGTCTCAAACCTCAATCCATCAGTTGTTATATAAAATTAAGTGTTATCATTTGTTATCAAGTGGCAGTTCTTCCCATTTGCAACTTGGATCACCTGAACTTTTTAATCAGTGGTTAGTAAAAAAAAAAAAAAAAAGCCCACATATTGTTATTACTGAATTTTTTTTTTTTAATACTAGTGGATAATATTATTGCTCTTTGACAACTCAAAAACGTTAAGTAGTGTTTGACAGCTGGGTCAGTCTCATAAGAGAAGGTCACTGAAGCAACTTAATTTTCTTTTTTTCTGTACCATGAAATATCATTCTGGTCCTTTCCTAAGTTCAGAGGATGTGTATGTCACAAGCACACGCATGTGTGTGTGTGCTTGTGCTTTATTTCACTAATTACATTCAAAAAGTGAAACTTGTATATTATATTCATTCATTACACACAGTCTCAAATGTTTATTTATTTTAATCTTGATGATTATAATCGCAAATTCAGTATCTTAGAATATAGTGGAAAGGTTCAATATCGAAGACACCTGGTGCCACACTCTTATCCGCTAATTAACTCAAAACACCTACAAAGGCTTTTAAATGGTCTCTCAGTCTAGTTCTGTAGGCTAACCAGAGTCTGGAGGAATAGAGTAGATACACACAATCCATGTTGCTTGAGGTCCAGTGTAAAGTTTCCACAGTCAGTGATGGTTTGGGGTGCCATGCCATCTGCTGGTGTTGGTCTATTGTATTTTCTGAGGTCCAAGGTCAACACAGCCATATACCAGGAAGTTTTCGAGCACTTCATGCTTCCTGCTGCTGACCAACTTTATGGAGATGCAGATTTCATTTTCCAACAGGACTCGGCACCTGCACACAGTGCCAAAGCTACCAGTACCTGGTTTACGGACCATGTATGAGCTGAAGGCCACTATCAGAGCAACCTGGGCTCTCATTACACGTGAGCAGTGCCACAGACTTATTCCATGCCATGCCGAATTGCTGCAGTAATTCAGGCAAATGGAGCCCCAACTAAGTATTGAGTGCTGTGCATGCTTAATACTTTTCATGTTCATTATTTTCAGTTGGCCAAGGTTTCTAAAAATCCTTTCTTTGTATTGTTTTTTTAGTAATGTTAAAATTTTCTGAGATACATAATTTGGGATTTTCCTTAGTTTTCCGTTATAATCATCAGAATTAAAAGAAATAAACATTTGAAATATATCAGTCTGTGCTGAATGAATATAATATACATGTTTCACTTTTTGAATGGAATTAGTGAAATAAATCAACTTTTTGATGATATTCTAATTATATGACCAGCACCTGTATATATAGTCATTGTGATTGTCATCGTGAGACCAAAATCAAGAGGAGAGTAGAAATTTAATAGTAAAGGAATGTCAAATGTGACCCTATCAGCATTGCTCCACTAAAGTATTTTGTTTATTAGTAGCAGGCAGAAAACCGTAATGATTATGGATTTTTCTAGTGCTCAAGTAATTAAAAATGAAGCCCACCCTGCCAGTTATGGATCAATGTGTGCCATGATGTTTCTCCTCCTCTTTTTTTTTTCTTTCCATCCTCCCATCACACACTCCGTGGCATTTGTGAGGTAAACAGAGTCGTAGACTCTCACAAGCTGTGCATGCAAACAAGGAGCCTTTCTATCACACTCCTACTTCCTTTCCCCTCTCTCTTTCTAGCTCGCTTTTTCCTCTCAGCTCTCATCTTAATGATTAAATGTAATGGGGTTGTCCACGGGGGTCTCTAGTCTTCACATCAGACCCTGACATCCTTCAAAACAACTCCTACTTTTTTTTTTAAGCAGTAAATACACATGAAAACAAACAAGACACAATTTGGTAAATATGATTTGGTAAATGTGGTGGTTTGTTCATAATATGTCAAATTTGAAAATTAATTATACCAGTCTGACAAATTAGCATTGACTGTGAGAGAGAGAGTAGACATATTTTAATGAGGCCATTTGAGAGGCAAGGCATTGGTAAGGCTAATTACCACAGACTAAATGGCCCCGAACAGGTTTTAAAATGCACGTGTGCACTCGTTTATCGTGCCATTGTGACATACCTCATGTTCTTTGTCTGGCATTATAGAGCATTTTTGGTTTGTGTCCTTCAATCACTGCTAGTTATGTGTGACAGCTGGGTGTATGATGAGGTCAATCAGAATGATTTGTGAATCCATGGAGACAGCCAACATGGCAGCGCCCATCGCTCTTCTCTTTCTGATGGATGCCACGGTACCTTTCTGATGCACAGAGATCACACACATCCATGTGACAGCTCTGTCATGTCAAAGTTCACATCAGACTGCATGGCTTTAAAGTCACAATGCACTTCAATGAAGACAGATCATGAGCTATGATGAAAAGCAAGAAAGAGACAAGGCGAGGGAAAAGGAGTGAGTGGGAGAGAGGCAGAAATGAAGTATTTGGACACAGTGGGCGTGACGGGTGAAATAAGGTGTCACACTGTGTTCTGGGGCAAGCCTCAGCAGCATATTTGCCAGGCCACAGAACTAACAGCTGCACCTGCCGTGAGACCCAACGTCATATTGTCCACAAACTAACTCCCAGAGGCGCTGTCAAAGCGCTCGGCTAACATAGTCCTTCCCCTGAACCACTTTAATCAGCTCTGACAACAGCACAGCAATGTTTTGTAATGGCAACTCCATTTTTTTTTCTTTCTTTCTTTCTTTCTTTCTTTCTTTCTTTCTTTCTTTCTTTCTTACTTTCTTACTTTCGTTTTGTTTAGGCAGAATTACTAGAGATTATATTTTTCTATTTATAAATTCCCTCATTATTGATATTGATGAAACTGATGAGCAACTTAATGTTGTTATTGTTAACTAAAACTAAAACTATTGAACTGTTTACAATTAGAGATATTAGATAAAAAAATAAACAAAATTTGAAACAGAAATGTGAAATGTTGCCTTGGTAACTAAATGAAATAAAATAAGCTTGAGATGGAATATTTAAATTACTAAAATTAAAACAGGAATTGTATTAGTTATATATTAACAAATGCGCTATTTGTTTTCATTTTTTTAAACAGTGTTTTGTTTTACATTGTGAGTGTACACAAATAAAAGCAGATCTTTATACAGTGATGCATTATTAATAAGACAATAAGTGTTTAAAGTTGATTCTGCTGGTATAAGGAAAAAGTTTAAGTGGTCGCGTCGGCATACATGCATGCATGCACACACGTACATAACTGACACATCAGTTCAAGCAATGCTAACATGACAGCATTGTTGCTACTTTATCAAAATAAAATACAGTGAGTGAAACATCAGCACGCCCACTTATGTGTCACCGTTTGAAAAGCGACTGAAACACAAAGCCTACAATTAACATAATAAACAATATTTTTGCATTAAGATATGTTACATCGCAAATATGGAAATATGATGGAATATTTGAATTTGTGTCGAATGAGAGAGGTAGAATACACAAGCAGAAGCTCCATTTCGCAAACAGTTTAGTGCACAAGCCTTTAAAGTAAACCCCTTTTTCAGTCAGAGACCCATTCAGAGTCAACACATGGTCACTGTCTAGTGGGCTTTGTTTTCAAGTGCGCAACTCATGGCATTCGCAGTTCTTCTGCTGCAGCTGGTGATCATAGTTGCACTGCTGCTGGCGCGACTTTCTGTGTTCAGGGTGAATTGCCTGTATTCGTTGTAAGGCCTCATGCTCCGAACCGAGATGTCCATACTGTTCAATACGAATACAAGTATTGTTAAACCCATACCAATAACACCAATATTAAAGACATAGTTAACCCCCAAAAGAAAATTATTTCATGATTTACCCTTCATGCCATTCCAAACCTGGAACACAGAATAATATATTTAGAGGAATGGTTTCTCTTTTTTTCCCCATACATTGTAATCAACGGGGTCTAATGTTTGAATGTTGTTCAATATATATATATATATATATATATATATATGTGGTGGTACAAGAATAGTGTGGGTTTTCAGAGCACATTATGATTCACCAGGGAGTGTCAATCCTGCATGTGTGTCCAATATAACCAGCTTAGAGCCCCTCCAGCAACACCTCTCTCAGGTACAGCATGACACTGCTGCTCTCGCTCGGGTCTCCAGTGATGCATCCTTTCAGGAAGGAGGATTAAGAGTTCCCATTTACTCTCTCTTTTGACGCACACACTATTTATTTATTTTTTTCTCCCACAAGGACACTCTCTTTGTGTTTCATATCCAGTGCTCTATCCCTTTTCTTCCTCTTTGACAAAAGAAGGAAGGGGACATTGATGATAATTAAGCCTGACTTACTTCGTCCTTTTTTCTTTTTTCTTTTTTTTTTTTCTCCTGTCATGTAACTCTAAGCTGTGATGGTCATACATGTTCTGTACATACTATATTGTAAAGAGTGTTGCTTTCACAAATATGTGTTTGAAAAAGAGATCATAAGGCTGAAGTATACAGATATATTTCATGAAATGTATGTCTAATGACTAAATGGCAATAGCATCACACCAGAGGCCTGTAATTTTATGCATTACTTTCCCCCCAAAATCTGTCATGTTCACAAATAAATGAAAACAGCTAACAAGACCACAGTACAGAGTAAATGTGTTTAAATTTTCGGTCAGACTACAACAATAATTAGATAAGCTGCCATATCACTGCCATATCACTGGACTGATCTGGGCCACACTTGGCCCTCATATTGTCTGTCGTGGTCCATCCATGCCATCATTGCCAAACATGGCCCAGCTCTGGCTGAAAGGGTACATGCCATTGCCGAACGAAGGCCAGCAGTGCCAGCATGAGGCCACATTTAGGCCAAGTCCGTTTGCTATGTGGCGATATGAAGGTCTGTTCACATCAGGCAAAAAGGGGTGATTTTTTTGCCATCCTAGGTAAGGCTTGTGGCCAAAACCCGATATGAGTGGGAGTGTGTTAGAGTAGAAATGGTGGTAATTATGACTCTTGACATGTGTAAGTAGTGCCCCTGCTCTCTTTCATCTGTTCTTTCCTGCAACATAAAGATACCATGAAGGTATCAGAGATATGACACTGAGTCATGCACTTACAGGAGGAAAAGGGAAGAAAGAGGAGCAGATATCTGCTTCTTTCCAATGCCTCTGTTTTATGTTTACTCATAGTGAGTGGCAGGCCAAGTCAAATCCACACAAAAAGACCCAGGAAAGAGCCACAGCCTATCGCTAATTGGCACATTGACTTGAAAGGGTGGTGAAGGAGAGCTTAGATTTAAAGAGAGAAATTGTTCACCTAAACCCTGTGGGGACAAACACTGCTGTGCCCTTGTCAACTAATCTGACAAACACATTCAAGATAGATTTCCCTGCATCCAATTTGGTTCACAAAAAGAGCAAAAAGTTTGTTCAGTTCTTTGATTTTTTTTTTTTTCTTCTGTGCTTCACTACTATGTGAATTTTTCCATTAATCCATATCACTGTGGAGTGTCTAATAGAAGTTTAGTCAGAAGTAACTGCATAACTTGAGTTATCGTAACTGTGTACAGTGTTTATCATATACTATCACAGTAAATCTAATGCTTTTTTTTTTGCACTTGTTTCTGTTTCAGGTTAATTTGGGAGTTTTATTTTGTAATTCTATTTAGGCAAATAGATGGTGAAAAAAAAGAAAAAAAAACCTTTTATTTTCTATTTTAAGTTTTATTATTTTAAAATAGGTCCATGTGTCTAAACCCTTTGCAATGAAATGCATATGCTTGTTTTAAAAGTAGGCCTGCTTTTGATTAAAACACATTAGATTCAGTTTTTCTTTTAGCATGGTTTAGATATTGTATCCAGCCTGACAGACGTGATCCAGGTGTTTCTAGACAGACAGAATATTGTGATTAAAGTGTGCTATTATGTCACTCACAGCCAGTTCTTGTAAGTGTTGTACTACCAAAAAAAAAAAAAAAAAAGTTTAATGTTAAAAAGTAGAGGTCACATTGCTTTGACTGAGAGGTGATAGGATGTTTAAGTTCCAGAGCATTCGAGAACCACTGCACTGGCAACACAGCCCCATAAATTTGGTTTTGTCACTTTCTTTAATGGGTGAACAATACAACACCTGAACATAATTCTTGACAAATAAATTACCATAGAAACAAACATGAACTAATACAGGTATTACAGAAACTGAATTAAATTGAACATAACCATGACATTAGCTCCCCCACTTGAAAGGTGCAACCTCATGCCATAACATAAATAAACTGGTGGGAATGGAAGGTATGGCGCTGGAGGAGTCCGAGGAGACCAACACCATGTTGGAACTGATGGTGGGAGGAAACAGACTGGAGCTTTGGCTGAAGGGCCGGTTGGACCTCAGAAGCAGATCAAAGGAGGCAGAACCATGGTGAGTGAAGGAAGTGGCAAAGCACAGATGTTGATGGACCAGGGCAACATGAAGACCTGGAAGCCCAAGGTAGAGCTACTGGCTACAGCTCGAGGTGGAGACATGGGCCTGGATGCCCAAGGAGCAGCTAGGTACTCTGCTTTATTCCGAGCTGGTGGAGGGTAAGCCAGAGGTGAAACTGAGAACCACACAGAGCTAGTGGTGAGGGGCAGTGTCAAGGAGATACACAACACAAATGGAAAAGATTAATCTAGGGCACTAACCATCACCAGTGTAGGGACATAGACAGAAGGACCATAGCATCCAAACAACGGGATGGGACCGGCGTAGGCGGCAATGACTCTTGGGTGGGTTTTTGGGTGAGAATAGGGTCAGTGTTCCACAGATCAATCAGGTCCGATTCTGCTGTGGCTCCAAGGTGCACTGATCAGCGTGCTTAGTCTCTGGGCCTTTGATGGTATCCAGCTCTGGCTCCAGGACGAGCTTAGTGGGTGCCTCAGGCTTACTGGCTGTGAAGGTGAGACCACCTTCCAGGAGCATCCAGGCCAAATCCCCACTAACCTTCAGTTCTTGAGGAAGAGGATGAATCTCTAAGCTGGTGAGTCCAGGTTTTCTCTCTTTTACTAGATTTGATGGTCGGTTCATCTGTCACATCCATAGAAGTAGTACTAGAAATTTGCATGACACATGAATGAACAGGAACAGACTTAAATGTTAGATTCAGAAATACCAACAATACCTTTAGCATGTATAAAAATAATGTTAACGGACAAGAGAATTAACACAACAGGGAATATTTACACACAGAGTAAATGAGGAACTAAACTTTTCCTATTTAGTGCCTAAACTCTGGAATAACCTGCTTAACATTGTTCGGGAGGCTGACACACTCTTGCAGTTCAAATCTAGATTAAAGACCCATATTTTTAAACTGGCTTACACAAAAACACACTAATACACTTCTAATATCCAAATCCAATTTTTAGGCTGCATTAATTAGGTAAACCAGGACAGTAAATACTTCCCATAACACCCAATGTACTTGCTACATCGTTAGAAGAATGGCATTTACGCTAATATTAGTCTATTTATCTCTTATTCCGAGGTCAACGCAGCCACCAGATCCAGTCTATATCCAGATCAGATGGTCACTGCATCCAGTACGTATCTGTAATGACTGGAAAGGGGTGGCAGGAAGCAAGTGAGAGTAATGAATATTTAATAATAGGAATGACAGTACATATAGATGGAAACACAGATGATAATTGGCCGGGAATACACAGTCCAGGAAGATGCAGGTGAGTGAAGGATCTGAATGGCGGAGAAGAGTTGACAGCAGGAGAGGGTGACACAGGAACTGCGGGGAAGCGAGCCAAAGGTAAGTGATGATGCTGATGGTGATATGCAAAGAGTGGATGGGGTTCCGGGGAGACACGGACATCCAAAAATGCAGAAACACACAAGAAAGCAGAACATCATACAAGATACAGGAAACAATGCTCTGAAAAACACAAGACGCTAGACAGGCCAATATATAGGTTTGAGTAATGAGTGACAGCTGTTACTGATGACAATTAGCGGAGACGCCCACAAGAACAATCAGTGCTGACGCGTAACACACAGACTTTACCCACATAGTGAAAAACCCTGAGATCACGGTTTACCAACCGTGACAGTATCCAGACCAGATGGTGGATCAGCACCTAGAAAGGACCTCTACATCCCTGAAAGACAGCGGAGACCAGGACAACTAGAGCCCCAGATACAGATCCCCTGTAAAGACCTTGTCTAAGACGACCACCAGGGCAAGACCACAGGAAACAGATGATTCTTCTGCACAATCTGACTTTGCTGCAGCCTGGAATTGAACTGCTTGTTTGTCTGGTTAGAGAAGAACTGCCCCCCTGACTGAGCCAGGTTTCTCCCAAGGTTTTTTCTCCATTCTGTCACCGATGGAGTTTCGCTTCCTTGCTGCTGTCGCCTCTGGCATGCTTAGTTGGAAACACTTCATTAAAAGTGATATCGTTGACTTGATTGCAAATGATTGCACAGATACTATTTAAACTGAACTGAGCTGAACTGAAATCACATCACTGAATTCAATGATGAACTGCCTTCAACTGTCATTGTCAACTGTCAACTGTCAGTGTGTCATTTTGCATAATTGACACACTGTTGTTCAATTAATGTTGTTCAGTTGCTTTGACACAATCTGTTTTGTTTAAAGCATTATATAAATAAAGGTGACTTGACTTGACTAAACCGTGGACACCTGAAAGTAATGAGTCACAACTGAGTTACCACAGAAACAAGCAAGAACTAATGCAGATATTACAGAAACTGAACTGCAGCATACTGAACAAAACTGTGACAACTATTTACAGACATATATTATAAAAGACAATAATGTAGGGTATAATGATACACATGCACTTTGTGAATTACCAAGATGTCCAAAAGTTATTTTTTGAAATTGAATTAAACATTATTTTCATGACCATTAATGTAAATCAACACTGAGCCATCATCTCGTTTGCAGATTATTTGATAAAGCTCCATGTCAGGACTTGTTATCCTTTGAAAGTATTTGTGTGAGAGTTATTATGTAGTAGAGACAAAGATAAATTCTTACAAACTTCAAAATCTTCATAATTATTCATAATTCTACGTATGCTAATATTTTTACCTGTATAATTGTGTATTCTGATAATTAACTTACATCTGTCTGTAGCTTGGTTCTACTTTCCTAGTTGCCTAGAAACCTGACAGAGACAGATCTGTGAAGTGACTCACTAGATCTATAGCTGTGGGTAAATCAGCAACCGAAAGCAGAGAAAGTGCTATAGGTCTAAGAATTGTTCCACTGTGGCAATGTCTGTCATGCAAAGAGTATTTGAAACAAAAGTGATGAGCTGTACTATGGCTGGATGGAGATCAACTTGTCTTTCTTCATTATGCATTTCTGTTTTTGTTTTTCTTATCTCAAAATGTCAGACGGAGCCACTGGCACATCCACATATTCAATTCAACTTAATTTACTTTGTCCTATTTCATTCCCATTTGCATGTCATGCATGATGTATGATAAATAATAGGGACAGAGAACATCTTGGTTTTAAAACTCTTGGTTCTGGCTCTAACCTCTGCGTGCGTTTTGGCATCTTTGTTTGCAGAACAGGATGGGTAAATGTAAAAGTCACAGCAAAAAGCCAGGCTGGCTTCTAGACAGTCCCTAAATTTGGCGTAGATATTCCATCATTAATTTAACTAATGTCCATTTAAAGTTCAAGAACATTGCATTTTATAACGAAGTGGCAGGCAGCTCACCGTCCCTTCCATCTTTACTTTCATTCTTTTTTTTCCATTTTACTCTCAAATAAAGTGCTCTTCTTAAAGCAACATGTCATGAGGATTTTACATTGCATTTAGAATGTGGAGGAAACAGGCGGTTTTGGGTATATTAGCAAGGCAGCAAAACCAAAATGACAGGCAGGGAGAAAAATGGGATGAATGCATTAAAGGTGGCAGAGGAATTTTCCAGTTGGGTGACAGTGAAAAGAGCACCTTGTAAAACCAAGCTGTGCCTTGGATCACAGAAGCAGGCGAGAGACTCCTACACCTGCCCACTAAAAGCTTTTTGAAAAAAGATTTTCCTCCTCAAAGTGACACACTAACCTCATTTGGCTTGCTAGCAGACTGACTTGTGAGCAAGATGATAGTGGTGAGTGCTTTGACACAGCACCTTGGAATTATAAGGTTCTATCTACGTTCTGAGCACTTTTGAGATATAGAGCTTCAAAGTTTTTGCATTCCATATAGCAAAAAATATATGGGGAACAAGTTTATTTAAAACATGAAAATGACACGGACACTAAATGTGTCCCAAATGTACAATATCAAAATCCTCTCAAATTTGTAAATAGGGATTTCTGGAATGGGTCAAATGCAAATAGAACCTTCTAAAAAAATAAAATAAAAAAATAATATATATATATATATATATATATATATATATATATATATGGTGGCAGGAATCTGGTGGGTAATGTATCACACTGCAGGAACCATTTAAGTTTAATGGGGTCATATGATGCTGCCAAAAAGAACATTATTTTCTGTAGTTGGTGTAAAGCAATGTGTTTATGCAATTTAAGGTAAAAAAATAAATAAATAATACAATTAAACTTATTTTCCATATAATGCAAATAATTTTTTCTCCTCTATTCTCCGCCTTTCTGAAACCAGTCGATTTTTACAAAGTTCATCGTTCTGAAAAAGTGAGGTGTGCTCTGATTGGCCAGCTATCCAGTGCATTGTGATTGGCCTAATGCCTCAAACGAGTGATGAAAATGTTACATCACTTAACATATGCTGTCTCCCAGGCCAGCAGCACGATTCGGTTAAATTCGGTGTACTGGTTCGACCAGTTCACTAAGAAGATCCGGTTAAATAGAAAGATTTGTTAAATAGAAAGATTTGTTCAAGACTTGAAATCAAAAGACATTGTATGGGGGTGTGGTTGACTTTACCTTTTTTAAAGAATATTTATTTGGATCTGGGACTTTGGACTTTGCAACTTTACAGATCTACTTTATGCACCAAGAGCTTGAAACACTACAAATAGAAAGAAAAAAAAATGAAATTGCATCATATGACCCCTTTAAGTTTCCTTTTGTTTACACAAAGCAGCTACTGTAATACATCTGATCAGGACATTATTCCACATAATGTGAGAAAGGTAAAATGTCTTTAAACATCAGTATGGCTGAAATATCATGCTAACATTTATTGTTGTAATTGAGACCCAGTCAATTAAATTGTTATCTTTTTGACTTAAAGCTTAATATTGTATCATTTAATTAATAACTGACATTTTAAGACTAAAAAACTGCAAGAAACCAGACAATGCAAGAAAGTGTTTCACTGACTATTTATATATAATTAAAAATATTTCACATTTAAAATATTTTAATTACTTAAAAGACACGACAACTCTGTTTTTGCCAACAATGTAAAATGTAAACATTTCATTACACTAAATGTAGTATACACTTTAATCCATTGTGCCATAGCATAGAGCTTTGCATACATACAGCTCAGTACAGGTCCACAGGATGGATCAAGGTTAAAACATAACCTAATATATACTTAACTTTCCCTCGTATGACCATGGCGTGACTGGAATAAAGCAAACAGACTACAAAACTGATCTAATAGTGCTGGCTAGCGTGGTATCTAGCTGAAAATAGCTCAGCAATAGCTACAGCAATACACAAAAAGACTTTAATTCCCTGGAGTTTGGGCTGCTGTCATTGACAAGATCATAAATAAAATAGTCGATCATGAGGTTTCTAATAAACTTCACGTTGTGTGAAATCATTTATGCTGCCTCCGAAAGGATTCCAAGGCAGGAGGGCATCAAGGCACATCCAGATCCAAATTCTGTTTTACTTCCTGTCTCCGGAGGTACCTTCTTTTGATCAAATTGTGAAGGCAGCATAGATCTAACCTTCACTACCTTTGATATCCCACAATCCTATGCATACCATTCTGTGACTGTTGAGCTAAAAAATAAAGTTGGTGTCTGAAAGTTGCATTTGGTGGTCAATTTGTGTGTAAATGTATATTTCTGACTAACAGACTAACTGCACTTTTGATGTTATTTCTAGCAAGAAATCAGTATTATAGTGATTAAATATTTTAGTTATCACCAAAATTTGTTCTATTTTGTTGCATATCTTAAACTGATACGCTGCCTCAGAAGCCTGTCCGAAATCAGTTTCATGAGGTGCCTTCGTGCAAAAACCCTGCCTGCAAAGTCATTGCCTTACACAGCAGCGACGCACCAAGTCAGCTGTCTAGGCTTTTAGCCTTAATTATCTTCTCTTCACTGATTTTGTGTTTTTCTGTGCTCTCTTTCGCTATCACGGCACAGTCTGGTGACATGACAAATAAAGCTGATCCTGATTGGTCCTTGTGTGCTCATTCAAAGTGCTGATTGACTCACACAAAAATAACGTTATAGAACCAATTTACAGTTTGACTTTGTAGATAAAAAGGCCCAGAATATATACAACTTAAAAAAGAAATATCACAATGTAAATAAGTTGTAACAGAATATGTGAATAACTTACTTTTATCAAAAACAAAAATGCCAGAACCTCACCTTTTTTTTTTTTTTTTTTTTTTTGTACTGTTAACGCAAATTTAAAGCAGCAGATTTAACTGTTTTTGTGTTTCTGCGCAACATAAAGTATTTATGTTTTTAGTAATTTGAATGAATTAGTTTGATGAATGTTTCAATAACTCACTCACAAATGTGTTCCTCAATGAATCTGGGATTTTGAACAATTCGATTCAGTGGATGATTTAAATGATATAATGATATAACAGAATGATACAACACACTCTCTGTATGGACCACATAATTTTACCGCCACTGAGGATATAGACAAAACAATTTGCTCTTGCAATTCTATCACTGGCAATACGTTGAACAGGTTTATTTATTTCAGTGACTGTTGTAAGGTGTTTATTTTTTATTTTTTATTTTTTATAGGAGTGCACAGCTCTTTTGTGTAGTGCTAGCAGCTGCACATGAAAATGTTAAAAAAAGTATTTACTTTTATCTTAAGGGGCTTGATCTTCCATAAAAAGCATAATAATAATAAAAATAATAATAATAATAATAATAATAATAATAATAATAATAATATTCTTAGCTGATGTCTTGCTAGTCAGTGAACAATTTAACAACAAATTAAAATCAAATGTTATGTACTTACAACATAAAACCACATCCCCCATTCACTCTCCAGTAATGTCTGTGATGCATGATGGCATTATCACAGGAGGGAGGAAAGTATTACCATACAAGGTATACAAGGTCATTAATAATTGGTTGATAGCAATGAATCAATTTACAATCAATTCTTTTTCACAGTTCAAAAAGAAAGACAACCTGCCGTGTTTAAGCTGTGCTGTATTACTGAGAGAGAGCATTCAAATTTACAGTCCCAGACAACTCACCAGAGGGAGCACAGATCAGCACTTTTGCCTCTCACTCATCCATTACAAACTCCCAGGGTGAAAATGAATATAGGTCTAATTAAGAGGACCTTCAGGCAAGCTTTTCTAATGCATTCTATTGACAATGTGTTTGAAAGGGTACAAGTTAGACAATGATAGTAATTCGGGTTATTTCAACACTCATTCAATACCATGCAATAACAGAGTGACTTAAAAGTAAATTAAGCTGATTTGTCTTAGACTCTGAGCTTCATGAAGTAAAAAAATCCCCATGCAGCTGTTTTACTGACAAGAAGTTATTCAAATTAACAACATTCTTCCAATTGAGATACAGGAACTCCATTTCTACAGAGAACTGTTCGGACTGCTGAAAGGATTATTGGTGCTCCCCTGCCCACCCTTCAAGAACTGTATACATCCAGAGTGAGGAAAAGGGCTCAGAAAATCACTCTGGATCCCTCACATCCAAGTCACCCCATCTTTGAACTTTTGCCATCTGGCCGGCGCCTCAGAGCCGCAAACACCAGAACAGCAAGGCACAAGAACAGTTTCTTCCCCCAGGCAATCTACCTCATGAACAGTTAAATGTTCCCTACTTATGCTTATAAACGTGCAATATCCTTATATTTATTTGTTAACCCTCCATCCTAGAACATTCCTGCATCTCACTCAATCCTATTCCATTATCATTTATAGCACAATTGTTTATACACTTATTTATTTGCCAATTTGTAATTTTTTTTGTTTTTGTTTTTTTTTTTGTGTGTTGTTGTCTCTGTGTACTGGAAGCTTATGTCACTAAAACAAATTCCTTGTATGCGTAAGCATACTTGGCAATAAAGCTCTTTCTGATTCTGATTCTGATATTCAATACCAGGAACAAAACAGAAAACACAGAAGACAGGCAAAGCTATTTTGTATGGGTAGCAACTTGGTACCTTGGGATTTATAATCCAAATATGAAACGGTTCATAGTTAATTTTAATTCACAATTTGATTTTTAATTTGACTTGCAATAATATCTCCATTAAAAATAAAACCAAAATCGGACAGTCTTAATCTAAACAAAAAAAAAAAAAAAAAAAAAAAATGCCAAAAGCCAAAACCAACCGAATTCACATTTTGCATTTCATTCCCATTGGAAATCCATGTTAGCATATATTGCACCTGTTGAAAGATCAAAACAGACATTTCTCTCTATGTCAAGCACTGTGGTTTGACAACACATCTGTCATTGCAGTTTTATAAAAGTCTCTGCATCAGCGCCCTACAGTCATTGAACTTCCTTCACATCTGCAGTAGTTTTAACTGTCCACATAGCCAGAAGATGGTCTAAAGTCAGAAATATTTCTGATAATATAAAAAATAAAAAAAAAATAAAAAAAATCCCACTAGATTTTGCTGGAGAGCATGCATGAGAAATTAAGTCGTTTATCCAGCTAATAAATACATGGAAATGATTAGCATCTCCTCCTGTGTAAAGTGGTTATAAAAAGTGGGACATTTTATGAAAAAAAATAATAATAAAAAAAAAAAAAAAACACACACACATTTTCTGCCCTAAACGGTCCAGATGATTCACGTATGACTCAAATAGTGACAAACAGCAGTGAGACATTAATTGCGGCTGAGAATGACGGAAGTGAGAACATTATCCATAACCTAAGCTTCACATTTTTCTACATACAGATTCCTCTTGAAAAACTCAGCACCTCAAGCCAAGATGCTCATAAATTCACAGCTAATTTACAACAATGGGACATGTCAGTATGCCCTTTATGCTAATTGAATATGAAAGAAAAATCAAATTAGCCCAATACAGGATGAAAGATGGGAGCTCACTGTAGCATAGAGCCACTTATAACTTGGCAAAATCCATTCATCTGCCCGTTATGATGGTAGCAGTTATTGTCAGGTGCTTGCAGTGCATATTATATTATGTGTTTGCAACATGCATAAATTCAATAACTCTTATTTGATTTAGTAGTCTGGTCATAAGATGTAAATAATTAATTTCCCCACAAAGAATGATATATATATATATATATATATATATATATATATATATATATATATTTGTGTCTTTTCTTTTTTTTTTTTTTTTTTTTTTTTTACAATTACAGTCCTTTTTACATCCATAACCTAAAGACTTTTAACTTCTGAGAGATAGTTTTCATCCCATCACAATCCTTTAGGATAGAAATGCACAATAACAGCTGCCATAGTGAGAATTTCAGCTTTAACTTTGGTGAAAAAAATATATATAAAAAAAAAAACAATAATAAATACATAATGAACACAAGAAAATAATTAAATAAAAATAAAAACATATTCTAAGGGAAATTTGGCATATCAAGTTATTAGGACCTATGGGTCGTGCTAGTATGCAAATGATTTCTATCTCAGGTGAATTAAGAACAGCTCAGCTAAGCTGCTCTAATCATTACAACACGTCTTACAATCAGCGTGTGCACAATAGCCTAAATTACCCACACCCCACCGAGGCCACTAGACATGGCGGAGAGTTCTGAAAGAAAGGCATAGCACAGATATGGCCGCAGGACTCTGTGCACTCAGTCAATAAATTACTTTCACTTCTTTTGAAATTTAAATTACAAATATAAGTACTGACTTGTGCAATTGTCATCCTTTCGTTCAGTTCAAAAATCAATCATTTAGAAAAGCCTGACTACACAAATTCTAAGTACTGCCATCTCGCCCCAGAGAAGGACACAGATGTATATGCTGCTAGCATGACTACTCTAGCTCAGTGATTAAACCAATTCAGAAATTATTTCACCAAACCTCCTGTTTTTCATAGAGGCACAGTTGCATTCAGCATATATATCACATAGATTTTATATCAAAGTGCATGTTAATTAAGTTGCCATAATTAGAGATATCCAGAGAGTATGTTTTACTAAATTCAACATGATTTTAATACAGCAGTTAGAGTTTAATGAGATGGGAAGGAGTGAAGGAGAAAAGCTCTTGGATTCCTCAAGCAAAAATATATGGCACAGCCATAACAGTATGACAATACCGTGCTGAATATGCCCAAACTATTTAGATTAGATAAGGACAATGCACTCCTCACATTAAAAAAAGTATGTGTATCTAGTGGCTTCAATACAAGGTGGAAATAACATTGAACTTGCAGTCTGTGTTATTAACAGCAAGCTGCAGCAAGGATTCTGCTTGGACAATGTTCTCTCTGTGCAGATTCAAACTATTACTGTTGCTCTCAGAAAGGAGAAAAGCATGTGTTTGATTGGCAAGGGATATGACTTATTTTCTTAATTATTCATTTCAGGATTAATCAATAATAATTACAAAATATGTTGAGTTAAAGTGAAAATGTGAAAAGCAGATCATTCAAAAGTGTTGGTCATTATTTAGCAATCTTATCCTACATGAATATACACTTCTGTCCTTCGACAGTAGTAGTAGTGTTACAGAAACAAACTGTCATAGAGTACTCCCTAAACTGTAATAATAGTCAATGTTTTGAACCCAGCTGTTGTCAATGTAAGTGCTTAGGCCCTTGGGACGCCCGCTGCTCTAGCCGAAACCAGCGGTGGATCCTCCACAATGGATGCAATGCTCGGACACCTTGGGAATGGTCTACTGGGCATGGTCTACATAATGTAAAGAGACTCTGGAACAGCTGCCATGATGGGACAAGACTCTGGAACAACAGTCTTCTTTTGTAGAGGCTCTGTTGTGACAGACACTGGACTGGAGAGTGCTGAGAGCACAGTAATGGCGACCATAATTACTGGACTTGGTGGTGATCCCATTGAACCAAACTCCATTGTCACTGGAGATTGCCGGTTTGGCCTAATATTGAGCAATGAATGAATGTATAATCAGGCTATAAATGGGGTGAGACTGATGGAGGTAACAAGACACAGGTGAATGAAATAATTGATGATGAGTCCTGAAAAGGATTATGGCAAATGTAGGCTGCATCCGAAAACTTAGGCAGGTGACTTGCTGCCTTGCTGTCTAACCAGGCAATGACTTTGCAGGCAGCGTTTTTGCCTGAAGGCACCACATGAAACGGATTTCGGACAGGCTTCTGAGGCGGAGTAATGGTTTAATGATCTACAGCAAAATATAGAGAGCTTTGGTGATAACTAAGTGGATATTTCATTACTGGAATATTCATTTCTCACTAGAAATTACATAAAAAGTGGAAAATGTTGTTCAGAAACATACATTTACACACAAACTGACCACCGACCACAACTTTCAGATGCCATCTTTATTTATTGGCTCAACTGTCACAGAATGGAACGCACACGATTGTGGGATATCAAAGGCAGCGAAAATGGCCAGATGAAGGCATCTCAGGAGACAGGAAGAGAAAACTGACATTGATTTCGCACGTGCCTTGATGCCTTCCTACCTTGGAATGCGACCTCTGAAGGCAGCATTTTTCAGTTTTCGGATGCAGCCAAGATAAGACTTAACCCTTAAGCGTGGTTGGAGACGTCTTCGTCCACTAGGGGGTAAAGTAAAGTCTTATTTTGGCCACAACATTCTCTGTGTTTCAACAAATGGAAGGATTTTTGGTGACAAATCTTATTTTGACACATATTTTGGGAAAATGCTTTGACATTTTTCAAAAACTCAACAGTACACTGTGGGCAAATTCACTACCCTTTCATGATGTCTGTGGATGAAAACATCCACTAAATTAAACTGCTGTAAGAATGTATCAGATATACAGTATATATATATATTTTTTTTTTTTTTTTTTTTTTTTTTTTTTGCATAGATCTATAAATCAACCTCAGTCTTGATCAAAACTCCCAAATTTTTAGAACAAATCCAAGATTTTATTTATTTAATTACCAAGTTCA